>NC_142787.1:11324697-11924697 GCF_988280905.1 Pimephales promelas
CCCTTCGAGTCATGACTCGAAAAAAGATTTGTTCATTTTGATGAAAGCATTTGAACAGGAGAGTCACAAACACTCATCACAGAACAGAGCAAGGCTTATAAGCTTATAAAATGTAAACTTTTTAATTAATTTTTTTAATGACCGTTCATTTCGCTAGATAAGACCCGTATTCATCATCTGGTGTCGTTTAAAGCCCTTTGAAGCTGCACTGAAACTGTCTTTTGGACCTTGAACCGTTTGGTTCCCATTGAAGTCCATTATATGAAGAAAATCCTGGAATGTTTTCATCAAAAACCTTAATTTCTTTTCGACTGAAGAAAGAAAGACATGGACATCTTGGATAACATAGGGGTGAGTAAATTATCAGCAAAAGTTTTTTCAAAAGTGAAATAGTACTCCTTTAATCCTTCAATTCAGTTCAGAGAGAAGTGAACGAATCAATGAATCAGTCATTGATTGATAAAACGTGTGATTGTGGACAAACTACAGAGTCAGAGATAGTTTGCAATTCAGAGATACAGGCATTTAAGTTGAAAACTAAAATAAATCAAATCTCCATAAACATGCAATAAATTCTGAGACTCAAGACACTTTAGAAAAATGTCCATATCATCCTTAATTTGGAAGTGAAACACGGAAGACTCTTTGGCCAGTTGTCTGTCATCATCCGTTTCAGCCTGTGAAAGTTCAATTTCAGAAATCACAGCTCTTTTTTTCTTTTTCTTTTCTTTTCTTTTCTTTATTGAACATGTAAAAAAATAATAAGAAGAAAAAAAAATCAACAAAAAAAGATCATCAGCAGATGATCCAAATAATAGTCATGTTCAAAGGGATTAGGAAGAGGTCAGTGTAGTATAACTTTTCTTGTCCTACCACTTCAGTCATATTTTTTTTCTACTTAAATTGTTTGCATCACTTAGATATTCAAATTAACTAAAAATCAACAAATAAAGAAAATCACTGTTCCAGCTCATATCCATCTAGGATTCTTTTTTAAAAAAAAGAAATAGAAATTTAAATTAAAATACGTTTTTGCGTAACTTTAAATGATTATTTCTGTTGTTGTTCCACAGGATTACACCCTGAGTTGTTATACAGTGGAACTTATTTGTTCGAATTAATGGTTTAGCCTACTAAACATTGATATTCCTCTGAAATTGTACATGTTTTCTCAGTTGAAAAAGCTCTTGGATATTTCTAGGCAATTGGTTATTATGTGCTTTAAAAACAATTTGAGTAGTTTTATAATCAATCAAATCTTTACATTTTAATCACTCTAGCTTTAATGCCGCCATCTTTGCGACCGACCGACGGTCTCAATAATGCCTGCAATATGTTGTGCAGTTGGCTGCAACAACAGCCGAAAGAAGAACCCTGAACTGTTATTTTATTCTATACCAAAAGAAGAGAGAAGAGAATATCATTCATTTAAAGGACTTGAAGTCTCATATTGCTGGTTTGTGGTTAATTATATTTCTATTATACCCTGCTCTCAGTGGCCAACATACAAACAGATATCGACAGAGAATGTTTTTTCTTCTTTTTATTTGTTGGATCTGTTTAAATGCACTTTATCATGGTAAGTTATTAGATTTGGAGTTATTTTGAACATAAATGTCTGTCTGTCTGTTAGTTAATACCTACCTAAATCTAATGAATATTTTTTTTCTGAAGTTCATAAAGCTATTGTCTTCGTCATATGCGCTTTAGATGTTATTTTGTGGAAGAAATGTTGGCTCTGGAGACGATGCATACTCTCAGCCTTGAAATGCATATTAAAGGACTAGTTCTTCCAAAAAAATGATAATTCTGCTGTCATTTAACAACTCACCTTCATGTGCAAATCCTTCAGTTTACTTTCCATGGAAGACAAAGGGACATTTCTGGATATGTAGCCTAATGGAAACTCTTCTTGTCGATGTAATGAGTGACTGCAGGTGCGCCAAAGAGGATTCTGGGCAATGTAGTGCAGAGCTATACGGTGAACTTTACACCAACTGTGCTGAAATGTGTTCCTTTTTAAATCATGTTTTGCTTGCTGTTGCTGCTGTCAGTTTATTGACAAGCAGTTTCTCTACATAAAGCTGGCTAGCATTGTTATTTAGTATCTCCCGATATAGAAACCCTTTCATTTCTCTTCCTTCTCCATATCTTCCAAAAAAAAAACTGCAGAGTAACACTAAAATATAAAATACTGTGCTGCGCTATCTCTCTTTCGCTATTTCTGGAATTTTTAGTTGCGCTTCTGTAAAGTTCTGAAGGCGTTGCCCGCATAGACATCATATAGGTAGACGCCCTATCGACCGCTACTGCCTATTGGCACGGACGAGAATTGTAGCCGCCATCTTAAACCGGTCATCCGCTCCGCTCAGTGTAATCTGAATGGCAGGTGAAATGAGCTGTCAGCGCATTAAATTAATTATATCTCACTGAATACTGAACTGATTTTCATGTGTTTTTTTTTTTTTTTTGCTGCTAAGGTCATTCATGTAGCTATGATACAGAACACATTGTTCACGGGTGCACATAACTGGTACGCAGGTACGCATGCGCAACAATAATTAGAAATGCGTAATGCGACTTGTGTTACTCCGTGTTTTTGCGTACTTAATCTTCTCATCTAACTTTACCCACGACTTGTTGTTTGTCAACTAACTACTGCCAGAGATGTCCAAAAAACAACAGACGTTAAGCAGCTTTTTTGGCATTTCGCCACCTTCAAAGAAACGCCAACTGGAGCCAGAGCTGAAAAAAATACTTGGTGGCTCAAAGATGTGCCGTGGCTTGAAGCGAACGACGAGCGCACTGAAATGTGGTGCAAGATTTGCCGCTCAAATCCACATCTAGCAGACAAAACAGCTGCGTTTTATAAAGGCTCAAAGAATTTCAACCATCCTTTATTTGACAAACATGAAAAGAGCAAGGAGCACACGAATGTGGTGCAAGCTATTGCTAATAAACAAGCTAGCCGAGAAGAAATATCTAGTCGCCCACTTGCCAGATGGCGAGACAAGCTGAATGACTGACACACACTGGAGAACTGCGCAAAATCAGCTGATCGCAACGTTCCTTACTGTGAGACATTTAATCGTTCTGTGGTCAAGCTGCTGCAGTTTTATTTACAAAAAGGTGGAGCAAAAAAACCTGCTGAACTGAAGAAGCTGTGTGAAGAAAATGGGATATCTTTTGTGAAGCTGGGTAAGACTTACAGCATATCTGCTCAGAGCGTTTTCAGTGCTTACTGTCAAACATGCTTGACATTGGTAACATTTTGAAGACCACATCCATTAGGTTTCAGAAGGAAAAGCTGACCATTGGAGAATGTAAGGATGAACTCATGGTGGCCATTGGACAGTTCACACTTCTGCTTGATAGTGAAGGCCACAGGGCACACACTGTTTCTAATGCTGATGCTGACAGAGATAAGACAAACTTACTCAGGGGGTTAATTGAAGAGTTTGAAATTAGATATGACTCCCTCAAGTCATGTGATCATTTTTTAGTATTTGATCCTTCAACATGGCCTCAGGCAATGCAAGACCTCCACAGTTTTGGAAACGCGACAGTTTGTAGCATTCTCAAGAAATATGAGGCCACATTGCAACTTGACAAAGACACCACTGTGACAGAATGGATGCGCTTAAAGCAGGCAGGAAAACGCCTGGGACTGGGAGCCTCTTCTGTCTATGACTTGGTCCAAATTGTAAATACAAGTAACCCAGATGATTACTCCAACATCAACAAGATGGTTAAGCTGCCTCTTATGCTGCCTTTAAGCAGTGCAGCTTGTGAGAGGGGATTCTCACATCTCAACATTATTAAAACCAAGTACAGATCTCGTCTGTCACATGCCCGTCTCACAGCCCTGATACAGCAAATACACCTGTCAAAGCAGACCACAGAGACATTTGACCCAAAGCAAGCTGTTGACCTGTGGATGGAGACAGCTAATCGGAGGCTCAACCAAGGACAGGGAGGTGCATCTGCAGCATCTTCACCTACCATGCAGGAAGCTGAAGCAGAGGACACTGAAGAGGACAGTGGTGGTGACACTGAGGAGGACAGTGAGGAAGACTGCACTTAAGACCACGCTACATGTGTAAGTACCAAACACCATCTTCTGGTAGGCTACTCACCTGAGTAACTCACTGATAAAGTTATGTGCACCCCTGTCCATAGTAAGTTTAACAGTAATATAATGCTCCAACGCATTCTCATCCCAAAGCGCCATATACAACGCTTTTGCAAAAGCGTAAATATCCAACGCACATGGCACCCTTTAACGTCTAATGAGACGCTTCGGTTATGGTTAAGTTTAGGTATGGTGTAGGGTAAGGGTTAGACCACTAGGGGGCGCCTTCTGCCCAAATATATCTGCGTCTCATTTCACGTTAAAGGGTGCCATGTGCGTTGGATATTTAAGCTTTTGCAAAAGCGTCCTATATGGCGCTTTGGGATGAGAACGGGCTCTAATATTCTGATATAATATATAAAGTGACCATTCAACAATATGTGTGAGGAACAAGGTTATAATGTATTTTATAAATCACACATTATAAATATAATAAAAAAGCAGAAACAGATAGTAGCAGTAAAGTAAGATATTTCAATAAGTTGAAGAAACAATTCATGATTTGTGACACGCACATACACACTAACAGACACACTAACAGACACACACTCACTCTCTCTCTCTCTCTCTCTCTCTCTCACACACACACACACACACACACACACACACACAGAACGCAGCCACCAGTAATAAAAATTGAGAAGAAGATTTTCAACGTGTTTTCATTAGCAATCTCTAAAAATTAAATTCGGACAACATTAAGCCTATAACTATTTTTTTGTATCTGGATGTGGGAGGGGAAAATGTCAAGACTAAGCCCTGTTCGGATTAACTTTACAAGGGTAGATGGAGTAAGTTAATAATGTAATTTTACCACAGGACTCAATAGCCAAATCGCATGTGATAAGATATAGGTTATCAATAAACCTAGAAGTTGGAGGGGTAACTCAATTTGTGCATCGCTGTCATGCGTGTATTACATTGCTTCCTGATCTCATGTGCACAAACACAATTAAATAACCTATACATCAGGGCAGTTGAATGCTTATCTGATAACCTAGAAGCTCTTGTATTTATTACTGGAACAGTTACCCCACCTCTCCATGCTGGGTGAACACCGGCTGATGCAGTAAACAACATTTCACAACGATTTCAGTACACTAATAGCAAATATCCTTGCTCCTGCTTGATTATCTGGTAAAATTCTATTCACAAAATACAACCAATAGTACGGTAATGTTAAAACTTACTTGTGAAAAGCCCTATTTTCGGTGGTCCGGCAATTAGAACAGGAAAATGCTCCACAATGCTCTGGCATCTCATAAGCTGCCACGCAACGAAACTAGGAATACGACCGGTTCAAGATGGCGGCCGGATTTCTCGGTTTCCAGCGGCCAATATAGTATCTAGTCTCTATGCGATATCTATGGTTGCCCCTGGCAACCGATAACGTCTCCAGCCATCATGGCCGACCAGCTCAGACCCCGCCCAAATCAGCACGGGACTCCTCACTCTGAATACAAGTTCGATTTGGGAATAAAGTAAGAGTTGACAACAGCCGCCGCTTCCGCCATTAATGACGACGAGATAGCTGCACCTGTAGCGAAGGCCAGCTGCTCTATCCTGGCGTCGGACAGTGAGGATTGGGCGAGCTCTGTGGACATCCCCCCTTCTGCCGCCGAGTCTTCAGGGAAACGGGCCAGCATCAAAACCATGGCTAGCTTTCTTTATGTTATAAGAAATATAGCCTGCACCCGCCCCACGTGGGCATGTGTCACTGGAGAAATGAGGAAAGAGGAAATGAAGAAATGAGGAATAAGCATGTTGTATAACACACATGCCTGCAAACAAATGCCGACACACACAAAACTGTGATGACGCTCACTTATCTGCTTGAGCTAATTTAAGCTTATATCTTTTCCCCTGTGGCTTAGTGGCAAAACTCAAAGCCTTCTCACAAGAGACCTGTGTTTGATCCTGGCTGTTCCAGTGTATTTTCCAGTAAACAAGCCGGGACCACAGCCTGCTTGCCTGAACACAAATGCCGTTTCCATGGCAACCCAGAAAAATCATAAGCAGTGTATTTTCTGGTATTCCGGCCACAGCCGATGGTGTTATGAGTGTAATTGAATGCCCACAACCCAGTGTTCATTTCTACACACAAACACAGCCGGCCAGGGTACAGGATTCACACAAATAAAATCAATTGTGCATTAAATGTAGTGAATGTGCCCACAACCCAGTGCCCACAAACACTACACACCACATGTCCCACGGTTTCTCTAAAACAAAACCAACACACATCCAGTCAGCTCAGGCCGACGGGTGTTTTCAGTGCAGTGAATGTGCACGCTGTCCCATGGGACAAGAGAAAGACTGAACATTCAGTGCATCACGAAATCCTTCTGCTGCGGCATAGTCTCGCACAAGAGGTTTCAGATAATGCTGGGTCTCATGGCCTCAGTATCATCAGTACTCCAGCTAGGTCTGCTGCACATGAGGCCACTTATGGCTAAAAGCACGAGTACAGCCTCGAGCTTGGTTCTCCGGTCTGTTTCGCATCAAGGTCGATCAGAAATGCGTCACAGCTCTGAAATCTTGGATTAGACGAGTGTCTGGTACCAGTCAGGTGTAAACCTGGGAACTTCCTCGAGTGTGCAGGTTGTGTTCACGGACACCTCCACCTCAGGATGGGGAGCACTGCACGAGGGCAGACCGTTCTTCAGCCAATGGTCAGAACGAGAGAAGCTCCTACACATAAACTGTCTAGAAATTATAGCTGTCGACAGCGATGTAGGCGCAGCCCAGCACGACGACAAACATTTTCAATCCAAATGGCAATATTTGTCTAGCGGAGTCCTCAACTTTTTGTTCTCCAAGACTTTTTGAGATTTTTTTACGATAAAATTGGTCACTATTTTATCGTTTAAAGAGTATTACCATGTAGAAATACCTGCTGCACATTGAAATAAACACTGAATTATATTTATCATAATATGTCAGTTTGTAAAGTCATGTAACCTACAGCCATGAACCTTTTATGCGTAAAGATTCAACTGAATTATGAATTGTTTTTTGTCTTTTTTTGTCTGTGGGATAACATAAAAATAAGTATTAGTTGAATAACTTATCTTTCTGTCATTTTTAACCTGATAATATAACAGTGATTAAGAATAATACTTGTGTATTGACTTGGAAGGATGTGCACGTCTTTTTGTCGGGTGCAGCTGCCTTGGTCAATCGTAATTTCGGAGCTCCATTAATCATTGCTTTTCATAGTCATGGTGTATGTGCTTAACTCAGAGTCAACCTACTCGGAGTTGATCGAACTAACTCAATTCAGCTGTTCTGACACCGAAAACTCAGAGTTTCCCATCTCAGGGTAAATCACTCAGAGTTCAAGTTTTAAGTTGGTTGAACCTCCTTATTGAAACCGGCCCCTGGCCTCTCTCGTCCTTCACCGTCGTCGCTCCTCCGGTTATGCTTCCGCATCTCCGTGAGAGATACGAGACCAGTGCACGCAGTTGTCACTCATCAGCAATCATGCCACCGGCCTGGAGCCATTCTCCAACTGCCCTCGGGCTCAACCTGCTCGCCACAAAGTTGTTTTTAATATGAATAATATTTGATTTTGTAAGACTGGAAAACTGAAACTTAGTCTCACCTGAGTCCTCTGATGGCAAAAACGGGTAAAATGAGAAATGGCGACACCGTCGGCAGCTGGAAAAAACACGTGAAAGTGTGTGAAACTGTAGACGGTTGTGTAATTACTGCCTCTCATAAATAACTCGAAGACTTCACAAAGCAAGTCTTACAATTAACAGCCTACACGAACACACGTTCTGTCGATCTGCAACATAAATGCAAATCAGGCCTAACACATAGGCCTACAGTATTTCCAAAAAGAAAGTGAAATATGTTCTGCAATAATATTGGCATGTTATACAATTCATCCTCATAAATAAGATGGCAAACAGAACGAATTAACGTACAAAACTGATATTCTCGCCAATATGTCCATCTAACGGAGGAGATATAGCAATTAGATAGTCAGTCAGTTAGATAGATAATTAGGGAGATATATAGATCGATAGATAGATAAATTGATGTATTATTTTTCCACTGGGGAAAGTTGTTTTCATAGTAAAAGATGTCTTTATCAGCTACGGAATCATGGTATTCATGCATATGTCTTTAGTTTGTTTCATTTTTGATAAAATAACGTATGACGTATGTCTCAACCATTCAGAAAGCTTCAAGAAATTACATTTGCGCTGAACTATTTCCCATTTCCAAGTAGATTATAACCGACATCCGTAGCTTGTCAGATGCAAAATTAAATGGATGGAAATAAAATGCCCCATCACAATGCGTGATGACGCACAATAGCTGATCTTGCGCTCTTAGAAGATGTGGCGATTAAATGGAAGGATTCGGAGTGAACGCATCATCTTCACAACAAAAGGTGTGGAAAAAATATTTATTATTTATTTATTATTTATTCAAGAATTCCTTCATTGTGCAGTTTTTCAGTTAGGACAGTCTTGATTTCGCCCAACTCCTTGGCGACCTCTCTAATTGAATTAATGACTAGACGCTTTTTTGCCCGACCATTTCTTATTTATTTCGGTCCGAGGTTGTGAGGCTACAGCATTTACGGCGTCTGCAACCTTTTGCCACTCAAGTGCCTTTTTGACATTAGTAATTATGCCCACACTGTGCCCTCCAAACAACATTTTTCTCCTCTTTTCCACCTCGCCAACAATAATTTCTACTTCACATTGAATGAAGTTACGTTTTTTTTAAATTCCTGTCTGTGTTTAACATGATTTTGCAATCGATGAATATTAACTTGAAAATTGAAAATCTTAATTTAATGTTGTTTTTAGTACTATTATTACTTTTTATTACTATTCACAATCAGAAGTATTTTGTATCTGTTTTATTACATGTATACACACATAATCATTTGTAATCATTGCATTTTGTGAATTATAATGTTTTGAAGATGTGGGAGAGAGAGAGACTTTAGGAGACTTTGTGATAAGTTAGACTGTATGAGAGAATGTATGTTGGAGTGAGACTGAAAATGTATGTAGTGTATAGTTTCCACCGGGATTGGATATACATTCCATTGTTAATGGGAACCACATGTTCTTGTGGTAATGTATGTGTTACTATGGTGATACAGTTTTTTTTCTTGGTCAGTAGTATTTATACTGAGCCCCTTTCGTTCGAAAAGCAGGAAGAGATGATAACGATGCAGAATGAAGACCTCTGTGTCTCTTCCTCCTATGTCTTCTAAATATTATAAATAAATTCGAGAGATCTCTTGGCAAAAGAATCACTGGTGTCTCTTTTCATGAAATTAATCAACAATAAGGGGAAAGCAAAAGAAGTTTCTTCAATTTTGTGTGGCATTTTGTTTCAGGTGTGGCTTGACCATGTCCTGTGAGCGAGAGGGGAAAAGAACTGAGAAGAAGCATGAATGAAGATCTTTGCGGGTCCATTATCACTCTCTCTCCCTTATGTCTTATATAAATTGGTAAAATAAATAAGATATATTGGCAAAATGACTGGTATATTTTTCATGAAATTAAATAACAAGGGGAAGCAAGGATTTTAAATCTACATAACTTGTGGACGGACTATTTATGGGCGTGAGATGAAGCTGCAAAAGCTGCGCTACATTTAGAATTGACTGTGATTTATTAAGGGAAAAATTCGTATGGATGTGCGTGCGCACGGTTTTATAAATCCGAATATTTCTGTGCGTATGCACGTCCTATGTTTCATCCGTACGCCACTTCTGACGCAAATCCTATGCAAAGTTTTATAAATGAGGCCCCTGGTGTTTTGCATATCAGGTAAGGTCTGGCTCTATTTAAGGGAAATTCTATTTAAGGGTTCTGGGCTGTTGTCTGTTTTCAGATCAGTCTGTGAAGCTGGGAGTTTTTACTCCAAGCTCACATAGCCTTGTCAGGTAAAATTATTCTTCTTTGTTCTAGAAACATTTGATGGTCTGCATTGGTTATGTTATGGAATTGTAATAATACATTTACCTGACATATTAAATTGTTATAATTGATTATTCTAACAGACTTTGACTATATTTTCATTAGAGTTAAAAGGAATATTCAAGCGTTAACCTATTAAATGATGCAAAGACATCAATGATAAATCTTTTTTATTTTATGGAGTCACGTGTGAAACCTTCGCTTCAAATCGAACGCCGTCTTTCGATCGATTTTGGAGGTCTTTACAATGGATTCAACAAGATCACGTGGTTGAAATGAAAGCAAGCGCCATCTAGAAAAACATATGTGGCACTGCCAAACTATTGCCATAACTACATACATAGAAGCTCATGCAAGTTGTTCAGAGGATCGAGACAAAACAAGCTTAAACACGAGTTCCATTTTATTACTTTCTTTATAAATCATTTGTCAAACTACAAAGTATTTTTCATTCATTCATATTTATTTGTCATTCAGATTAGATTTACCTAAAACTATTTCTTTCACCAAAGACTGTAGCATAATTTACAGCAGTAAATTTAGGAAATATTTTAAAGTTGAATTTTGGCACACATAATTGTCTATTATCTGTTTTTAAAGGTGCCATATGTAATAATTGAGGTAAAAATATCAGAAAAATGAGCTACACGCATCAAAAGAATGAGAAGAAATAAGTGCAATGATGTCATTAAAAAACTGACAAGTTATAGTGCTGCCGAGATATAAACCTAAATTAGCATGCTAAATTACTAGCCCCGGCCCGGCAGGTGTCGTAATACCAGTTTCGGCCATGGGAGGCGGTATGCGGGCGGGCAACGTTACCACCAGCCAAACTGCACTACACGAGTGAGTCGCGCTCGCACCGGCTTGTGTGTGTACTTGAACCTGATGTCAGTCGTGTGGAAATACAGCCCATTACTACATTTCAGTTCAGGGAAGAGTTCAAAAAATGATTGGTTGACATTATGCATGAGGAATACATTTTGGTAAGTTGTAGCATACTGTATCTTTCAACAGAGTTCATGTCCTTTTTCCATTAGCTAGTAGAGACGATCGGTTGCGCTAGGGATCTGTGGTGTAACATGTACAAGCGCCAAAATGGTATTTATTCTTTGAATTGCGTAATAAAATTGACAGAATCTGAGAGCTTAACTAACCTGCTCGCTAACTAAGTGTCAATTGCGTGTGTCTCACAGTGAATTCACGGTGCTAGCATGATCAACATCAGCGAATGCTGTCTGTCAAATTAATTCACTAACAATAAAAGTGTAATATGAACAAAACGAATACCATAAACTTCAAATAATTGCCCAAGCTTTTATTTTCCCATATCGTCGAAATGCACCAGCTTGTTTTTCTCGAAATGCTCCACGTGAAACTGCGGGCTTCCAACCTTTTACTATCATTTTAAATGATTTGAATAACATGCGCGATGGTAGGAGCACAAGTCATTTTCTGGAGGTATACTGCCCCAATCTGTTATGGAATATGGAGTAGGATTTGATTTATTATGTCAGATGGCACCTTTAAACTTATGGATAGTTCGATTGAAACCTTACGAAGAAACCTTACTATGATGTCGTTAAACATAATGTTTGAGGAAAACTGCCAGTTTTAACAATTATAACACTGATGTAAGAATGCGCTGTTTATCTTTCGATCAGTTAAGACTAGTCACATCTTAAAAATGAGACGCGGTCAGTTAAGGGGAAAAAAACGTAAGGTCCAGAGACATGTTTTTATTTTATGAACTTAAGAACCAAGATGAAATTTGGCACCACATTTTTAGAAAGCGAATGAAACTTCGTGTTGAGACGCTGCAAAGCTCCACAGTTAAAATGTAGACCGTTTCATTTCAAAGTTAGATGCATAGAGAGTAAAAGAAGGCTAGATGTTACACTTTACACAGAGGGGTTGTGCAATGAAAGAATACACGAGAAAAAAATAAACATTGTTCAAAATCTCAATTTTGCACAAATCCAGTTCACTACTGAGTCTCCTAGTGTCTATATTTAAATGTTATTTTTATATATCAGTTTTCACCTTAATGTTTCTAATCAGTAATTAAAGAGAATGAAGGAAAAAGCCAACCTATTTGTTCCTCTGTATAGATACAAATATGGAGAAGGACTACTGGTTGGCCTCTAAGAGATTATGGCAAACCGTCCGGCGCCTCAGGAGAGGGAAGCAGTGCCCTACCAACACTGTTTACAGTGGAGGTGGGCAGACTGGGCACCTGTTGATCTTAACTGGGGATGTCATTAGACGGTGGAAAGAATAATTCTAGGATCTCATCAAAATGTCTTCCATTGAGGAAGCAGAGGCTGAGGGCTTGGAGGTGGACTCGTCCCGGCAAGGCACCGGGGCTGGATGAGATCCACCCTGAGTACTTCAAGTCTCTGGATGTTGTGGGGCTGTCGTGGCTGACACGCCTCAACATAGCGTGATGGTCAGGGACAGTTCCTTAGGGGCTGGTAGACCGGTGTGGTGGTCCCTCTTTTTAAGAAGGGGGACAGGAGAGTGTGTTCCAACTACAGGGGGATGACACTTCTCAGCCTCCCTGGGAAAGTCTATGCAGGATAGTAGAACCTCTGATTCAGGAGGAACAGTGCAGTTTTCATCCTGGTCGTGTAACATTGGACCAGCTATCTCCAGGGTGCTGGAGGGTTCATGGGAGGTTGCCCAAACAATCTACCTGTGCTTTGTGGATTTAGAGAAGGCATTCGACTGTGTGACACAGTGTCCCTCGCGGCATCCTGTGGAGGCTGCTCTGGGAGTTTGGTGTCTGGGGCCCCTTGCTAAGGGCTGTCTGGGCTATGTACGATCGGAGCAGGACCTTGGTTCATATTCCTGGCAGTAAGTCAGACTTGTTTCCAGTGCCACTGGTTCTGTTCATAGTTTTTATGGACAAAATTTCAAGGTACCTAGAGGGTGTCTGGTTTGGCAGACTGATCTCATGAAGTAGCGTGTGTATGACACGCCAATTCGTATTTCCATTTTTGGCGTGCTATCAATATGCATAATCCCCTTTCAGCGTGTTTATGAACGCCGTTGACTTAACGTTATATAAATATATGACTTACCTCAACCCCGTCCCTAAACCTAACCGCCACTGGGGTTAATGGCATTTATGACTGTTCCCTTACCATCCTAGGTAAAAAAAAAGATATGACTTACCTCAACCCCATCCCTAAACTTAACCGTCACTGGGGTTAATGGCATTTATGACTGGAGATTTGACTGCGTGTACAGACACGCGGAATGATGCGGACGTTAATGGCGTAGACATATACGCATACACGCGGATAGCTCAAAATGCGTAGAGATAACACGCCACCTGACTCGAAAGTGGCGTATATGTTTATGCAAAAGTCATGATGTCATGTTGGGTTTGGGCACCACACTATTTTGTCTCTGCTTCTTCTCTGCTCAAATGTTTTGCTCAAATAGTCGTTTGGAATCAATTCCATGTTTTTTTTAATCATCATTTAAACACAATATATGAAACATCAAACTTCAACAAATTCATGAAAAAACTTCTAGTTTAAAGGGCACCTATTATGCCCGTTTTTACAAGATGTAATATTGGTCTTGGGTGTCCCCAGAATGTATTTGTGAAGTTTCAGCTCAAAATACCCCAGAGTTAATTTATTATAACCATTTGAAAATGTCATTTTTGGCACCTGTTTGAAAATGACCTGTTTTGGTGCATACGACCTTAAATGCAAATGAGCCGCATATTCCCGCATAAAGTTTGCTACGAACAAGCGAAATTACATTTATGCGAGGGACCTGTTGCGTCATGTTTACTTTTCATACAGGTGCTTCTGTGGCAAATGTGAGAAGATGGTTAACTTACAGAACAAGAACATATATGCAGTTTTTAATATAATATTTTTAAATATGTATATTTATAAACGTGTGTTTACACACTATACAAACAAGGTTTAATTAATATACACAGACATCCTACGATGACGACGACAACAGCTTTAGACGCATTTGTTGTTCAATTGGCTGACATCGACTGAAATAACTATTTGACTATGACCAGAAATAAGCTCTACATTTCGAGCACTGTTAAACTATCAATCCTTTAATTCAGTTCAGAGAGAAGTGAATGAATCAATGAATGAGTCATTGATTCATAAAACGTGTGAATGTGGGCAAATTACAGACAAAGGCAAGTCAAGTTTATTTATATAGCACATTTCATACACAATCGTAAATCAAAGTGCTTTACATTAAAGAAATGAAAATAATCAAAACAAATAAGAAACAGTTTAGAATGAAAAAATAAAATAAAGTACAGTAAAAACAGTCGGACGAACAGTGGCACCGTGCTCATTGAGTAAGTGCATTGCTAAACATAAGTGTTTTGAGTCAGGATTTGACTGTGACTACTGAAGGAGCACACCTGATCTCTTCTGGAAGCTGGTTCCAGCTGCGGCTGGCATAGTAGTTAAAAGCCGACTGTCTATGCTAATACCGAGTTCAGACTGCACGATTTTAGCCATGATTTTGGCTCGCCAACAGGTTGAGAAAATTGCTGACAAATGCCAAAAAATAAATAAAAATCACAGACAAATCGGCGCTCGTTCACACGAGTGACAATCACGCAGTGTGAATTAACAAAGACGCAATCTGATCTTAGCCATGATTTTGGCTCATCAACAGGTTGAGAAAATTGCTGACAAATGCCCAAAATCACAGACAAATCGGCGCTCGTTCACACGAGTGACAATGACGCAGTGTGAATGAGCAAAGATGCGATCTGAGAGAATCAAGATATTTGGCATGCTAAATATCTGGACCTGTCAGTGATTCAAAATCCTGCTGTGTGTTCTGACTGAAAACTACATCTGTGATTACCGACAGCCAATGAGAGATCAAGATACAGAGCAGCAGGGAGTTCGGGGAAGAGTTATAGTTCACATATCAACATGCATGACAGAAAAAGGCTTCTTCTCTTTCTATTTGGACCCAAGAAATGGAAGAAAAGTTGAAGAAATGGAAGAAATTTTCGCAGGAGCTCCCGTGTTTGTTTGTTTCATCTGAGTTGTACCACAACACAACCAGGTCGAAAAAGAAAAAAGTTTCACGTGAGAACTCCGGCGGTCTTGGACGTGTGGTGTCGCGTTGTTTCCTTGTCACATCTCACGTGTTTGTTATTTGTTGTCTCAGCACGCAGCGTGCTAGACAAAGTTGTCGCCAATTTTTCCTATTGTAAAGTAATTTCCTATTGTAAAGTGTGAAACCTTCTGTCGCCGATCCATTGTGCAGTGTGAACACAGCAGCGACTGAATGCTGACCAAGACATTCATGCAGTGTGAAAACAACGACACGACTACTTTGAAAATCATGCAGTCTGAACTTGCCATTAGAGTGAATCCTTGGTATTTATAGCTGATGTGATCCTAATGATCTGAGTGATCTATTAAATGTTTAGATTCAGTGAGCATGTTTGCAATAGTTTGAGGTCCTAGCCCATTGAATGATTTATATACCAGTAATAATACTTTAAAATCAATCCTAAATGTAACTGGGAGCCAGTGTAAAGACCTGAGGACTGGTGTGATGTGTTCATATCTTCTGGTTCTGCTTAACGTTCTGTATTAGCTGCAACTGTCCTATGGTCTTTTTAGGAAGGCCAGTGAGGAGTCCATTACAATAATCCACCCAGCTGGTGATGAAAGCTTCTCGAAGTCTTGACTGGAAACAAAGCATCCAATTCTTGCAATATTTTTCAGATGATAGTATGCTGATTTAATTATTGATTTGACATGACTACTGAAACTAAGGTCTGACTCTAGAAACACACCAAGATTCTGGACTTGATTTTTAGTTGTTAGACCCCTAGCGTCAAGGTATGCATTCACCTTGAGAACTTCATCTTTGTTTCCAAACGCAATGACTACACCTCAGGCCTCCAGACCCACAACACCACAGTGTCCTGTCAGCCTGTCACCCTCACCTCAACCCACCCCTCCATCGTCTCTGCGGTCCATCTGCCCGGAAGCTCCGCTGGGCTCGCTCGACACTTGACACTGAACCCCTTGGGCACCCCTGGACTTCTCCCTTCCTCTGACCTTCTTGATGGCCTCCCTCACCACATCTTCACCCCAGTCTAGAGGTCTTCACGGGTCCAAAAAATCATGCCCGACCCGAAAGAGACCCGTATAATGTGCTACACCGAACCGACCCGTCGTTCATTTCAAAAGTTGGACCCGGACCCGTGCAGACCCGAGAAATTACATAAATGTACTGCCCGGACCCGACCTGGACCCGTCTATTATTTGAAAACTGGACCCGAACCCGGCAGGATGACACAAACCCGACTGGACCCGATTGTCACATATTATTTCACACGAGTTGCGAAAAATTAAACGTTTTGTCTTACCTAATTTTAGTAGCCGTCGTCTCACTTCCTTGTTACGTTAACGTTACCTGACTGACTGATGCACAATTCACCGACAAGAAAGATCTATCCATGTTATAAATAGTATGCCCATAAATAGTCAGTGAAACTTTTTTATCGATTGTGAAATCATGTTAAACACAGAGAAGAAATTTAAGTAAAGAAGTAACTTCACTCAATATGAAGTAGAAGTTATCGTTGGCGAGGTGGAAAAGAGGAGAAAAATGTTGTTTGGAGGGCACAGTGTGGGCATTAATGCCAAAAAGGCACTTGAGTGGCAAAAGGTTGCAGACGCCGTAAATGCCGTAGCCTCACAACCTCGGACTATGGCCGAAATAAAAAAGAAATGGTCGGACATCAAAGTCGAGGCAAACTAGCGTCTAGTCATTAATTCATTTAGAGAGGTGGCCAAGGTGTTGTGTGAAATCAAGACTGTCCTAACTGAAATAAACTGCACAATAAGGGAATTCTTGGATAAATAATATATTTTTTCCACACCTTTTGCTGTGAAGATGACGCGTTCACTCCGAATCCTTCCATTTAATCTTCTAAGAGCGCAATATCCATTGTGCGTCATTATACGCATTGTGATGGGGCATTTTATTTCCATCCATTTAATTCTGCATCTGACTACGGATGTCGGTTATAATCTACTTGGAAATGGGAAATAGTTCAGCACAAATGTAATTTCTTGCAGCTTTCTGAATGGTTGAGACATACGTCATATGTTATTTTATCAAAAATAAAACAAACTAAAGGCATATGCATGAATACCATGATTCTGTAGCTGATAAAGACATCTTTTACTATGAAAACAACTTTCCCCAGTGGACAAATAATACATCAATTTATCTATCTATCGATCTATATATCTCCCTAATTATCCATCTATCTGACTGACTATCTAATTGCTATATATGCTCCGCCAGATGGACATATTGGCGAGAATATCAGTTTTGTACATTATTTCGTTCTGTTTACCATCTTATTTATGAGGATGAATTGTATAACATGCCAATATTATTGCAGAACATATTTCACTTTCTTTTTGGAAATAGACCTGTGTTAATTTGCATTTCTGTTTCAGATCGATCAAACGTGTGTTCGTGTAAGCTGTTAATTGTAAGACTTGCTTTGTGAAGTCTTCGTGTTATTTATGAGAGGCAGTATTGCCATTTATTTTACACAACCGTCAACAGTTTCACACACTTTCACGTGTTTTTCCAACTGCCGACGGTGTCGCCATTTCTCATTTCACCCGTTTTTGTGCGTACGCCTGGGTCAGAGCTTGCGTAAAGGACCGCACATTTTACCGTCAAGTTTGCTTTTTATAAATGCCAATTATTGCATAGAGAGCGGCGTACGACTTCTTTTGTGCGTACGCAACAATTATAAACGAGGCCCCAGGTCTTTACACTGGCTCCCAGTTACATTTAGAATTAATTTTAAAGTATTATTACTGGTATATATCATTGAATGGGCTAGGACCTCAATGTATTGCAGACATGCTCACTGAATCTAAACCTAACAGATCAATCAGATCACATCAGCTAGAAATACCAAGGGTTCACTCTAAGCATGGGATGTCCGCTTTTATTTATTATGCTGGAACAGCTTCCAGAAGAGGTCTGATGCGCTCCTACAGTTGTCACATTCAAATCCAGACTCAAAACACATCTGTTTAGCTATGCATTAAATGAATTCTCTGGTGTCGTTTTAAAGAACTGGACAAAGTGTAGCTCTTCCCACAGTCAAGGCACACATAAGGTCGCACACCAGTATGAAGACGCTCATGCACTTTTAAAGACTGCAGTCGTAAAAAACTCTTTTCACAAAAAGAACAAAAGTGAGGCTTCACACCAGAATGAACTTTAAGGTGTACTTTTAGGTTTGATTCCATAACAAATGTTTTATCACACTGATCACAGCTGAATGATCTCACTCCAGAGTGACGGCGCAGATGCTCTGTGAGAGAGCCTTTCAGATTGAAACTCTTTCCACACTGAGTGCATGTAAAAGGCTTTTCTCCAGTGTGAATTCTCATGTGTCTCTCAAGGTCTGATTTTTGTGTGCAGGTCTTTCCACATTCAGAGCAAGTGAAAGATACTCTGACTCCCTTTAACCTTGACGTTTTTTTAGCTTGTTTTTGTTTGAAACACTTTTCGGTCTGTTGAATGACTGTGTTTCCATCTTCATTTTTAAAAAGCTGATGTTTTTGAAACTGATGTTGTTTATCTTCATTCACTTCCATCGGGTCTAAATGCAAATAAAGAAGAAATGAGAACAACAATTGAGATAACAATTGAGATACACTAAACTAGGTGAATAGACATTAACACATTTTTTTCCTTTTCAGTTTTCCTCTTAATGTTTCTCATCAGTCATTAAAGAGAATGAAGGAAAACACCAACCTATTTGTTCCTCTGTATCTTCATCTTTTATTCTGCAGGGTTCTTCCTTAATCTCCATCTTTACAGTAGTATGTCTGTATTTTCTCCTGGAGTAATTCCCCCTGCTTGCTTCTTCTTCTCCTGTGGGAAGATGGGAATATTCCCCAGCATTTAAACTCTCATGAACAGCTGTGGGAGCTTCACTGACTGAAGGAGTGAATTGTGGTCGTTGTTGCTCATTTAGCAGATTATCATCACACTTACAATCATCAAAATGTCATTTAGAAACAATTCCACAAACTGACTTTGTCTGAGAAAACAGGACAAAATATATAAAACAAATATAATTATAAATATAAATATCATCTGTTAAGTTTAAATTAAAAAATAAAAAATAGCAAAATATACACATTTAAATCCACAAGCATACATAATGCAAACCAATGACAGAATGTGACTGTTTCAATGGATCGTCAATCTTGACAATTAATTGTAACTAGTTTCCATATAGTTCATATTGTAACGTAGTTTAATAAAAAAAATACACTGCTCAAAAAAAATAAAGGGAACACTTAAACAACATAATGAAACTCCAAGTCAATCACACTTCTGTGAAATCAAACTGTCCACCTCAAACTGTCCAAATGGTCAAACAGTGTGCATGGGGTACATGCAACTCTGACACTAGGTTCCTGAGTGGCTAGGCGACGGTGTGTATTTTTTTACCCTTTCCCAAGCCACATCTCAACTGTGATAAGTGTCTGCTCTGGACAAAGTTATGTGGTAGCTAGACCACAACACCAACTAAACGCGGATAAATTAAACAAGGATGCCTACATCTGATCTAAGTTAAGTCAACAACGTATTTGATCGTTATCTTTAAAATCTCTAACGTAATGTAAGTCTAACGTTAGATGTACATTCGAAAACATTAACGTTAGCTTCTAGCTGCGTTGTACATCATGTCAATTAGCTTCATTAACGTATATCTGTCAATTACCGAGATAACAAATGTTAACTGTAGCACCAAACGGTGATGGCAACGATATGTGGGTTATCATGTTTACACTGTGAGCTGAAGCTTTTCATCGACCTTCTTAACAATAAAATTATTAACATAACCCTCCAATGCATAATTAATGCCCTTTAGGTGACTTCAAGATATATAATTTTTCTGTCTCCAAAAATCACCAATTGGCTCCTGTGAAATGTCTCCTACTGTGACAGCTGCCATAGCGCCTGTGCCGTGTTTGTCCGAGTGAGTGGAGGGGGCATGGCTTAGCCATAGGTCAATTAGCCAGACACCCCCAATAAAGGAGTGGTTCTGCAGGTGGTGACCACAGATCACTTCTCAGTTCCTATGCTTCCTGGCTGATGTTTTGGTCACTTTTGAATGCTGGCGGTGCTTTCACTCTAGTGGTAACTCTGAGACGGAGTCTACAACTCACACAAGTGGCTCAGGTCAGTCCCTCCAGAAAAACGCGATTATGCGATCACTGAATTCAATGCAAAATCAGCCAAAGTCTGCATACTTATGCGGGCCGCATTTTTTTCAAATACGCCGCACTTTTCGCCGCATGAATTGCCGATTTCCGTGCAAAATATGCGGGGTTTGCATGATTTCATAATCCTCGCATTTTCGTTGCAAAAAAAGTCACATATATCTTAGCAGAAAGTTGAAAAATGTTGCGTTTGCTTCACACAAGAGCAGCTGGGAGCAGTTTGACCTCTCCCCAAATTCCATCTGTTGATTTATCACAATATCAAACTATTAACATGCCTCTGAACATTTTGTTTATTTAGGAAACTTCAGGCAACCTTTTTTCTTATTAGACGATTGGGTGAAACTCTTACTACATGAAGAGCACTGGTGCGGCTTCTCTCCAGTATGAATTCTCTCATGTTCTTTTAAGTAATCTGACCGAGCAAAACACTTTTCACAGTGTGAGCACTTGTTCGGTTTCTCTCCAGTATGAACTCTCTGGTGTTTTTTTAAGTGGCTGGATGAAGTGAAGCTTTTACCACAGTCAGAGCACACATAAGCTCTCACACCAGTATGAATACTCTCATGATCTTTTAAATACTTAAGTAATGAAAAACTCATTCCACAAAAAGTGCAAATGTGAGGCTTCAAACCAGAACGAACTTTAAAGTGTGAATTTAAGCTTGATTAAAGGGGTCATGAACTGGCATTTTAAATTTTATTATATTGTTGTCTGAGGTCAACTTATAACGTTCGCTTGGTTTTTGCATTCAAAAACATCAAAATGAACAAGTAATAGGCTATTTTGTACCCTGGTTGTGAGCCTACCTAAAAAACAGTCGGTTTTTATGGGCGTGTCGCACTGAAGACTTGGAAGTAAACACCCACTGCTGCGAGTGGAGAACAGTTTTGCATATTATAATGAGTTTAACTCACCCGACGGTGCACATGGGGGAAAAAGTCCAATGTTGTAAAATGGCAACCGGATTCGCCCATGCATGTTCGACCCAGAGTCCGTGTGTTGCACAATATTCCTGTCAGATCCAATATAGATCCAATATCCGTTCTTTACTCTTAATCGGTCTGCAAATCCAGTCTTTTTGACAAAACAATCCTCAGTGAAATGAAGCGAACAGACGACGATGTTTTACCCTCATCAGCGGGAACATCATTAAAAATAAAGTTTAACCATGAAGTCCTATTGGAATCCAGAGGAAGCTTATACAGCGACTGTCTTGCACAACCAGGCACTGCACAATATTCTGTATTGCTCGGTAGCGATCCAGTTTGTCATCACGAGGTAAGCATGTACATGTATGTTATTTAGCTATGTGTGTAATGCACGAATCGGTGGGCGGGGCTAAACCTGCCGTGGTGAAGCAGGCGTTGATCATCTTCTGTGGGGGTGGTGTTTTATCCTCTTTGTCGTCATAGTTCCCCACTTTTAAAAACGAGTCGTTTTTAGAGGCTGTGTCAATAAAAGCTTTTATTGGACTAACAAGGACGTTTTCAGTTCTGAAACTTACAGGATATTCTTATTATATGATGACCTCTTAGATGTCAAAAGCTCAAGGAAAATTTGATTTCTCAGTTCATCACCCCCCCAAAAAACAAATGCTTTATCACAATGATCACAGCTGAACGACTTCACTCCAGAGTGTCGATGCAGATGATCTTAAAGAGTACTTCTATATGTGAAACTCTTTCCACACTGAGCGCGTGTAAATGGTTTTTCTCCAGTGTGAATTCTCATGTGTCTATTAAGTTCTGATTTATCTGTGAAACTCTTTCCACACTCTGAGCAGTTGAAAGATCCTTTGACTCCAGTTTTTCCAGAACTTTTCTGTATTAAATTATTTTCAGACTGAAATGTTTCCATCTTTATTTGTGAAATGAGGTCTTCGAAACTCATGTTTCAAAACATTCACATCCATAGGATCTAAAATTAAATTCCCATAATTTAATTTTTTTGGGTGAACTAACCCTTTAAGAAAACACTTATTTTACCTGGATACTCTCGATAAGTCGATCCCTGAAGGCCGTTCATACAGTTCAGAAGTTCGATGAACTTCATACAGTTCAGCTCACTTAGCACGTCGTTCGTGGTTTGAATTGTCGTGACTGTTTTCCAAGATGGCTCCTGTCTGTATACATGAAGTGGACTGTCTTTATAAAGTATCTTCTTATTAAACGGTCTGTACACTTACAAAGTTCTCAATGCTTCGTTTTGCATGTATGGACCCTCATTATGTTACTGTGTTAGTGTGGGGCTATTTTGAGCCTTGTTAGTGGTATAAACTAGTGATTTTTTTTCCTTAGTTAATGCCCCCATTACTAGCATTATATGCTAAACAGTTTTTAGAGATAAAACTCTTTACATTCGATTATCATGAAAACAAATCTCAGAGAACAGTTCACTAGGTACCGATGTTTTATTAGACCAAAAGTTCATTTTGCGCCGGAGTTCACCTTTAAGGCAGCAGCAGACTTTGCTGAAGTAGCAATAAATTACTACAGAAGTTGCAAAACACCTCAATATAATAAAGCCCTGTGATTTCTGCAATGCAGAAAGCACGGATGGAATCACAGAATCCAGTAATAAAAACTTAATTTACTGTATAAAGTGGAATGTCACTGAATTCGTAAAATATTTGATGAATTAATAAAAAGCAGACAGTACAAATCAAATCGAATTTCAAACCGCAAAAAGACTATTTAAATATGAATCGTGCGTGTCTCTAAACGAATGGCGCAGACGAGTGATTTCATTTACTACACAAACACACTCTGTTTTCAGCCTCAGCCGCATCATTATATGAAGACATGAATAAACCTCATCTCCAGAGCCACTTGGTCACTTCATGACCTTTTTAATGCTTTATCTGAGAAACATTATCATCACATCATTAACACACAGAAACTCAAAAGATCTACACTGCAACTCGTCAAAATAAAAGTTTGGTTTTATATTAAGCCCAAAAAAAATGTATTTATTAAACTGTAAATAAATTAAATAAGTTTGATGATTTCAATTAATTAGAAATGATTTTTGATTACTAAAATTTAATTTAACCATTGAAATAGAGTCTTTAGGTGTTACAGAATGATTCTGGGTGCTCCCTACACTTTTTAAGTTAATAATAATAATAATATTATTATTATTAACAGTTCTCAGATTTAAGAATATGTTTAAAATAATTTAAAGAAAGTAATTCAAAACACTTTGTTATTCGTACATTGGACATTAACTTACATTTTTTACACCAGACATAGACTATATCGGCTCAAAATATCGGTTATCTGTCTACTTGATCTGTGATTTTCAGGGCCGGCGCAATACCGATTATTACAAATTGGTTGACCCCTAGTTCACAATAGCGCTTTAAGTGCGTGATCCATGTTCTACACCATCCTGCAATTTCTGCTGGTTTCAGAACACACAACAATTTGGATATTACCTGCTATTCAATTTCACTGAAATATATGCCTAATTGTTTGACGTAACGAAAACAAATTCCAGCGCATTGCCATTGCGTCTTACCTGATGACTTGAAAGCTGAGCACAGGCATTTCACTCACGTTGGATAGGTTATGCGTCAATATCACATTTACATAATCTATTCGCGCTTGTCTGACTACCAAATTAAAATATTAAACAGAACTTAAAATAACTTTATTAACCAGTTAATGGCAATTTAAATAATACCCAGGGGGCAAAACACCTGTTTTTTAGGAAATCAGACATGGGCTGCTGTAAAAGGTTGTCATATAAAAATGAAATCTACGATGTCTGAGGATCACAACCTGGGTGGACAACCCGGTGAACAAGCTGCTGGAAACTTGTAATTAGGGTCAAAACAATGCTACCTCAAATTCTGCTTTAACTCCCCGGAATCACCCAAACATGCTAAAACGGTTTGATTATATTCATGAATCCTGAGCCATATCTCCCTGATACTTTATGCTAGAAACAAACTGAGCATACCGTTCAAAAGAGTGGAAGATAAGCTTTCATCTGATGCATTGACTGTACATGTAATTAGAAAGTAAGAGTGAGCAATGCCTCTTAATTCATAGGTAGGCAAAAAAAAGAAAAAAAAAATATATAACATTCCATTTGTAATCGGTAACATTCTTTACCCTTTGTTGTTGTTAAAATAAACAAATTACCATGTGAAGTTAACTTTTACTAGATGAAATCATATTTTGATCATTTTCACTAACCATACAGTCCCTATGGTCCATAACAAATTTAGAGGGAATTCAATTTCAAGCCTATAATAGCCTGTCAATTCAAACTAGTTCCAAGAAAGAAGTTAACCATTAACTGATGTTTATGTATTTACAGTATATAGTTTGCATATTTATGCAATATATATATTATTTGTATTGCAATGTCTAGTATTTGTAATATTCTTTCACAAGTGGGATAGCTTTATTCTATCAAAAAAAAAAGGATTTGAGGATTTTGGGTTAGGCTGGTTACTGAGTGTGAGACAAAGGTACTGACAACTAAATGTTGAAATACTAAAACACACAGGAATCATGTGTGGAGTAGTTTTAAAAGTATTTAATGATTAAAACTGTTACATTAAGCAGCAATTTGTAAAAAAAATAATAATAATAATTAATGAAACAGATTACAATTCAGGGTGATACCTAATTTCTATAATAATGTTTATACAATTTGTTTTTGCTGTTTTCGGAGTCACTGCTGCTGTCGCTGCTCTCTAGTGTTTCAGGATGCTGAACAACTCAGCATGCAGCATGCAACCCCTGGCAATGGCATCCTATGTAGCATGGAATTGCCCTCTTTGCACAGGAGCAGTTCTTCTGACAACCTTTAACACAACCACATATATTACCATGGCCAATGACACAGGCCAGACAGGCTGTGTAGATGGAATTGGAACTTCAACTGCTTGGCCCTCATCCAGAAATCATCCAAAATTCCTGAAGGGGGAATTTCTGGCTTGGCAATATCTGCATTCTTGTCAATAATGGTTGCCAGAGCTGCCCGTTTAAGGTGGAAGAGAAATGCGTTTTCAGTCGGAGGAAGTAGCTTTAAGAGTGTTGATTTGTTGTTCAATAACTTGTATGCTCTCAGTGTCCCCAGATCAGAATCTTCAAAGTGATCAGCTGAAGATGTATACACATCTATGATGAGGCCTCGTGCCTGGTGAAGCAGGTCATCTGTTATGTCATCAGTTGTATTTTGACCAAACTCTTCAAGTGCAGGTATGTCCATTCTCATGCTGCTTTTGAACCAAGACTTCTTACCAGTGAAATAAGGATAACTAGTTGTATCTCTTCCACTAAGACTGTGGACAAATGGCATAGCACAGCATAGTGAAGGTCCCAGTGCTGCTACCATTTAATGAATGGGCAGATAGGCATTCTCTGTTGTTTTCACCCACAGCTCTGGGAGAGTACTGAGGTATGTTGAACCATAGTACAGGCACATGGCAATGATTTCTGTGTCATTGGCATGGATGACAACTCTGCCAACTCCTTCATTCTGGACACTGTAGAGGGTGTGGAGTATTATCCTTGTGTCTGCCTCCTTCTGTGTGGACTCAAGAGCAGGAACATCCCTGACAGAACCATCTGCAAGCACAACGGTCTTTGTCTCTTCTTTAAATCCACCACCCAGGTAGATACGAGTCAGGCCAATAGGAGGCTTGAGTTGTTCATGCTCACACCACCTCTCACAGAGGAATTGAAGGAGATTTGCTTTATTGGCTGATACAGAAAAAAACTCCTGTGGATCTGGAGCTGTGAACTGCTCACTAACTTCATATACTTTGGCATACTTTGGAAGGTCTCACTATGCTGTGCTATGCCATTTGTCCACAGTCTTAGTGGAAGAGATACAACTAGTTATCCTTATTTCACTGGTAAGAAGTCTTGGTTCAAAAGCAGCATGAGAATGGACATACCTGCACTTGAAGAGTTTGGTCAAAATACAACTGATGACATAACAGATTACCTGCTTCACCAGGCACGAGGCCTCATCATAGATGTGTATACATCTTCAGCTGATCACTTTGAAGATTCTGATCTGGGGACACTGAGAGCATACAAGTTATTGAACAACAAATCAACACTCTTAAAGCTACTTCCTCCGACTGAAAACGCATTTCTCTTCCACCTTAAACGGGCAGCTCTGGCAAGCATCATTGACAAGAATGCAGATATTGCCAAGCCAGAAATTCCCCCTTCAGGAATTTTGGATGATTTCTGGATGAGGGCCAAGCAGTTGAAGGCAATTCACATTTGGCTAAGCCACGCCCCTAGAATGTAGATTGACCAATCACAGCCCAGCCAAGAACCAGCTCCCACAGAGGTCCGACACTTTTTGACAGCGCTCCATTGACTTTCAACACAGGCGTCTCATATTTTTGGTCTCGGCAGGCTATTACCGTCGTAGTTTTATCCAAAATATGGTTAAACGTTGTGCCTCGGGCATTTGCAACACAGATACGCGTTTCCCAGAGAGGTTGGAGGGGGGTGTCCGTTTTTTCCCTTCCCAAAACAGAAGTAAAATCCTGACAGTGACAAGTCTCGTGTTTGGATTAAACTGTATGGACGTCCTCAGTCAGCTAAACCCCGCAAATATCAACAAGCACATCTTTTTTGCTTCTAACCTTACTGTGAGTGTGAAGTTATACTAGTTAGACCGTTTTATAATGTTTTAGGTTATGACTTCGGTTCTCATTGTTGATACGCTAGCACATGCTGCTAATAAATACAATGTTATACAGTACTCGTGTAGTCCGTTTGCTTTGTAATAACGATTATAGAAGTGAATAGAGACCTACCCAGCTTTGCATGAACAGTGTTGCTCCCTGATATTGTTATAGTCCCAGCCTCCGTCTCCATTAGTAGGAAATGCGATGGTTCATTTTTTTGACTGTGACCGGTAACGTTATGCTTTTGCCTCTATTTTGGATGCCTTGTTGTTTCTTGCGTTTCACCTGTGTGTCTTGAATATAGCCTCTGAACGCATATTGCAGCCCCTTTTGCCTACTTCTATCAGACACTTTATATGCTGCTTTATAAAAGTTTGATACCATTTCAGCAGGAACAGCTGTTACAGCATAAGCCATGCAGAGCGCAGATGAAGTTTGACGGATGTAGCAACAGTAACTAAGGGGGGCGGGGCTTAGCCAAAGGTGAATTCCATGCTACATAGGAAGCCATTGCCAGGGGTTGGCAACCAAATGTAGTAGGATACAGCATGCTGAAACACTAGAGAGCAGCGACAGCAGCAGTGACTCCGAAAACAGCTATACAACTTGTATAAACATTATTACAGAAATTAGTTATCACCCTGAATTGTAATCTGTTTGTCTATTTCATTAATTATTATTATTATTATTGTTTTTTTTTGTTTTTTTTGTTTTTTTTACAAATTGCTGCTTAATGTAACAGTTTTAATCATTAAATACTTTTAAAACTACTCCACACATGATTCCTGTGTGTTTTAGTATTTCAACATTTAGTTGTCAGTACCTTTGTCTCACACTCAGAAACCAGCCTAACCCAAAATCCTCAAATCCTTTTTTTTTTTGATAGAATAAAGCTATCCCACTTGTGAAAGAATATTACAAATACTAGACATTGCAATACAAATAATATATATATTGCATAAATATGCAAACTATATACTGTACATACATAAACATCAGTTAATGGTTAACTTCTTTCTTGGAACTAGTTTGAATTGACAGGCTATTATAGGCTTGAAATTGAATTCCCTCTAAATTTGTTATGGACCATAGGGACTGTATGGTTAGTGAAAATGATCAAAATATGATTTCATCTAGTAAAAGTTAACTTCACATGGTAATTTGTTTATTTTAACAACAACAAAAGGTAAAGAATGTTACCGATTACAAATGGAATGTTATATATTTTTTTTCTTTTTTTTTGCCTACCTATGAATTAAGAGGCATTGCTCACTCTTACTTTCTAATTACATGTACAGTCAATGCATCAGATGAAAGCTTATCTTCCACTCTTTTGAACGGTATGCTCAGTTTGTTTCTAGCATAAAGTATCAGGGAGATATGGCTCAGGATTCCTGAATATAATCAAACCGTTTTAGCATGTTTGGTTGATTCCGGGGAGTTAAAGCAGAATTTGAGGTAGCATTGTTTTGACCCTAATTACAAGTTTCCAGCAGCTTGTTCACCGGGTTGTCCACCCAGGTTGCGATCCTCAGACATCATAGATTTCATTTTTATATGACAACCTTTTACAGCAGCCCATGTCTGCTAAACCCCCTTTGCCCCCTGGGTATAAGCGTTTCGGTTCAGAACGATTACATTTGATTTTGTTTCTGGTTATATTCCTGTAAAAATTTCGTTTGTTTTCAGTTCATTCAATTTTGTTCATTTAACCGGTTTGGAGCCATGATTGCTGCTATATTTTAAACTTGAAAGTACAATGTTTACATTTCGAATTTTTTATAGCAATATTTTATATTGGGCCTGTAATCATTTGTTTTTTGAAAAGTGTTTAATATTTCATTAATTTCTTGTATTTCTACATTCTTAAACATTTGCCAATCAAACAAAAGTTCCAAATAAGACAAACTCAAACTCATTTTTGATTATAGACGCTTTCATCAGACGCGTTGCAATGGTGATGAGCTGGCCCAAAGTTAACTTCCGTTCTATTCGTTTATTAGTGTTTACTGGATAATATGGCATTGAATGCAGTGAAAGTTAAGGCAATGAGCAGGTTGGTGAGCTGTGGGGTGCAACCTGACCTTGGGAGCAAACGCAATTTTTAAAAAATAAAAATGTCAAGGTTTCCTATAAGGGAGACGGCGGAATTAAAAATAGCCTATGTTTATCTGAGTGATAACCGGTACAGTGTTTCCCATACATTTATTAGTGGCAGCCCACCACATTATCAGCGCTGACCGCCACATATTGATTTCCGTGTTTTTAACAATTTAAGATGGGAAAAGTTGTAATTGACTAACTTACAGAGTTGCGTGCAGCGCATATTCGCACGCTCTCACTCTTTCTCTCTCTCTCTCTCTCTCTCTCTCGCAAACACATTGATAGCGGACCAGTCTGTGTATTGAATGGTTAGTATCATAAACAGCGCTGCACAGATCCATCCAACATGCTGTCAATGTGGAGACCCACCTTAAAAAAAGGTTAGCAAGCATGTAAGTAGCCTAGCTAATAAGGAGCTATGTTAACCTGATCAAACCCCGCCGTCGCGCTCGCCACAGTTTTTTTTAACACTGCGGTAACTCAGACTCGTCGGTAGAAAAACATCTTGTCTCCAATTTTTGTTCAACGGGTCTGGTAGTGTCACATTTCAGTTTGGCCAGGTAACATTTATTTTCTTTGACTGGCAAGAATTACCAGCTACTAGGTTATTTACTTGTTCTGGATTGTCTCCGCAAGTCTGCCGGAAGTTAAGTTTGGGCCAAATTAATGCACATGCGCAGTACCGTTTGTTTATGTTGTCACTGCTGAAAGCGTCTATATACTTCAAAATGTAGAAAAGAAAATTGTCCTTCCCATGTGGTCAATATATAAACTATTAATTTATTGAATTTACAGAAAATGTACTATATTATGATATTGTTATTGGGATATGAAATGACTTATACCGTGATATGAGATTTTGGTTATATAGCCCAGCCCTACACTAAGTGAAAATAATATCATTGATGAGATTTAAATACAATTAATATTTGGCGGCCATGATTGCTTTGATTTTATTAAATGTAAGAATTTTGTTTTTTAAATTGTAAATCGTTGTTTAGTGATGTTGAATAAATTGATTTATAATTACATGATTTTCTCATGAATTAATGCAATTAATCACAATTAATCCCCAAATAAACAAAGATGAATTATTATTGCAGACAGGGGCATCTAAAACAAAAACAAAAAGAGGCCTTTAAAAGTATAAATTCTGTCACTCATCATTAACTCAGCACACACAGCAATAGAATTCTCACATTCTTTCGGGAATATATTTCTGCATCACATCTTGCTTTTTAAAACCACCATAAAATTAAAATTCTCGTTTTGACCTTTGATGGATGTAAACCTTTTGTGAGAAAATAGCATGGTCTTTGTCAGAAGTCACACTCGTGATAAACGATGTGCATTATGGTGTGCAGTATCAATGCTGGGGTATTCTGTTGTTGGAGAATTGTTTTTTCATTCTTTTTTTTTCAAACTGAACAATCCTTTACATGGCACTATCATTCATCACCGGCATCAATACAGCAAACCTATCTTTGCTGTTACTAACTTAACAGGATTTATTTACATTCCTACCGAAGGATACAGTAACTTGGTGAAATGTCCGCGAGCTTTAAGAGATGTATAATTTTTTAATTGTTCACTTAACATTATATGCGCTTATACCATAGACAAGATAGTTGACAATGCCCAACTATGAGGATAAGAAAGCAACGCGGGATCAGCACTCCAATTTACTGCAGTCAGCTGAGCTCATATATGGATCTATGTTCTGAATGGATGACAATTTCTCCAAAAAATGGTACCTGCCATATTTATCGAGTTTATTGCAGTAAGGCCTTTTCTCAGTTTTCTTGTGCTTCAGCAGTTTTGCGAGTTATTTACTTGTTATCTCTACTCTCATAATTTCTTCAATGCTCACACAGCATAGACAGTAAAAGAAATGGACACAGCGACCCCGTTGATTTTAATGGAGAGAGCTGAAGCTCAACATGGGCACTCACTTCCTGATTGCCAAGTGTTCTGCGCAGGCTCAAACTAAGCTTGACGACGTAGATGTCACGTGAGCAAACTGACTTATAGTAGCTGTGCCAAGAGAAATTTTAATCGTGCACAGAGGCGGCGAAGCGCGACCTGGAGCAACTTTTGGTAAGTATTCTGATTAGTTATTTTGTCATTATGCCATGGGCTGACTTTAGACAGTAAAAGATTGCCTGCGAGGCTGTGCGAGCTTCTCTTCCTGTCTATACGGTAATTCTCTACTGTGCGACGGACAGTCGAGTGGTTATGATGCAATTTTTAGCCTATTTTTACAAGAACGGCTTCTACGTGGCCATAACGTAACATAAGTAATGGAGCCTTTTATACATTGTTGCGTTTCTTTAGAAATAAAGTCTAAATAGAGTCTTTGGACGCCTCAGATGTAAAGTTATTCGCTGTCAAAGTGACGCCAAAATGAATGGGAGTCAATGGGATGCTAATAGCAGGTGATAGTACGCTACAATGGCGGCCCCCGGAGGCAGCTTCAGCTTCCGGCTGATGGATTACCCCCTTGGCTCACAGTAGATACCTCAAAAATGGCGCTGCGGTGACGTCACACACAACAAACCCACGTGTCTGACAAAGACTGATAAGAGAACGAAGGAAAACACCAACCTATTTGTTCCTCAATATCTTCCTCTTTTATTCTGCAGGGTTCTTCCTTAATCTCCATCTTTACAATAGTATGTTCGTAGTTTCTCCTGGAGTAATTCCTCCTGCTTGCTTCTTCTTCTCCTGTGGGAAGATGGGAATATTCCCCAGCATTTAAACTCTCATGAAGGCTGTGGGAGCTTCACTGACTGAAGGAGTGAATTGTGATCATTGTTGCTCATTTAGCAGATGATCATCACACTAAAAGTCACTCGAGATTATTCAGCTTTTACTGTTTTAATCAAACTGTTTAAAAACACTCAACTTCTCAAACCTTTTATGTTTATGTAATTTAGTTTAAATGCATCTCTTACATACATTAGATATAATTTACATGCATTTAAACTGTTTTGCATGTTTCATTTGTTCATTACATAAAATAAAAACACAACTCATAATAATCTTCACAAAATGTAATGTGAAAAAAACAACAACAGGAGTTTACGTTAACGAGCAACAACATCAGTCGGCTGATTTCGATTAATTTCTGAGTGATTCACCAAATGTCGAGTTGAGTCGTTTGGATTTAGATTTCTCCTCAATGATAAAGTAAATGTACTCACAGTCTGATAACAGCAGATTTAGAGCAGAATGAACGGCTGTGTTTCACTTCTCATGTTTATGTTCCCTTCCCTCCCCTCACTCACTTCTCTTCTTCTCCTAGACTCGGATGTGTGTCATTGCTTCGGTTGTTAGAGCGCCTCTACTGGCGGAAACCAATTTATATAAAACTATCTAACATTCAGATTAAATGTGCTATCTGTTATTTTGGCTGATATCATAAAACTCTTTTTATCTCGCCACATGTGTTTGATTTGGTTAATATAAAGATACAAATTTTAAACATTATTTTAGAAAAAAACATTTATTACACAATTTATTGGAAAGGCCTGGCCTATGTCTATGATAGCCCAGGCCAATATTTAAACTTGCAAATTTTTTTTTGATGCGGATGATTTGAAAACAAGCTTATAGGGCTGTTACCAGAACTAAACTGACCTGAGCCTGAAGTTTACATGCTTTCCTATTATTGATATGCCTGGAGTTAAAAAAAAATAAAATAAAATAAATTTATTGTTTACTTGATCTGTTCAAACCCTTCTATTAATGAACGGCATGAATTCACTAATGCTGCTGAGTTAATTTCAGCATGTGTTAAGGTTTAATGCTCATTTTTCTGCAGTTGTTTGTTGTGAGTTTGGATTTCAGTTCTCAAAAGATCTGATCCTGAATCAGCGTGACAAGAAAAACCTTGACATTGAATTCAGCTTTGAGCGTCCAGATCTGGATTCATCAGTAGAGACGGGTTACACATGCAGTAGGACTTTTAGGAATTGAAAATGGGAAAGAGTTTTTTATTTGCTAATAAAAATGAGTGTCATCATCAGTCCTCTTGCTGTGGCCAAACTCTGTAATGAAATCAACTGGATCATCAGTTACTGTAAAATATTAACAAAGGCAAGATGGATTTTAAAAGAAAAACAATGAGACTAAACTGGTTCAGCCACTTTCTCCATTTGCGTCACAGAAGCTGTTCGAAATATTTACTCAGTCATTTCCTGGTGGATTCTGTGGTTCTCGGCTGTGATTAAAGTCTGAGGTTTCAGTAGCCGTCTTCTCCAAGGGTTTAAATTAAAAAAATATGAACTACGGATTAAAATAATTATAAATATTTCCAGATCTGGATCTAGGTGAGTGTTTTCTGTCGTTTGTTTGGCATTTCTATCGCGTTCAGATAACGTAAATGCATAGCTCTGATTTAAAAAAATCCAACTCTTTATATTACAAATACATTTCAGAATTTGCAGAAAAATTACTTTCTATGTTGCTTTTTTGCTTTGATCTGTAAATGTTTCAACGATCATTGTGCGTTTTTCACTGGAAGCAAGAAAATGTGACTGTTTTTAAGAGTTAACATAATCAATAATCACTCATTTGTGAAAATTTGATTAATTATCCCTGACCAATAAATAGTGAAGAATGAATATATTTTAAAATCCAAAATATTTTCTACATTTATCTCAGATTGTCAATAAGAGAAGATGACAGACGAAGACAAACCTGCGCTGAAGGAAAAAACATTTAACATAAAAGAAAATGCCTGTGGATTGAGAAAACATCTAACTCTGCAGCTGAAAAACAGTATGGACATATATCTACCAAAGTGTAAGAAAGTTTGAGAGGAATTTCAGATTTTAACACAAATATGTGCATGTTTACAATAATAATAACATTTGCACAGTGCAGATATGTATAAGTGAATATTGACTGTTGACCCTTAACTTTTGCTTTTAATATAATTAAATGCATGGAATTTAACAAAAGTGAAATACTCCAATGATAAATCAGATTATATCACATATTAAATCAAATAGTTACTTTTCAATAGGTTTTCACCATACTGATATCATATTATATTATATATTATATACAGATATTGGTTTCTAGACTGTGATTCTAAAGAAAAAAAACAGATCGATAAAAAATGAAGAAATGTCATATTAAGATCATTAAACTCCTCTTGCATCATTATGAATACAGGATGGATTATGATCATGTGACTCTCTCAAACCGTAGCCTGAACTTCTGTTTGTTTGCTTTCAGTCTCTCTTGATCCAGACAGACCTGCGGAGAAAAGAGAAATTCATGAGGTCAGAGTTTCACAGCTCGTAATCATAAAATAAATCTGCATGCGTTTTGATTTCTAACTCTGTGTTTTCTCTTCAGAAAGCGCCAGTTTTTCTCATCAAACTATTGAAGATTTAGAACATCATCTAGAACATCATCTAACATCTAATGTTCTTCACGTCACTTTCAGTCGGTGAATCAGAATGAGACTGGAACACAAAACTATTATTTTCTTCTGAAAATGCTCCTTTTTAAAATGTTTATGCATGGTTATGACTGTACTGTGTATAGGCTATACTTAAACTGATTTTTATTTAATAGTGTGTACACAGCTTTATATATTTTGTCATAATGATCAGACAATTGAACAGGTATAGTTCATGTTGCTCAAACTGTTTAGAGATGCAAAATATTTTCCCTTAAAGGACAAGTTCGGTATTTTACACTTAAAGCCACAGAAACTGAAATTTCTCGGGCCAGCTGCATGTGTCCAAATTGTAATTTTAACCGTTCTATTTCTTTAGAAACGACCTTGAAATAGGGCTTTAAGTGTAAATTACTGAACTTGTCCTTTAAACGTGTCATTACTTTACTTCCGTTTTGAAGGTATTTTTATCTTAAGAACCTCCTGTAACTGGTGTCAAGTGTCTTATTCAAGAGCACAATGATCTCTGTGATTGAGTTGCATCATGAGCACATGGTCAGCAGGGATTTGGATTCTGCTGAACACTTTGTGAAGGTCATGTAAGTGTCAAAGTGTATTTACAACATTAAACTCCGTCTGTTTATACTTGAAAGTGATCTCGGTCCCAAATTTATTCTTTAATGTCTAAATGACCATGTTTATACAATGCGCAAAAAATATTGATCTTAGAACAGCCTACAATATGAAGCACACAAAGAAAATCGTAATTTTAACAGTAACATTTATTTTAAATTAACGCAAAATACATGTTAATTGATTAACAGTATTTACGCTTTGTCACAGTCACCACCTAATGGTCATCATCTCTGTCACCATAATTGTCACTGTTACTGTCATCGTCTCTGTCCCATAGACTGTAAAAAAATATGGACGTAGAATCCGTGACGTCACCCGTAGGTTTCTGAAAATCGTTTTTGAAGCCTATAGTGGGCGGAGCCGGCCGTTGCCATCTTGGCAGTGCGTCACCTCTTGTCACTACTAAGAGGCGAGACGCGGGTGGAGCTGAGGTGCTAATGCTACTGCTCTCACGCTGAAGTGACAGCTGATTGAAAAAGTAAAGCCAATGGTTAAAGTTCATGTTTTTGCCCTTCGAAATATTATAATAGTTAAGACGTAAATAAAAGTGAGACTATTTACTTTACTTTTTTATCAACTTTATTAATCTCACACAAGGGGCAATTAGTTAAGAGCATGTATACAAGTACATAACACAGATCACACACATTTCTCACAACATACAAGCAGTCAACTGTGAATCGTGATGCATTATTATTCTGCTAGTTAGCTTATGCTCTAAGCTTATGCTTGTGACAGTGATTCAAGCAAGATATGTCAGGTGGTATCGGACGTCAAGTTCGTAAAGAGCTGTTTTTGGTCACCTCTCAGTTTCTCCGATGGGTCAAACCAAAGATATTACCTCAGAAGTTAAAGTAAATGAACTAGAAATCCACACTCATTCAAGGGTGTGCATCTATTGCATGGATGGAGAGAAAGTACTGAAATCATCAGACATCCATTAGTGCATATGAGGGAAACAACTGGAAATACAGCGCTGGTCGTTCTCTCAACACGACGGAATCCAACACGACGGCAACTTTAAGGCTTAATATAATTTAAAAGGATGAATTATAAAAAAAATTCACCCCCTCACAGTCGTCATGAAGGGCAAAATTAGCGACATAGACCAAAACAAATATTTGCCACCAGGCAGTGAACATATTTTTTTCTGCTGTGAAGTTAGACATTTTAACTTGGGGGAGATACAGATTTGACTCGCTTTTGCAGCCTGCCTCATGCGGCCACTCGATGATTTGCAGTTTAATTCACTTCCATGTTGTCTTCAAGAGAGAGACGGGGAGGTCGCCCCTTGCTCTGTCCCCAACGTTACCGTCACCTGTTAGTCTTCTTCGTCTGCACTACAGTTCCCAGCATCCTCCTCGGCCTGCGCCGGCAATCATCATCATCACTCACCATCTTCAGCTGTTGTCTTCATTGTTCAGCGGTGTATTTAAGGTCGTCCTTGTTCAAAATTCTGGGTCGGTTACTTTGTTTGTGCTTTGCACGCTGTTTCGTATTATTGGCTTTTGTAAGTTCTGGTTTAAAAACTTTGATATCTTTTATAACAAAGTATTTCGGATTCATATCGAGTTTTTTGGGGTTTCACAACGTTAGAATTTTTTTATCCGATTCCGACACGTTTGTATGCAGATATGGTAACTAGTGAAGATGCCACAACACTACTGACTTCGTGATTGGTAGGTCGGTGGAGAGTGACGCATCAGAACCATAGACTGTAAAAAAAAATGGACGACGCCCCTTCGCTCTTTTCCATCAGAGAGAACTGAAGCCGCCAGTATCGCGATATGGCGCTGACATCTTGGAACTTGAGTCTCGCACTTGCTGTTTTCGGGACCAGACACGCGCAGTCGTGAGCAGGAAGTAAAGCCGCGAAATGAAGACCGCGCCCTCATTCGCGCTGAATCAAACGCAAGCACGTGCCCCGCACTTTCATTAAGTGTCCTTTGTCTGCTTCGTTCTTCTCCAATAATGTCTGCTGATTGCAGAACCTCGTTAAAATAAGGTAAATACAACTACTAACCACATAATCAACATTGGCAACATTGGTCCGTTGGTGCTTCAGTGACTACCTCACACAGAGAACCTGTCAATCACAGCTGTCAATCATGATGTCAGAGCACCGTTTTTATCATCACATAACTAACTAAAAACAAATTTATTTTAAAAACAAACACTTGAAATTACATCAGCGTGATAGAAACTACAGTAAATAACAGAAACTATCTTTGGAAAAAGGATATGTGAAGTGTAATTTTGGTCTCGCGTCCCATTGAGTAACATGGGGAGGCGGGGGTTATGAGCAATACTAGGACCGGTCACAGGGGGGGCGATCGAGACGTTTTGGCTTCACTTTTGAGGGCTTGTGTGGCACGCTTGATCAGAACAAAACACAACTTGACAACATCAACATCAGTCAAGGGCTGGGAAAAGACTTTTTAAAAGACAATATCCTGGCCGGACTACTGTGATATAAGTATTTGAAATGAACATGATTTGTTAATGTCTAGTGACATATCAGGGAAAAGTTATGATTAATTGAAATAAATTTCTTGCATACAGCTCCTTTAAGGCATGAAGAATTGTATATTTAAAGGAAAAAATGTTAATGTAATGTTTAGTAATTTGTAATTTTGGTGATCAAAGATGAGTTTTGAGGCATAAAATGCGGAATTTAAAAAAAGAAAACAGAAATTAACTAAGTAATACTGCAGCACAGTGCAGGTTTCTCACTTTTATTTTATGGTTGAGCTCATGCCTGTCAGCTTACTCTCTCGACTGCTCTCTTGTGTGCACACAAAGAATGTTGATGATTCTGGTTTTACAACAACTAACCTGCACAAAGGTGAATTTCCTCTGCCTGATCAAACGTGCCTCTCAAATTACATCAGGTGACTTTACCAGTTCATTGAAAAGTTTTTCTGTGATTGACTGTGTTTCATGCCACATGCTTAGCTCACTAGATTAGCTAATTTGCCATTTGTATAATTTCAGAGATAACATGTGTTAAATAGTCATAATAATCATAGTCATAAAATAAAGAATTACATGTGAAGAATGATAAAGTGTAGGCTGATCACTTGCACTTTTGTCACTTTGCACTATTTTCCACAATAAAATTTTGAATGGTGCAAATGTTTTCTTAAACTACACCTTCTATGAAACACAAGATCTGTCTATATATACATTTGCATCATCTTCTCATCTTGCATTCCATTTCACAAGATCAAAAATAATGAAGTAGGAAATGGTCAAAATTATTGATTTAATTTTCTTTTATGCCAAAAATCATTAGGATATTGAGTGGAGATCATGTTCCATGGAGATTTTGTATCCAGCACAATCGCGAACAATAAATTAAGAACTTTAAAGGTGATTTTCTCAATGTTTCGTGTTTTTTTTTTGTTTTTTTTTTACCCTCAGATTCCAGATTTACAAATAGTTGTATCTCGGCCAATTATTGTCCAATCCTAACAAACCATACATCATTTGAAATCTTATTTTATAAATCTCAATTTCATAAAATTGCGGTGACTTGTTTTTGTGCTCTAGGGTCACATATTTCAAGTTCAAATGACTTAAGTAAGTAAAACTCTCGACCGGTGTCATCGTGTGTCTGTTCTGATGTGAACAAAAGGGAAAACAATGCTAAATGCAAATAATCAAATGCAAATGAAGATAGTAAAATGCATAGAATTATAACTTTTACAAGTAATGCCAAAACAATCTTTAATTGATGTAATCTAAAAAAAATGCATCTTTTTGAGTATTTTAGCATAGTGCTTGTTCATTGAATGTTGTTTATTCATTTATAACGTTGTATATTTTCATGTTAATCATATTGTTTGTCCTATGCAGGTCATGGAATTATTAATACAATTGAATGGATGATTAATGCTGTGTCTTATTCACATTTGTAAAATACCTGCACGTCATGCAAGAGGCATTAGGCAATCGATGCAGTCATCGTGTCAGAGTAGAAGCTGCAGCTAAAAATAGCTTCTTTCCACCTATTTACTCAAGTTATATTTCCTCAATGTTTCATGTTTGCGTAAATAGGCGGAGCCAAAGATTAAGTAATAAGAGAAGCGAAGAGTTCAAAAATAGGCTTTTTGTTTTATTATCCCTCTTTCTCTCTCGATGAGTTTGTTCTGTTTTCTCGGAGCTCTTGTTCGGTTCTGGTCAGGATTAAGTACAGGATTCTCTCACACACACACACACACACACACACATATACACACACACACACACACGCGAACAGTCGCACACACAGAAAGAGAGAACTAATGTGGATATTTCTGCTCTTCATCGATTTACTTTTACAGTCAACAGAAGGTGAATAAAACACATCTTTATGCATTTCGTAAAGCTGAGTTTAAAATGTGAGATTACTTAAATATTGCGGTTGAAGTGAATGTCACATGCCAATCATTGCGCAGGACACTGTGGAGGGAAGGCAGGTGAGAGGGATCACATCTGGAGTATCAGACCCTGCAGAAGAGATAAAGTCTGAAACGAGAGATGGAAAACCGAAATAAGGACTCAAAAATCAATGAATCATGGGAGAAATGTGTACTGAAGCTTATTCGCAGAGAAAGCATGCCGCAAAAACCAAACAGTGAGTATTTTATTTGCAATTGTGTTTGGTTCTTTTAACAATTTATTTTCATTGAATGTTCATCCAGGAGGATGAATATTCATGCAGCACGATGTTATAAAGTAAATGCAAACCATTGTAAATATTTTAAAAAGTATATAGTTGTGGACAACTTGCCCCAATTAAAATGTGACAGCATTTGAATGATGATCGCACTAAACCCTTATGTTGTCTAAATGTGTGTATTTTGCTGTTTTCAATTTAGTTTCGATGACTGAAATTCACAAGAATTATCCTAATTTAAAATACAGTTTTAATATAAAACTACAGCGAAAGCATGTTCGTCATTGGCTTTTAATTGAAAACCGGAATTTACTGAAATGTTTACTTGAAATACAGACCCTGTGACAACTAGCCCCAGTTTTTCTTTCCTTTATAGAGTTTATAAAGACATACATCTTTTTTATTATTATTATTCCAGTGTGTCTGGATGCAGCCGGACCGGTAGAGTTTCATTGTGCTGAATCAGAGACAGTCACAGGTGAGGTGAGAGATTCACAGATAATCTACAAAGAAAGAGAGACCACTGATGTGTGGTACTGAAATCTGAGCGAAATGTGTTTTTGGCTTTTAACCATTAGGAATAACCTAACAATCCTAGCAACTGCATAAGAATACCATAGCAACCACCCATAACATCTTAGCAACCCCATAGAAACTACAACCACCCAGAATATATCTCAGCAAAAGTCAAGTCACCTTTATCGCTTTATAAAATACAGATTGTTTCAAAGCAGCTTTACAAGGATAAACAGGAAAATATTTATGCAATTATTAAATCAGAATCCAATTCTGCTGTAAAGCAGCTTTAAAAAAACAATAGTGTGGTCAGCTGAGGTCAGTTCAATACTGGAGTAGTTAATAAATTATGAAATAACTTCAAGTCAGCCATGAAGCAGTTTTGTAGAAAACAGTGATGTCATTGTAAAGCTCAGTTCAGTTCAGTTCACCCAACAGTGTCAGTGCAGTCAGATCAATAATATTGCTGAATATTATGTGTCTGCAACTAAGCGAGCCACAAGCAAGAGTGGCATGGAAGCCAAACTCCAACGGCGACAGGAATTGAGCCAAAAATAAACACCATAGAAATCATCTATAATACCTTAGCAACTACATAGCACCACCCACAAGACAATAGAAACCAGCTAGAACACAACTACATATAGCAACACCGTCGAAATTGCCCGGAAACCCATAGCAACACCCTAGCAACCATCCTGAACACCCCAGGAAATAGCAAGATAAAACCTTCAAAATTCAAGCTTTCAAAACGAATTCAAACTGTTTGGCCTGGGTTTCTCAAGCAAACATTTTGTTTGTATAAACAACTTTTTGATCTTGTTATAGTGTATTGTTATATTTATTGCTGTCTTTTTTTTCTCTTTAGATTACTACTGTACATCCAGCTTTTTTGAGCTTTCTTTAGCTCTTATTCAGCAGTGAGTGACGTCACAGTGTGTCTCCATCTGCTGGACAGAGTCCTGTAACGCAAGAGGATGCTTAAAGTCCCCGTGAAATCAAAATTGAACCTATTTACTTTGTTATCGCATATTACAAGTCTTGTGGTGAACAATTAATCCGTGCAAGTAAATATATATTAAAAAAATGTTTTACCTTGGTAATCTTTAATCAAAATCTGAAAAGTTACTTCCGGTCTGGAATGGTTTCTTTTTCTGATGACGTAGGTTTCACAGTTTGGGTGGGGAAACGCTTAACCATTCCCCTGTCCCCTCAAACCGTTAGTTTACTATGAGCGAGAGATGGAGAGGAGGAGCGCTAGAGTAAAACCCTGCCCTCTGTTCAATATTCCGTTTCACTTGGAAATACGTCACAGCACTGGAGAAAAATCGTTTGCAACTTCCGGTTCACGGGGACTTTAAGCCTTGAGTGGTTGTTTTAAACCAATGGCAGCAGCGTATCTTACAGTAAATCCATGTAAAACACTGTACAGTATGAAGGTTGTCAGTTTACTGAAATGTGATATTTTACCTAGACTGGCATCTCTGTCTACATCTCTGTCCTTTTGCTTTTCTATCATGGAGGATCTTCAGCAGGTTGATCTGAATGTGTAGTTCAGTATGAAGACATTTCACTAGCACTTCGAACCTTATTAACATGTTCTCATGATTTTACATCATTTTAGGGGTTCTGGGAAAAGTTCTTTACAATATAATTTGTATATTGTTTTTTTTTTTTATACATATAAAATATAAGACCTCTGTGAGGTCCTCTGTGAGGTTACACCTAATGGTTTGTGTCTGTCTTCGCTTTGTGCTTCTGTGGTTTTATATAATTACGTTTGAAAAATGAATAAGAACCCTGTTCTGCAGATATAGAGGATCCCGAATACGATAGGTTTTTATAAAAAAGGTCTGTAGTGAACACAAGATATTTTCTCATTTTATTCTATGCTATAAAATATTTCAATAACACCTGCTTTTTAATTTATTAAAGGGGTGGTTCAGAATTTTCAGCCCATTCTCATCCCAAGACATCATATAACTGACACTTTTGACCATACGTCAATATCCGACGTTTTAGGGTACCCTAGGGTATCTAATCCTAACCCTACTCCAGACCTAAACCTACCTGCCTCATCTAACTGATGCTAAAGGTAAAGCGTCAGTTGGATGACGCCCTAGGATTGTTAAAGGGTTAAAGGGTCATCTAACTGTTAAAGGATACCCTAAAACGTTGGATGTTGACGTATGGTCAAAAGCGTCAGTTAGATGACATCTTGGGATGAGAATGTGTTGGAATTTTGGACATCAAGCGTCATTTCCAAGTTAGCCTTACTGTTATTTATCAGTGGAGACAGTTTAAAAAGCTAGCCTGCCATTAAAAACAGTTTTACCCACTCCACAGTTCACCAACAGCACATCATATATAATGTCAGACTATCGATATAAATGTCTATCGGGAGAATAATGTTAGAAATCAAACCACCCTTTCATTGCATTGCAATAGTTATACTTTGTTCTCTTTCATCATCTCGTGTTCGAGATTCACCTGTGTGAAGGGCATCGGTACCGGACCTCTGCAGAAGCATCCAATTGCACCAAGTCTGGCTAGACAGACAGAAGCGCGCAGCCAATGCCCGGTGATGCCACACCCCCTCACCTACGGGCATATAACAGCTGGGCGCGCTGCTATTCCTCAGTTGACATTCGCTTCTCGCGATCTCTGTACTGACACAGTTCGGTTGGATTAACGTTACGCTGCTCACTTTGGAGTCTACAGGAGGACATATTGCCATATCAGCCTCCGCCAGACGTGAGTGACAGTCGTTTCTTCAGCCTATCCGCTGTGTATTTTGCATCCGGAGCCGCCGAGCTCTCACTCTCCTTCACCTGCTCCTCCTTACATGGCTGCCCGCCACAGATTTTCAGAGTTCTTCACCGCTAGCCCACCCATGGCTATGTGACCGTCTAAACAGCCGCTTCCCCCTGGGAACAGTCTATCACGACGAGCCCGGCAGCGTGTGGTGCTCATCGCTGCTAAGGACCCTCTCGTCCTGCGCGGTCCATTTGGGCTTAACACGCTCAAGAAGGTTTGGAGAACCCGGAGAATTGGGGTCATTGTAATTGCTGCCCATGTAGCTTTTACTAAGCCGGCTTTTAGTTGCACTATCCAGCGCACCGTGCTTGGCATTTCTTACTCGGATGGGGGACACGCTAGGATGACGCGCTAGCGGGGAACTCCCAGAGTGCCACCAATAAAATATAAGGGTGGTCTTCAGCCCAATCCGCATTGCCTGATGAGGACATCTTCGCGGGAAAACCTCGCTCTCGTTGACGAACCGGTCGGTTCCAGCAACGAGGATGACGTGGTCTTTTTGACGTTCCCTAGGCTAGCGCTCACGCGGTTTTGCCTCAGTCCATCCTCCTGGAAGTTTGTGACGAACGGCCGTTCATCTCAACATTGTGTGGCCAGCCCCATAGAGTGCCACCAGGATAGGAATATTTACAACGTGTAAGCGCGGGGACCACCGCCCAGTCTGAGGAAACAACTCTTAATACGTTTTTTCCAGTGTTCGCGAAGCTGTTAACACTGTCTCTGTTAACCCCTGTTAACCCCTTGCTGTTAACCCCTTGATGTGTTACTATTACGTGTTGAGGTTTTCTATTTATGCCTTCCTAGGAAGGCGGCCCCTAACGCTAGCAGCCCGCCTGTTGTTCGACCACTGGGAGCCTCGAGCCCGCGTTTATGGGCCACGAGCCCTCCGTATTCTCCCGGTCCCGGAACCCTTGTCCAAAAGACACGGGGTCTCCCTCAGACAGTCGGGTAATCCCGTCTCGTGGCTGCCAAGCTACAGCGGGCTGTCGTGAGGAAAAGTATGTAGCAGTGTTAACACACCGCACACACTTGGTTCCCCTCACCCAGTTATTAAAGGCTTCGGCCCCAGTGTTTCCCAACACAAAACACACACTATTATTAAACTAATCAAATGAATTCGTGCAGATTTTTTATATCTGTCAACATAAAGAGCAAATCTCTCTGATCCCATGTATGTCACCCCGAGTCCACCCTAAAGATGGCGCCATTGCCTCAACCACAAATCAACCAGCTGGGCTCACACAGCTCAGTTGCGGCTGCATAGCCCATGCGTTCTTAGTGGACGTTGTGTGATGAAGGCTTCGGTCCTTGTGTATCCCAACACATAACTAAATACACTTTTAAACAAACTATTCATATATATCCTCGCTCCGTAGATATTATTTTCTGCCTGCACTTGAGACTGCCCAGTTCATGTGTTCAGGAGATGTGTGTTTTCCCCCATTTTCAGGGGGCTCCTTGTGGGTGAAAGTTTAGCACAGTGTACACCACACTATGTTTGCCCAGTTCACCACACTATGTTTGCCCAGTTCACACAGTGTTACACAAAACACACTAAGTTACGAATCAAATATTCGTTTTGGAGAGAAGACCTCTCTCCACAAAAACTGCCATTGTTCTATGTTCTTCTCTCCAAGGGACATGGACGCCCCTCGGGGTAGACGCACTGGCCCACCCATGGCCCAGAGTACTCCTGTATGCTTTTCCTCCCCTGTGCCTGATAATTCACACATTGGCCAGGGTGAGAGAGCAGGGCCTGTAACTCATTCTGATAGCACCCAGGTGGCCCAAAGCACCGTGGCTGGCGGAGATAATTCCTCTGTTATACTCCGAGCCGTGGCGCCTTCCCGTTCGCACGGACCTATTGTCCCTAGCCAACAGGAAGACTTACCACCCCCACCCGGACAGGGTGGCTCTCTGGGCCTGGCCCGTGAGAGGACGAACCTGAACGCACTTGGGCTTTCGCCATGTGTGGTCGCCATTATTCAGTATGCCGGGCCGTCTCTACACGGCCCTTATATGGCTGTAAGTGGCAAGTGTTCGAAGGGTGGTGCGATGGACGCGGTCTCACATCTTATCAGTGCTCAGTTCCAGACATTTTGTGTTTCCTTCAAGACCTCATGGAAAAAGGCAGGTCCTTTTCTACCATTAAGGTCTACTTAGCTGTGATTTCAGCCTGTCATGTGATTTTTGAGGGCTCGACTGTTGGGCAGCACCCTCTATTCCGTAGTTTTATGAAGGGTGTACACCGCTCTTTACCAGTCATCAGCAGAACTGTCCTGGAGTGGGACCTCTCCATGGTGCTGGGAGCACTGTCTCAATATCCTTTTGAGCCTCTGGAAAGTATTTCCCTTAAGCTTCTGTCCTCCAAGACAGCTTCGCTCTTGGCCTTGGCATCTGCCAAACGTGTTAGTGAGCTACATTCACTCTCGGTTCATCCCTTGTGCTCTAGTTCTCCCTCAGTGGAGATAAGGTTTCCCTTAAGCCTAACCCGGCCTTCATGCTGGTGTCATGCAAAAGTGCTTCCCTGCATTCACTTCAGAGGTGTTGGAGCTGTCCGCCTTTCACCCTCCACCTTTTACCTCTCTAGAGGATCAGAGTGAATGTGTCCAGTCTTTGCTTATAGGCATATGACCAGAACCAACGCCTTCCGGAAGAGCAACCAGCTCTTTGTTTCATGGGCCCCCTGCACAGAGGGAGTTCCATTTCGAAGCAATGTCTCTCACATTGGGTTGTGGACGCTATAGCTGTGGCTTACGAAGCAAATGGAGTGCAGCCCCAAGGGGCATCAGAGCTCATTCCACAAGGGACTTAGCCGCCTCTTGGGCTCTGTTTAGGGGAGTGTCACTGCAGGACATCTGCTCCGCTGCCAGTTGGGCTTCTCCTCATACCTTTTGTGCGTTACTACCGGCTGGATGTCACCAGTACCTCGGTAGAACATCCGATTTTAGGGGTGAGGTCTTCTTAGCTCCTCCCTGTAACCCTGTTGGACAATACCAATAAGATTCCTGTCATGTTGATTCCTGTCACCAAACATTTACCTCCCCTTTTGGGTATAGGTTATATGCCTTGGTGGGTTGGGGTTACTATCATGTATGTGTCTCATGCATGTTTCATGTCCTGCTTGTCCACAGTAGTTAGGTGTGGCTTCACCTTTGCAAGCTCATGATTAATAGACGTGTCAGGCACCGCCTCCCTGAGGTGACCGTCTTTCTCTGCCCTTCAGAACCTCACTGTGAGTGTATTGGGCAATCGGGGAGCTGTCCATGTCTCTCCCATAGGTGGATCTCAAATACGAGATGATGAAAGAGAACAACAGGTTACTATCGTAACCCCAGTTCTCTGAAAAATCGAGTGGAGAGATCCACCAGCTTTGCCCCACTTGCCGCACGAGAAGCGAATATACTTACTGAGGAATAGCAGCGCGCCCAGCTGTTATATGCCCGTAGGCGAGGGGGTGTGGCATCACTGGGCATTGGCTGCGTGCTTCTGTCTGTCTAGCCAGACTTGGTGCAATTGGATGCTTCTGCAGAGGTCAGGTACGGATGCCCTTCCCATAGGTGGATCTCTCCACTCGATGTTTCAGAGAACCGGGGTTACGATAGTAACCTATTGTTCCCTGTATTTATTAGCGCAGTCTACAGCAGCAGCGGAGTGATATGTAGTTAAACACATTTTTAGTTAATTGTATGTGATTTTTCAGCCATTTTGCCTAAATTCATCTTTAAATGTCTTCAATTGCTCCTTGCTGCAGTTGGTCTGACACATGTTGGCATGTCTTGTCGTCTGATTGTGCTTGGCCCCGTTAATTGCTGCTTGCAGCTATATTTATTTTTATTTTTAATATGACAGATTGTTTCGCTAGATAAGACCCTATTCCTCACCTAGACTGAAATAAACACTGAATTATATTTATTATAAAATGTCAAATGTTTGTAACTCCTCCGGTTTGTAACTCCGTCGTCGCTCCTCCGGTTATGCTTCCGCTCCTCTGTGAGAGATACGAGACCGGTGCGTGCAGGGGTCGCTCATCAGCAATCACGCCAACGGCCTGGAGAAATTCTTCAACTGCCCTCGGGCTCAGCCCGCTCGCCACAAAGTTGTTTGTGATAGGGATGATATTTGATTTGATATTTGACTATTTTGATATTGTTTCACACATGCCTCATATCTCCAATGAAAATAATTAAACTCCTCAAAGACTCCCCTTCATAATTTGATGGCAACACACTAGTTTTCTGAAATATTATTTTATCTGTATATGAGATGACCACGCACTGCTTTGAGCGATGACACTGACACGAGTATTTTCACATTGTTGCTTTACTGTTCAGTTCATCTTGTATACAGTGACACTCAGGGTTTACTGCACATATGCAACAAAACAGAGGATCAATACAGGTGTCGCGAAGAACAACACGTGCTACACTTACAATGCAAAAAAAATAACCTTTCTCCTAATTTTAAATTAACTTACTATGTTTAAGGTAATTCCATCTTTTGCTTAATCTGAATACCAAATCAAGTCATGGATCTGAACATTGCTCACTTAAACACTTTCAGGCAAAGTTTTTTCTTATGTCGTTGTAGATTAGATAATAGGCTGAAACTTTTCCCACATGAAGAGCACTGGTGTGGTTTCTCTCCAGTATGAACTCTCTCATGATCTTTCAGGTTTCCTGACTGAGAGAAACTCTTTCCACAGTGTGAACACTTGTACGGTTTCTCTCCAGTGTGAACTCTCTGGTGTCTTTTTAAGTTGCTGGAAAGAATAAAGCTCTTTCCACAGTCAAAGCACATATAAGGTCTCATACCAGTATGAATACGCTCATGTAGTTTTAAAGATTCAAGTTGTGAAAAACTCTTTCCACAAACAGAGCAAAAGTGAGGCTTCACATCAGTATGCGTTTTAAGGTGTCTTCTTAAGCTTGATTTCACAACAAATGTATGATCACACTGATCACAGCTGAATGATCTCACTCCAGAGTGACGGTGCAGATGAGTGTTGAGATTATTTTTGCGACTGAAACTCTTTCCACACTGAGAGCATGTATAAGGCTTTTCTCCACTGTGAATCCTCATGTGATCATTTAGGTGTCCATTATGTCTGTAACTCTTTCCACACTGAGTGCATGTATAAGGCTTTTCTCCAGTGTGAATCTTAATGTGTGTGTTCAGGTTTGATTTAGATAGGAAACTCTTTCCGCACTCAGAACAAGTTAAAGATCTTTCGACTCCACATTTTTCAGCTTGCTTGAAACTTTTTTCAGTCTTTGAAACAACTGCATTTCCATCTTCATTTGTGAAATGATGAGGTTTTTGAAACTGATGCTGTTTGTCTTCATTCACTTCGATCAGGTCTAAAATACATAAATGAAATTCCCATAATTCAATAAAAGGATACATGAGAAACACAAGTAGATATTGTTCAAAATCTCAATTTTGCACAAATCCAGTCTACTTCTGAGTCTACTAGAATCTAGATTTAGATTAGGGATGTCAATTTTCACAAATTCCCATGATCAATCATTGTTTAAATTAACGATCAATGAATCAATTAATCATTAGCATCAATAGCATTACAGGGTCTGCAAATGCTGCTCAAAAAGCTATCACCAAATTAATAAGAATGTTTTTTTTTTATCTAAATAAAGGGTTAGTAGGATTTGTTCCAAATCCTACTAAATAATTAATTTAATTTATCAATCACATCAAAAAATTTCCAAATCATTTGGAATTTTTTTGATGTGATTGATAAATTAAATTAATTATTTAATATATAAATATAATGACAGATACACCAATGCCAATTGTCACCAATGCCGCCTCAGATGCGTGCTTTTCAGAACGTGACTGTTGTGGACGTGCTGGAACAACGCACTGAAAACGGCAACTAAACCCAATGAATTCAAAACCATTTAATAAAATAGTGTTCTCATGTTATGTAATATGACAGTCCCAAATTAATCATCGTTATTATTAGTCATGCATTCTGCTTGAGCCGAGCCACGCGCTGAGTGAATAACCGTTGAGCAGCTTGTTAGCGTTTATTTATTTAACTAAAAAAACAATCCTATTTGATATTAATCAGATATAAAAAATAAACATAATATTGCTAAATTATATCTGCACAAAATGACGTGAATGCACAAGTGAAGTTACGTGCCATTCAGAATGCAGGCTGATCTCATGAAGTAGCGTGAGTATGACACGCCAATTCGTATTTCCATTTTTGGCGTGCTATCAAGACGCATAATCGCCTTTCAGCGTGTTTATGAAATAGGCTCATATTACCACTCCCCCAGAGTTGGGTTTTACCGTTTTCGAATCCATTCAGCCAATTTCTGATATTTAGAAGAAAATCAGTAACCAGACAGTTTCTGGTCTCATTGACTTCCACAGTATATTTTTTCCTACTATGGAAGTAAATGAGACCAGAAACTGTCTGGTTACTGATATTCTTCTAAATATCAAAAAATCGGCTGAATGGATTTGAAAACTGTAAAACTCAACTGTTTAACTCTGGGGGAGTGGTAATATGAGCCTATTTCCAAAAAAGTGGAGTATCCCTTTAATGTTCCTTATCAGTCATTAAAGAGAACGAAGGAAAACACCAACCTATTTGTTCCTCTGTATCTTCATCTTTTATTCTGCAGGGTTCTTCCTTAATCTCCATCTTTACAATAGTATGTCTGTAGTTTCTCCTGGAGTAATTCCTCCTGCTTGCTTCTTCTCCTGTGGGAAGATGGGAATATTCCCCAGCATTTAAACTCTGAACGGCTGTGGGAGCTTCACTGACTGAAGGAGTGAATTGTGGTCATTGTTGCTCATTTAGCAGATGATCATCACACTTACAATCTCTCGAGATCCAGCTTTAAAGAGAACTGGAGTAATATATATTTATATATAAACTGGAGTAATATATATTTAGCCATTAACAATATTTTGAGACAAATTGTGATAAAATAACTTACGCATCTATGAAGCACTAACTGGAAGTCAGGGGGAGATCAGAGGAGGAACAATGGGCAGAGGAGAGAAGTAACGGTATTGTTGTGGTGTCAAGAAAACCAGTGGCGAATAGGGCAAGTGACTTGGTGAGTTCATGTAAGTTAGCACCGTGGCTAACGCTGGTTCATCTACCATATGGCTAGTACCTTGGTGTTTTGTAATAAATCTGCTTTAGCAAACATACGTTCGACCTTTGTTCTTGATTAAACATCCATTTAGATTGTCTTAATTTAAGCTAGCAACGTTTTGTCTTCTCATATTCTACGCTGACAGTGATAATGCAGCTGGATAGCACTATCTACATTGACTAATGACCATGCAATAACAACAAAAAAACAATGACAATACCTAAGCTACAATAACAGCAGTGTAATGGCACTTTTCCACTGCATGGCTTGTTTTTCCTAGAAGGAAAATTATGGACACGATGTCCTCCTGACAGGCTGGAATTCGTGCAACCAGGACAAACACAATAATTTACCATTATGGCTTCTCTAAAACTCTCTGTCTCTCACTACTGCTCTAACTACATCAACACCCAACAATGAAAAAGCGGACCGCAAGCTCTTTAATTTGCCTCGGCGTTTGAAAGGCGTATTCCAGAGCCTAGCGCATTTTTTATCAAAATCTCTACATCAAATGAGATTTCATTAAAGTTCCCGTGAAATCAAAATTGAACCTATTTACTTTGTTAGCGCATATTACTAGTCTTGTGGTGAACAATTAATCCGTGCAAGTGAATATATAATAAAAAAATGTTTTACCTTAGTAATCTTTAATCAAAATCTGAAAAGTTACTTCCGGTCTGAAACGGTTTCTTTTTCTGATGACGTAGGTTTCACAGTTTGGGTGGGGAAACGCTTAACCACTCCCCTGTCCCCTCAAACCGTTAGTTTACTATGAGCGAGAGATGGAGAGGAGGAGCGCTAGAGTAAAACCCTGCCCTCTGTTCAATATTCCGTTTCACTTGGAAATACGTCACAGCACTGGAGAAAAATCGTTTGCAACGTCCGGTTCACAGGGACTTTAATAATTTCTACATATGTATTTTTAAAAGACCTCTGCAGATAATTTAAAGTATTAATTCAGAAATAAATTCAACCTGCATGTTGCTCTTTAAGTGAATTAAGGGTTTATTGCTGTAATCATGTGGGCAAAATAGAGACAAAGTAATTGTTTGCCATTCAGATTAGATTTACCTAAAACTATTTCTTTCACCAAAGACTGTAGCATAATTTCCAGCAGCACATTTAGATATTAGCACATTTAAATATTTTAAAGTTTAATTTTGGCAGACATAATTGTCTATTAGCCTGTTTTTGAACTCTTAAAATAGTTGTCTCGAGACGCTGCCAAGCTCCATATTTAAAGTGAGAATAAGATAGACCGTTTCATGTCAACGTTAGATGCATAGAGAGTGAAAGAAGGTTAGATGTTGTAACACTTTACATAGAGGGGAGCGGATAGATTGCCTGAATTGTTGTAGCCAAATGTAAGCAAACACTCACCTGATATTCCACAGTGGTTATTTAGGCTATTATCAGCTTCGTATCCCACGCACACACTGGGCAGTTTGCCAAACACTCCAGTAACAACTGCGCGTTATTAAATAGAAATAGAACAGGGAAAGAACAACAGAAATATAAAATATGATTTACACATATATACGCGATGATCACAGCTCGCGCTCCTCCTACCAACTCAATATTATTATGAAGCTGCAGACTCTGAGCCTGCATCTGCATCGACAGTCCCCCACCCAGAGTTCCGCATTCTCAGACCCCTCGTTTTTCGAGACAGCGCCTCCTGCTGTTCAAAAGATCGTATAACACCCGCACAGACCGTTCATTTTTCGAGACAGCGCACCCTTATCCAAATGCAATTGAAAACAATAGGATGCAATTACGGTCTCTTTTTATTTAGTTATCCAAATAATTTGCGTTCACTGCTTAATACATGTGCCAAAAAAAAAAAACCCTCATTGTGTCACTGATGGAAGGGATTCAACTACAGATTGAACTATCTTCTGAAAAATGGTATGTGATATTTGCTACAATGTTCAGTTCAACCGATAATGGACTAATTAACATTACCATGCTAACATAATAACAAATACATTTTGAATGTAAAAAATGCAAAACAAATAAGAATAGACAAAACAATAAACAATTCTGTAGGCCTACTTTATTTAACAATCACTTAACATCATCTTGCTGTAAGGAAAAAATGAAAGAAAGAATTGTGTTTGTGACTTTACTTTTCGTCTTCAATTGCATAAAAAAAAACTCATTCATAAGTCACTTTGGATAATCATAAAATGTTGCTGGGTTCGGCAGGGGCGACTCCTTGGAATACAACAGTATAGGCCTACGATTGCACTGTCACAAACGTCTTATTATGATCTTTCAAAAAAAAAAAAAACAAAACAAAAGATGTTTGCAAATATTACTGCTCTGTTGAAGTGTCCCTTTATATGTTTTTGAACTTTGAGGCTTTGAAATATGTGGGGGCACAGAATGGACAGTGAAAATAACTGCACAATTTATGACATATCTACAAAAAAATTCCAAGGTTAAAGGCGTTAGCTGTACAAATATTGACATAATTTTAATTCATCAAGCCATATATTTAAGGCAATTCCGTCTTTTGCTTAATCTGAATATCAAATCAATCATGGATCTGCATGAACATTGCTCACTTAGACACATTCAGACAATGCTTTTTCTTATGTTTTTGTAGATTAGACCATTGGCTGAAACTTTTCCCACATGAAGAGCACTGGTGCGGTTTCTCTCCAGTATGAACTCTCTCATGATTTTTCAGGTTTCCTAACTGAGTGAAACTCTTTCCACAGTGTGAACACTTGTACGGTTTCTCTCCAGTATGAACTCTCTGGTGTCTTTTTAAGTTGCTGGAATAAGTAAAGCTCTTTCCACAGTCAAAGCACACATAAGGTTTCACACCAGTATCATGAATACGCTCATGCTCTTTTAAAGATCCAAGTTGTGAAAAACTCTTTCCACAAACAGAGCAAAAGTGAGGCTTCACATCAGAATGAGTTTTAAGGTGTTTTTTTAAGCCTGATTCAAAAACAAATGTTTTATCACACTGATCACAGCTGAATGACCTCAATCCAGAGTGAGAGCGCAGATGAGTGTTGAGATGACTTTTCTGAGTGAAACTCTTTCCACACTGAGTGCATGTGAAAGGTTTTTCTCCAGTGTGAATCCTCATATGATCATTTAGGTGTGCTTTAAGTCTGTAACTCTTTCCACACTGAGTGCATGTATAAGGCTTTTCTCCAGTGTGAATCATCATGTGTGTGTTCAGCTGTGATTTAGTTATGCAACTCTTTCCACACTGAGTGCATTTATAAGGCTTTTCTTCACTGTGAATCCTCATGTGATCATTTAGATGTCCTTTCAGTCTGTAACTCTTTCCACACTGAATGCATGTGAATGGCTTTTCTCCAGTGTGAATAGTCATGTGTGTGTTCAGCTTTGATTTAGATATGAAACCTTTTCCACACTCAGAACAAGTTAAAGATCCTTCGACTACAGATTTTCCAGCTTGTTTTTCAGTCTTTGAAACGACTGCATTTCCATCTTCATTTGTGAAATGAGTTTTTTGAGACTGACGCTGTTTGTCTTCATTCACTTCGATCAGATCTAAAAATAAACAAATGGAATTCACATCATTCAATGAAAGGATACTTGAGAAACAAAAATAAACATTGTTCAAAATCTCAATTTAGCACAAATCAAGTTTACTACTGAGTCTACTAGTAGCTAGATTTAGATGTTATTTTTATATGCCAGGTTTCATCTTAATGTTCATCATCAGTCATTAAAGAGAATGAAGGAAAACACCAACCTATTTGTTGCTCTGTATCTTCAACTTTTATTCTGCAGGGTTCTTCCTTAATCTCCATCTTCACAGTAGTATGTCTGTAGTTTCTCCTGGAGTAATTCCTCCTGCTTGCTGCTTCTCCTATGGGAAGATGGGAATATTCCCCAGCATTTAAACTCTCATGAACGGCTGTGGGAGCTTCACTGACTGAAGGAGTGAATTGTGGTCGTTGTTGCTCATTTAGCAGATGATCATCACACTTACAATCACTCGAGATTATTCAGCTTTAAGTGAATTAAGGGTTTATTGCTGTAATCAGACACCAATTAAATGTGGGAATGTGTGCAAAATAGAGACAAAGTAATTGTTTGCCATTCAGATTAGATAAAACTAAAACTATTCATTTCACCAAAGACTGTAGCATAATTACAGAAGCACATTTAGAAAGTTTAGGTCATAGTAATGTAAAGTTTAAAAGTAAAGTTTTTTTGCTAAGAATCAACTTAAAAAAATACAGTCTAGCTTTAAACAATTACAACACTGATATAAGAATGCGCTGTTTATCTTTCAATCAGTTGAGAGCCTCATGTTAAAAACGAGACACAGAGAGAGAAGAGGAAAAAACGCAAGGTAAAAGGCTAAATGTATTTTAAATTAGGTGCAGTATTTTTAGTATGTGCATTATTGTCATAGATCGCTCTTCAACACCTCTCCCTAGTTATCAAAGATTACAGTCTCCCGAATGCTGAACTACATTTCCCATCTATCCTCCTCTCAGTCTGAGTCCCATGATCCCTGATTACCTGCACAGGTGCAGCCACTTATCTCCTGTATAAAAGCTGCTTGGTCGCATGGCTCCCTGCGAAGTCTTGTCCCAGATAGCAAACTGACATTGAATCAAAGTAAAAACATGACATCAAAACAACGTTGATCTGACATTGTTTTGCTCATCGAATTAACGTTGAACCAACGTCAGACGCGTCATTCTTTCAAAACTAACGGAAAATCAACTTGAAATCAACGTTGTTTCAACGTTATGAAAGCAAACCAATTTTCGATTTTCATTTAGCTTTGAAGGATGCCGCGTCTGACGTTGGTTCAACGTTAATTCGATGAGCAAAATCAACGTTGTTTCAATGTCATGAGAGACGTCGTTTCCCCGTTGATTCAATGTCAGTTTGCTGTCTGGGGTATCAGCCTCAGCATACACTTCTGAGCATTCTACATCCTATTGTCTTTCCTGATCCTTGTCTACACCGCTGGTCTATGAGTTATAGGGGATTATCACGCTTTCGGGTTTCATGGGTGGGATTTGTCAACTTTGTGCATGTCCACTTCCAACGCAGTTCAACAATGCCTGAGACGAAGGCTATTTATGTCACTGCTCTGTTCCACTTTGTAAATCTAACCAACAACGCCAACCCTACCTAAGTTTTCATGGTTTCCCGACTGAATTGAGTATAAGGAAGAAATGGATTAAAACTTTAAAATAAAACAAGGTAGCACGTTTGTTTGCATGTTTGTTTGAATGCGTTCACAGTGACGTTCATCAGGAAGTAATACAGTACGTTCAGTTCACGTTCGCCCAAAATATGAACGCGTTCATGAATGTCTTCATTGAGCACGTCAGGCACAACACTGCTGAACAATCGCGAGACTGGTGGCGTGATTACTAATGAGTGACACCTGCGCGACGCACCGGTCTCGTATCTTCTCAAGGAGTAACGGAAGCATAAAAGGTGGAGCGATGACAACCTTTGGGTTGCAACCCAACCTGCCACCCATCGCAGTACAGTGGATTCCCCGGAAGCAGTGAGGAGACAATACAAACTGAATTGCATAGCCAATCCTGATGGTTCTCACAAGATAGTGGTACAGATTGGGAAGCTTCAAAAACCAAACCTGCTGGTAGTGGGGCGGAATGACCGGCCCAGATGTGGGAGGCAGAGCTTCCGGATGAGCGGGCACAGTTATATACCACGTCCTGACAGAAGAGGCCATGGAAGGACTAGCGTTTCACAAGGGCCTGCTCTGACAGGGGTGACAGAGGGGGACGAGAGTGGCAAGGCGGAGGGGCACTGAGGGCTCAGAGATAGGAATGTCAGGACCTTGGAATAAGAGTTTCTCCCCTGGTCCTCCCATCTCGAAGCTGCCCGTAATGGGAGCGCCGCATCGCCTGGCGTTTGGCAGGCTGTGGGACTGGTAGACCTGAAGGATGGCCATAGCATGCAGTGAGGAGGCAGTCTGCCCCTCAGCTCTATAGGTCTCTGCCAACATAGTAGACAACCTACAGGCTTTGGAGATGTGCTTAGGGTTGCCACGCCAGGTGGAGGCGCTGTGGGGATAGAGTTGTGTGCAGAACACTCCACGGGGGGAACTCTAGTGTACCCTTCGGCCGAGCCCCCTGCGAGGGCAGAGAAGGCAGAAGAGGCCGCTGAGAATTTGTGAAAAATCAAAGGAGACTTCCATGATCTCAGGAACTCGTCATGCACTTCCAGGAAGAAATGAATTGAGATGAATCAAAAACTAATAACCAATCACAGACTGGAGAGCTGCAGTCTGAAAGAGAAACAGGCTTGCAGGAGTGAAGATGTTGCCAAGATGCACCTGTCAAGTTTTGAATTTGAAAATAAGGGAATTTATTTTCCAGCGCCCACCGCGAGCAGTCCCACCACCCCAACCAAGCTCCAGTATCCCTTACATTTTAAGACAGTGTTATAGCCTAAATGAAAACACACACACACACACATACAGTATATATATATATATATATATGGAGGCGCTGTGGGGATAGAGTTGTGTGCAGAACACTCCACGGGGGGAACTCTAGTGTACCCTTCGGAGCCCCCTGCGATATATATATATATATATATATATATATATATATATATATATATATATATATATGGTATAGATGAGGGTAGCCTATGAAGGGCATTTATTTAAAGGCTTATTTGCATATTTTCTTTTCATTTAACATTGTTTGTCTTTACATTTACATTTTATTTTCATTCTTCTCATTTCATATTGCTTTCTTTTACAGTTTTTCTTTTCATTTCTCATAATTTTCTTTACTCTTTTAGTGAGTTATTGTACAAGTTTGTTGCAGACTTTAAAGGGTTAGTTCACCCAAAAATGAAAATTAAGTCATTAATTACTCACCCCCATGCTGTTCCAACCCCGTAAGACCGTAGTTCATCTTCGGAACACAAATAAAGATATTTTGATTGAATCTGAGAGCTAGATCAGTCCTACATAGACTGCCTAAGGGACTGGCTCTTGACGGCCCATAAAGTCATTAAAGAAAAGGTTTAAATAACCCGAAACCCCCTTAGCCTTGTAGCAGCCTAATAGATTAGTAATAATAGTAGTGGTGGTAGCTATGTCTAGGAGATGTAAATGTGACATAAAGGAGATCTCATCTTCAATTTTGCTTTGCTATGGGAGTAATCGTTATTTATCTACTACAAGTTACATGGTCAGATAAAATGTATTTGTACAATGTAACTATGTAGGATGATAGAAATATCCTTCAACGTTATTTGTAACATTTGTATGAACAATGTATTACAGAAGATCACTTTTGACTATTTATTTAGTTTAATAAATACTCATCATTTTAATTCATCAAGTCATATATTTCAGGTAATTCCATCTTTTGCTTAATCTGAATATCAAATCAATCATGGATCTGAACTTTGCTCACTTAAACACATTCAGACAATGCTTTTTCTTATGTCGTTGTAGATTAGACCATTGGCTGAAACTTTTCCCACATGAAGAGCACTGGTGCGGTTTCTCTCCAGTATGAACTCTCTCATGATCTTTCAGGTTTCCTAATCGAGAGAAACTCTTTTCACAGTGTGAACACTTGTGCGGTTTCTCCCCAGTATGAACTCTCTGGTGTTGTTTTAAGTTGCCGGATAGAATAAAGCTCTTTCCACAGTCAGAGCACACATAAGGTCTCACACCAGTATGAATACTCTCATGCTCTCTTAAATGTTGCACTTGTGAAAAACTCTTTCCACAAACAGAGCAAAAGTGAGGCTTCACATCAGTATGAGTTTTAAGGTGTCTTCTTAAGCTTGATTTCACAACAAATTTATTATCACACTGATCACAGCTTAGTGATCTCACTCCATAGTGAATGCGCAGATGAGAGTTGAGACTACTTTTGCAACTGAAACTCTTTCCACACTGAGAGCATGTGAACGGTTTTTCTCCACTGTGAATCCTCATGTGATCATTCAGGTGTCCTTTAAGTCTGTAACTCTTTCCACACTGAGTGCATCTATGAGGCTTTTCTCCAGTGTGAATTCTCATGTGATCATTTAGGTGTCCATTATGTCTGTAACTCTTTCCACACTGAGTGCATGTATACGGCTTTTCTCCAGTATGAATAATCATGTGTGTTTTCAGCTTTGATTTAGATATGAAACTCTTTCCACACTCAGAACAAGTTAAAGATCTTTCGACTCCAGATTTTCCAGCTTGTTTGAAACTTTTTTCAGTCTTTGAAATGATTGCATTTCCATCTTCATTTGTGAAATAATGAGGTTTTTGAAACTGATGCAGTTTGTCTTCATTCACTTCCATCAGATCTAAAAATAAACAAATGGAATTCCCATTATTCAATGAAAGGATACTTGAGAAACAAAAATAAACATTGTTCAAAATCTCAATTTAGCACAAATCAAGTTTACTACTGAGTCTACAAGTATCTAGATTTATTTGTTATTTTTATATGCCAGGTTTCATCTTAATGTTCCTCATCAGTCATTAAAGAGAATGAAGGAAAACACCAACCTATTTGTTCCTCTGTCTCTTCATCTTTTATTCTGCAGGGTTCTTCCTTAATCTCCATCTTTACAATAGTAGGTCCGTAGTTTATCCTGGAGTAATTCCTCCTGCTTGCTTCTTCTCCTATGGGAAGATGGGAATATTCCCCAGCATTTAAACTCTCATGAACGGCTGTGGGAGCTTCACTGACTGAATGAGTGAATTGTGGTCGTTGTTGCTCATTTAGCAGATGATCATCACACTTACAATCACTTGAGATTATTCAGCTTTAAGTGAATTAAGGGTTTATTGCTGTAATCAGACACCAATTAAATGTGGGAATGTGTGCAAAATAGAGACAAAGTAATTGTTTGCCATTCAGATGAGATAAAACTAAAACTATTCATTTCACCAAAGACTGTAGCATAATTACAGAAGCACATTTAGAAAATGTTGTAAATTTTAATGTAGGCACACATAACCTAAATTAAACTGGTGGAAAGTGTTTTTTTTGTTGTTGCTAAAAATCAACTTTAAAAAACATACAGTGTAGCTTTAAACAATTACAACACTGATATAAGAATGCGCTATTTATCTTTCAATCAGTTAAGAGCCTCACATGTTAAAAACGAAACACACAGAGAGAAGAGGAGAAAACGCAAGGTAAAAGGCTAAATGTGTTTAAAATTAGGTGCAGTATTTTTAGTATGCACATTTTGTCTGAGACGCTGCCAAGTTCCATATTTTATTATAAAAATGTTTTATTATAAGTGAGAATAAGATAGAAAGTCTCATATCACGGAGAGGAGTGTTATAAAATGTCCAGTATAAATAAATATATATTTATTAAGAAAAAGTTATAGAACTTACTTTATAGAAAAGTAAGGGATGCCCTCCACAATGGGTCGGTACACATTTAACCCAAGGGCCAGCTCTTCTGCTGGGGTATAATGTGGGGGTGCAGGACCACCTGTTTTTTTGTTGTTGTTTTTTTGCCTGTTGAGGCGGCAATCCCCGAACCCGGTGGTGGACCGGAAGTAAGGGATGCTGTCAAGCTGAAGAAGTAGTCCTATCAGGCCTGGCTGGCTTGTGAGACTCCTGAGGCAGCTGACGGGTACCGGCAGGCCAAGCAGACTGCAGCCCGGGTGGTTGTGGAGGCAAAAAAAAAAAAAAATTGCACCGGGAATAGTTCGGTGAGGCCATGGAGAACGACTACCGGTTGGCCTCAAAGAGATTACGGCAAACCGTCCAGCGCCTCAGGAGAGGGAAGCAGTGCCCTACCAACACTGTTTACAGTGGAGGTGGGCACCTGTTGATCTTAACTGGGGATGTCATCAGACGGTGGAAGGAATAATTCTAGGACCTCACCAACATGTCTTCCATTGAGGAAGCAGAGGCTGAGGGCTCGGAGGTGGACTCGTCCCGGCAAGGCACCGGGGCTGGATGAGATCCACCCTGAGTACTTCAAGTCTCTGGATGTTGTGGGGCTGTCTTGGCTGACACGCCTCTGCCTCACGCCTCAACATAGCGTTACAGTGAGAGACAGTACCTTAGCGGCTGGCAGACCGGTGTGGTGGTCCCTCTTTTTAAGCCTTCCCGGGAAAGTATGCCAGTGTACTGAAGAGGAGAATTCAGATGATAGTAGAACCTGATTCAGGCGGAACAGTGCGGTTTTTGTCCTGGTTGTGGAACACTCTACCAGCTATATACCCTCTCCAGGGTGCTGGAGGATTCATGGGAGTTTGCCCAATCTACCAATCTACCTGTGCTTTGTGGATTTAGAGAAGGCATTCAGCTGGCATCCTGTGGAGGCTGCTCTGGGAGTTTGGGGTCCAGGGCCTCTAGAGGTCGCTCACAGCTGCTTGTGCTCATCACTTCTCTCAGCAACCAACATGTCTCAGTTCAGTAAACTTTACTGAAATAAAATGTACTCCTGGATATTGTTTTATTTTGATTCGGAGGGACTGTCAGGCATGTCTGAAAGTGAGTAACTTTAGTAACTTGTGGATCAGCACTGACGCAAGACGTGAACTGTTTCGAACGATTCAGTCCGATTTAGTGTACTGGTTCGACCGGTTCACTAAAAAGAACCGGTTCAAAAGAACGATTCGTTCACAAACCGGCCATCACTAATTTTAATAAGTGAATGAATTCACTTAAACGTTTAATACAACGTTTATATAAAAATATTAACTAAACTTTGAAAAAGGATGTTTGAAATAATGATACGATGTTAGGTACTATATAATTCCAAGAATATTTTACCTGATACCTGTTCAGAGAGACTGAGGGAGATATTTTCTTTTACAGAAATCACTTTTTAAGAACTACAACAAACAGCTGGTAGGGACTTCCAATCAAAGATTTGATTCCAATCTTTCATTTTGAAGCCTGTTTAAAGCATGTTTCTAGCATCTGAAAAACTGCATTATAAAATATCAAAATTATGACTTATGCCTTTAATGAAAAATTCGCAAAAGTTAGTTAATTCGTTCATGACCTCAAGGCCAGAATATTGTAGTGCTCTAATGGGTGGTTGCATTGCAAGCATAATAGACAAACTACAGTTGGTCCAGCAGCTCGAGTTCTTACCAGAACGAGGAAATATGACCATATTAGCCTGGTTCTGTCAACAGTGCATCGGCTCCCTATTAAAATATTGCTGATTACCAACAAAGCACTTAATGTTTTAGTTCCCCAGTATTTGAGCGAGCTCTTAAAGGGTTAGTTCACCAAAAAATGAAAATTCTGTCAGTATTTACTCACCCTCATGTTGTTCCAACCCCGTAAGACCTTCGTTCATCTTCGGAACACAAATTAAGATATTTTTGATGAAATCTGAGAGCTGGATCACACCTGCATACTAGTCCATAAACTTCTTGAGGAATTGAAACTTGCCGGCCTCGAAAAGTTATAAAAGACATTGTTAAAATAGTCCAAGTGACTTAAGTGGCTCAATCTTAACTTTATCAAGCAACAAGAATACTTTTTGTGCGCAAAAACAACGACTTTATTCAACTATTCACTTCCTTCTCTATGGGGCTCTAGTCAGTTAACATAGTGTGATAGCGTAGAGCTACGTCACACGTAGGCTCACAATTGGCCGACGCTGGTCATGTGTGTGATGCGTGTGACGTACAATAACAGAAGCTTACGCTGTTAAACTAGTAACATGACTCGAGGCAGAGAGAGAAGTAAATGAATAGTTGAAATAAAGTCGTTATTTTTTGAGCACAAAAAGTGTTCTCGTCGTTTGATAAACTTAAGATTGAGCCACTGTAGTCACTTGGACTATCAGCCGGATCCGTTTGTTTGTTGGCCAGAGGAGAACTAAGCGACTGAGTCTAGTTTCTCCCAAGGTTTTTTCTCCATTCTGTCACTGATTGAGTTTGGGTTCTTTGACACTGTCGTTTTTAGCTTGCTTATTTGGGGACATTGCATTTAATATTAAAAACAATATTATTGATCTATCTGCATTGACACCATGATATGAGAACTGAACTGAGATGGACGATGATGTCACAGTATTTTCACTTTGAAATTAGTTTTTGATATGTTTTAGCTTACCTCAAGGGCATCCATGATGTAAGTGTCTTTGTTTCCACAATAGTTTCAATTTTGATATTTTTAGGTCAAACCATTCGTGTCTATCCGTCATATAATGCAGGTCTATGGTCACCACCTCAAAGAGCATGCACAGAGAAGTCCAAATTAAACATGATTTAATGACTAGTAAATGTAAGTACACATTGATGCCCTAAGACATATTTCTGTGTCAAATTAATTATAAGGACAGTATTTGTTAATTATTTATGTGAATGTGAACTTTGCTCACTTAGACAAGACGACTTCGGGCAATGCTTTCTCTCATTATACCGTTGATTAGATGATTCAGTGAATCTCTTTCCACAGTATGAACACTTGTACTGTTTCTCTCCAGTATGAATTCTCTGGTGTGTTTTAAGTGGGTGGATGTAATAAAGCTCTTCCCACAGTCAAAGCACACAATAACAACATGATGTCATGACATTTGCGTAAACATACACACCACTTTCGAGTCAAGTGGCGTGTTCTCTACGCATTTTGAGCTATCCGCTTGTATCCGCGTGTATGTCTATGCCATTAACGTCCGAGTGATTCCGTGTGTCTGTACACGCCGTCAAATGTCCGCGCGAAACGAAGCAAAATGTAGATCTACATCTGGGGAGCAATCTTTTTTATTTCCTAGGATGGTAGGAGAAGACTCATAAATGCTATTAACCCCAGTGACGGGTAGGTTTAGGGACGGGGTTGAGGTAAGTCATATATTTATATATACAGTAATAACGTTAAGTCAACGGCGTTCATAAACACGCTGAAAAGCGATTATGCGTGTTGATAGCACGCCAAAAATGGAAATACGAATTGGCGTGTCATACACACGCTACTTCATGAGATCAGTCTGCACATAAGGTCTCACACCAGTATGAATACTCTCATGACCTTTAAAAGTCTGTAGTCGTGAAAAACTCTTTCCACAAAAAGAACAATTATAAGGCGTCACACTAGGGCTGTGCCATATCATACCGTCCACGATAATACCGGTATAAAATTTTACATGATAAAAAATTGTCATATCGCGATATTGATGATATGATGACGTATGGCGTATTTACGTTACTTAGCGCGTGCACAACAACACAGCAGCATGTCAGCCTCCGGATCAGATCAAGATTTAGTTCCTAAAAAGGGCGCTACTTCAATAGTATGGAAGTTGTTTGAGTACAAGAGGTCAGATCTCCAACAACACAATTTTTGTTTTTTATTTTTTGTCAAATATGCATTAAAACTCGTTTCACCACTTCCCTACTAGCGTACATTTTGCATTCGCCTAATCTTCCTTCAGAGTTTCCGCAGTTCGGGTACAACAGTCAACACGATTAAACTCTTTCTAAGATGATTCAATGTTACTATTATTATATTTGTAAATAAAAGGTCTATGGTTTCGCATAACACAACTTTATCTTGCTGGACTTTATTGCTGTAACGTTAACTAAATCATCATGTTACTTTCTACCGGCCGGGTGTCTGTTAGAGCAAAACACTAGAGTCAGAGCACTATTGTTCATCACGCGCACAGTAACTGAAATGTAAAACTGTTAAAAGAAAGGACTCAATAAACGATTGCATAGCTAGATGCTGTATATTATACACGACGCTACGCATCAATATTTATTTCCTTTGCGCTTTGAACTGTTCAGTGCGGAGTATTCGACGCGCTGCGCGTGCGCGCTGTGACTCCGTGTTGCTTCAAGCGCATCATTCAGCGCTCGGGATGCGCATAAGCGCTGTGCGATATATTGGAGCCTTTCATATCGTAATACTTTTGCGCAATGAAAGATTATTAATAGCCTTTGTTCTGTCCTATCGATCATATGTTGCTGCCTCATTAAACAGCTGTGCTATACATTTTAAACATGCCTCAATTTTATAGTATAGGCTATATAATAATTAATCCTTTTGATTTGTTACCTTGTTTTTTTTCATGAATGTACAATACAAAGAGCAATGTGTAAAGTTTTACCAGATTTAGTGTTACAATTGTCTCTTATTTATTCCCCACTAAATGTTTTTTTCCCTAAATGTTCCGATTTTATACAATTATTGTATAAATTAGGTATTGTATACCTCATTTGATGCTAATCCAAAAACCATGCAAGGCAACTGTTACATTTTGAAGGTTTGTTTGGATTGCCGCTGTTTGTTTAAATTTTTTGTACTTCAAAGTTTAGGTAAATTTTATTAGGTGACAATATTGTGCAGGCTTCTGAAGTTATTGTTAATATTGTTAATGTATTACTGTAGTTATTGTTAAAATAAAATGATAAGGAGTTATGTTATACTTTTTTCTTTTTGCACTAATGCTGCTGCCAGCCAGCTGCAATCACCAATAAAACGTTGTTTCATATTTATTTTTTCTATATCGTGATAAATATCATTATCGCAAATATTTTTGAAATATCGTGATATAATTTTTAGGCTATATCGCCCACCCCTACGTCACACGCGAATGAACTTTAAGGAGCAATTTAAAGTCTGATTCCACAACAAATGTTTTATCACACGGATCACAGCTGAATGATCTCACTCCAGAGTGACGGCACAGATGAGTGTTGAGATTATTTTTGCGACTGAAACTCTACACACACTGAGAGCATGTGAACGGTTTTTCTCCAGTGTGAATCATCATGTGATCATTTAGGTTTTCTATACACATGAAACCCTTTCCACACTCAAGGCAGGTGAAAGATCCTTCTCCAGTTTTTCGAGCTCATTTATGTGTGAAAAACTTTTCGGTGTGTTGAATGACTAGGTTTCCATCTTCCTTTTTGAAATGCTGAGGTTTTTGAAACTGATGTTGTTTGTCTTTATTAACTTCCATTGGCTCTAAAATCAACATATCAAAATTTCAAAATCAAATAAAGAAGAAGAAATAAGAACAGCAGCAAAATATACTAGGCGCGTCATAAGCAAAACATTTAGACCTTTTTTTCAGTTTTCATCTTAAAGGGTCATTCCACTTCTGGAAAGATGAATGTGTATTTAAAATGGGTAATTTATGTAAACTCTGATTTAAACTCTGATTTAAACTCTGATTGAAGATTTAAACTCTGATGAACGGCTGTGGGAGCTTTACTGACTGAATGAGTGAATTGTGGTCGTTGTTGCTCATTTAGCAGATGATTATCACACTTACAATCATCAAAATGTCATTTAGAAACAATTCCACGAACTGACTTTGTCTGAGAAAGCAGGACAAAATATATAAAACAAAGAATATTGTCTTTTAAGTTTAAATATTTTTTTTTATAAAAATAACAAAATACACATTTAAATCCACAAGCATAAATAATGCAAACCAATGTTAGAAATAAGCTCAGAATGTTTCAATAGATCGTCATTCCATTCCATCGTCAATAGATCGTCATATTCTTTATTGTATTTTCCTGTCAAACTACCAGAGTTCATTTAGATTATACAGCTTTTAAGAACAAGCAGAATAATTGCTGGTTTCTTCGGTAGTAGGCGGGACTAATGCACAAATAGGTTGGTGTTTTTAATATATATATATGAACCCAGCAGTTCATCAATCCTGAGATTGCCAACTACACTCTCCCCTGTGAAGGCCTCATTGACATGACTGATCCTCAACAATCTCTGTACCAGCATGATGAATCCGATCTTCAACCAGATGGAACTGGTAAAATATTCTGAATGTTGCGATCAAATCTGACATCTGACCTGTAATGCTGCCTGAATCATAATCATACCCTTCATTGGCCAGAGGAGAATTGAGCAACTAAGCCTGGTTTCTCCCAAGTTTTTTTTTCTCCATTTTGTCACTGACTGCGTTTACATGCAGCCAATAACCCATTCAAAACCGGGATATTAGCAATAACCCGGTCGCGAACGGCCATGTAAACACCGGCAAAAACAAGAAAAATGCTCATATCCTGGATTTTAAAAACCGGGATATTATGCCTGGGGTACCCCTTTTCTAACCCGAATTTTTGGTCATGTAAACGCGTATTGGCATATCCCCATAGTGATTTGTGTTCTGCGCATGTTCTATTCGCAAGGAATCTTGGTCTTTTGAGTAGAGAAACTTCTTGGCAGCGCATACAAAAATCCGTGTGCAGTATACCAGAAGTAAACATGGTGAGACCAGGCGCGACACAGCACAGCATACTTTTGGAGCGAGCTCAGTAACGTTACCAGCATCTAAGCGCAAACAAAGGCGATCGCTATCTGCCCCGAACTATTCATTATCCGCATCCTGCTGCTGTTGTTGTCTTTGGATACAGGAAGAAGAATCGGAAATGACACATTTTGCGTCTTAAGGTTGTCCGTACGTCTAGACGCTAACCGTGCGTCGCTGTTTACATCGGGATGTTGCAATTCCATGTATACAGGAGAAACTCTCTCTGCTCACGCATGTAAACAGGTTATTCCTAATGTTTCAGAAACCAGAATAGTGACCTTAACCCGACCATAACCCGAAAATTGGCTTCATGTAAACGTAGTCACTGGTGGAGTTTTGGATCCTTGCCAGTTTCGCCCTTTGTCTTGCTTATTTGGGAACACGTAATCAACGATATTATTGATCTACCTGTCCTGCATTGACACCATTATTTGAGAACTGATCTCAGCTGGTCGATGAAATCACTGTTTTCTCCAGAGCGGCTTTATAGATAAATTAACTAAATTAATAACTTTTTACAACCAAAATGAATCGTCACTGAACTTACTTAAGCTGTACTATGACACAATTTTCTTCTTGATCTGCTGTTATCACAGTAAATCTGCTTTGAAACAATCTGTATTGTAAAAAGGGCTAAATAAATAAAGGTGACTTGACTTGAAAGATTAAGTTAATTGTTCCCAGAAAGTTTTACCACAGAAATGATTTATGTTCAAACATTCTTGTAACAAGCTCTAACTAGTGAGAAAAGAAATACGCCACCCTTGTCCTTCGAGAAATAAATTGGGGAGTGAGAGTTGTCTTCTAAAGCGAACGGGTCATCCTCTGCCTTCCCAAAAACACTACAAATTGTGTGAAGCATCTGGGGACCATCTGTTCAGTTCATGCTGTCCGAGCAGAGTAAGATGTGGTGCCCTCTCAGATCTGGCAGGAAGGGTCTGACAGCCAAGAAAAAGGCCAGCATTTCCAGGCAGTTGAGGTGTAGCAGCTTCTCCGCACTTGACCAGAAGTCGGCCTGACCTCGCACAGAGTGTCCCAACCCGCGTTGGAAACGTCTGTCTAGACCACCTTTCTTTCTGGAGACCATTCCCAGGTAAATGCCAGAACTGACATGGTTCCCTCCAAGGGGCCAAGGCCAGGGTACAGGCTTGGTCCATCTTGATACGGAAGCGTCCGTGATGCCAAGTGTGGGCTGTAACCCCGGGTGTTAGCCATTACTGTAGGGCAGAGGCCAGGCATCCTCGGAAAGTTTCCGAGGAGGGATGAAACCCCGACTTTGAAAGATGCCACAAGAGGTTAAATCGTTAAGGCTCGCTCTGGTGTGAGCGTGTCCCTCATTTGGTCTGAATTGGGGACTGCTCCCAGGAACCAGATTCGTTGGTTTGAAGAAAGCGAGCTCTTGGCAATGTTGATCCTGAATCTCGGGAAGTCCAAATGGCTGAGGGGTAAAGGATCTGTGAAAGTACAGTACATTACGAGCCAGTCCTCGAGGTAGTTCAGGACATGGTCTACATTCTGTCTCAGAGGGGACGGAGCCGCATCCATAGAGACAGATAAAGATCTCGAAACGGTCCAAATGGAAGGACAGTAGGGTGGGTAAACCACCTGCTTAAACGAAAATCAAGAACAGTCTTGATTGGGGGGGAAATTTGGATATGAAAGTAGACATCTTTCACTTCTCACATCTTTTCGCAAGATCAACTGCGAAAAACCAATCCCCTGGACACACCCGTGAGATGATTTGTTTCAATGATCGCATCTTGAATGGCCATTTCAAGGGCGCGATTCAGATGTCTGAGATCGAGGATAAGCTTGAGGCCACCAACCTTCTTTGGAACGAGTTAGCAGTGGCTGTAAACTCTGACCGCGACATTGCTTATTGTAAAACTTCTTTTGAATTTGTTCATTAAAAAAAATAATACTCATGACTTAAGCTACTCAAATACTTTTGTTCCTTTATTATTGAAACACATTTTTCAAACATTTTAAGTATAGATATAATGAATGCCATTTATAATAGTGCATCACCTCTTAGCAGCCAAACTAACTAAATTCATTTGTACAGAATATCGGAGATATTATGGAGATAATTAGTTTCACTACATTTACTCCCAAATATTAACATATAAGCATTTCCATCTACATTTTTAGCTCTATGACCTCGCCCCAAATTCCATCTGTTGATTTATCACAATATCAAACTATTAACATGCCTCTGAACATTTTGTTTATTTAGGAAACTTCAGGCAACCTTTTTTCTTATGATACTGTAGACTAGACAATTGGGTGAAACTCTTACTACATGAAGAGCACTGGTGCGGCTTCTCTCCAGTATGAATTCTCTCATGTTCTTTCAAGTAATCTGACCGAAAATTATCCTGCCTTAAAATTATCAGATGAAGGTATCTGAGTAGACAAGAAGTGTAACTAACATTGCATTCACTCTAATTATTTGTAAGTGTGAACTTATGAAATTGGTATCGGATCATTCTTAGATCAGTAAAAGTGGGGTCTTGGAGGCTAGTATTAGAGATCACTGTATAGGTTATTTAATTAGAAAATTGAGGAGTGTCTATTAGGCATTATTAGCAAAAATAAGATCAGTCAACAAATACAGTTCAGAAGTTTTTAAAGAACTTAGGAAGGTTAACTGGACTGAGGTGATGCAATGTGAAGATGTGGAGTTGGCTTGCACAGGTTTAAAGGGGTCATGAACTGGCTTTTTAAACTTTATTATATTGTTTTCTGAGATGAACTTAAGACGTTCGCTTGGTTTTGCATTCAAAACATAAAAAATGTATAACTAATAATCGATTTACTACCCTAGCTTTGAGACTAGCTCAGAAACGCACGGATTTTACGGGCGTTTCGCACTGAAGACTTGGAAGTAAATGCCCACTGCTGTGAGTGGATAACAGTTTTGCATATTATAATGAGTTTTTCAACTTACCTTGTCGGTGTACGTGGGGAAAACTGTTTTAAAAACGTCCAATTTTGTAAAATGGCAACCGGAATGATTCGCCCACACGTTCGACCCAGAGTCCGTGTGTTGCACAATTACTGTCAGATCCAGACGGCACACCACCATTCTTTATTCCTAATCGGTCTGCAAATTTAGTCTTGTTTACAAAACAATCCTCAGTGAAATGAAGCGAACAGACGGTTTTACCCTAATCAGCTGGAGTGGAACGTCATTAAAACAAAGTTTATCCATGCAGTCCTATTGGAATCCAGAGGAAGCATATGCAGCGACTGTCTTCAACAACCAGGCGCTGCACAATATTCTGTATTGCTCGGTAGCTCAATCCGGGTTGTCATCACGAGGTAGCCCTACGTTAGCTATGTTATTTAGCTATGCGTGTAATGCACAAATCAGTGGGCGGAGCTAAACCGGCTGTGTTGAAGTAGAAGGTAATCTTCTTCTGCAGGGGTGGTGTTTTAACCTCTTTGACATCATAGTTTCCCACTTTTAAAAAATGAGTCGTTTGCTAGGGCTGGTGTCAAAAGCATATATTGGACTAACATGGACGTTTTCAGTTCTGAAACTTACAGGATATTCTTATAATATGATGACCTCTTAGATGTCAAAAGCTCAAGGAAAATTTGATTTCTCAGTTAATCACCCATATAAGATATTTTTTTTAAAAATATTGAACAAGTTAGAAAAAGAGATAAGTCCCTAAAAAGAGATAAGAATCAAGCAAAGGCTAGAACCTTGACAGCAAGTATTTAATAGGTCATTAAAGGGACAATGTGTACTTTATGTATTTTATTATTTAAAATTAAAATTTTTATTCAGAAATATGTCCTCAATGGTGTACAAATACTTCTGCCAATTATCTGACTTGTATACCGTGTATACTTGTATTACCGTGTTTTCGTCTCAGTCGGGATCCGTTTGAAGCTGAATGAAACATCTGAGAAGCTGATCACGTACGTGTCAGTGTCAAATAATGTACCAATAATAAATGGCGACTGTAGAAAGCAAAAGCTGAATCCCAGACATTTTGAGTGATCTTGAAATGTGGGATGGATTGTGCAAATCAGCAATGTAACGTTAGCATAGCCTAGCATAGCAAAGTAGCGATTTTTAAAAACTTTAAAAATGTTTCAATAAACAACATAGTTACAAATATACATGTACATAACCGTGTAGAGCACAAAACAAGACGGTCATATTTTTTTATTAATCATTTAAGCGAAAAAACTTTCAACTCTGGATGGTATGCCTGCCATTGTTGCCAGTTGTGCAGTGCATTTCTTACCCCTTGGTTTCAAGTAAGCTTGCGAAAATTCTTGGTCTTGGGGTAAATACCCCTTCCCCTTACCCCTACCCTTAGATCAAAATGAGAATTGGGATAGCCCTTCCCCTCACGTGAATGCGCAAAACTAAGGGGAAGGGGTAAGACAGAGAATTGGGATTCAGCCTTAAGGCCCGTACACACCGGGACGAATATCAGCGCGCGTTGTTCGTTAGCGTTTTTCAACGCGTTTTTTGTGTTCACACCCAAGCGTTTTTCGCTGACGATGAGCCGAGTGAACATGCAAATTCATTCCCTGACATTAGATGGCGCTTAATGTAAAACAGAAACAATAATAGAATACTATGGTTTATTATGACAGATTATAAATAATAACTAAAAGAAATGCCTCCAAATGTAACAAAAAATAGCTTTCACAAACGTACAAAAACGAACTAACAAAATGTATATATATCTTTAGTTTTCATCCTCTTTATCCTGTTTTTCTTCCTCATCCACCTTGTTTGCCCATCTATATTTTGCTGTAGAACTGATCTTTACCAGCAGTTTTTTTGAAAACCAGGACATTTTCATCACTTAAAAACAGCCAGGACAGGTCATGAAAACAGGACATGTGTAACGCAAAGTTGAGATGTTGCCCAGAGATAAAAACATAGCACTAGTTGTCGGATGAACAGATGCACGAGAGACGAGAGTTGTCGTATTTCCCCGCGTTTAATAAAACCACTCAAACTTTACACTCGTCCTCATACATGGGGATCGAGAGAGAAAAAACAAACAAACATCTGGTCACAATAGAAAAATAAAATAAAAGAAAGAATACAAAGAGAGTAAGCAGAGCGGTTATCTCCTCTCCTCACTTGTCAAAATCTAACTGACACTACGCACACTATGCGCAGTTCTAATCTCAACTCAGATTTCTATAAAGCACAAAGTGACCGTTTTACACATGTCCCAGGAAAACAGGACTGTTGGTCACCCTATACTATACTTTTATTACAGAAATACTAATATAAATATTATCATAGCTCTTTATGCTCCGAGACCAGCAGCTCAACATTCGTCGTGCCCATAGGTATCTTGGCTTGTAGGCTATCTTCTTCGCCGTATGTTTGCTCGGCAAGACCGTTTTGTGTTTGAGCGCCCACAAGTTAAGTTTTACTGTAACTTCAGAAGTACCAGACACGTGAGCAAAACCACCAATCCCGTTGGTCGGATAGTTTTTTAGTCGGATAGGCGCATCAAACCTAAAAAACGAACCCGAGGCGTTTTTAAAAATGACGCTTTTACGCATGGCGTTTTTCGCGTCGGAGTGAACACTCACATTGGCGCCCATTGTTTAGTCACGAGGCGTTAAACGTCGTCCCGGTGTGAACAGGCCTTTAATGTTAGGATAGCTTTTTCCAGGTGGATAGAGCGAATGCAGGAGAAAGATTTCAAAAGAGACGCTGAAGTCCTGCTTTCTTCTCGACAGGTAAATCAATGTTACAGTCTTAATTACAAGCTTTTAGTCATTGTTTGGTTGTGTACTGTATTTTATAGACAGATTAACATTTATAGTTAAAAGTTGATGATATCTAACAGTCATTTTTACTTCAGAAAATATAATGAATATAGAAGGCATAACTACTTATTACAATATTTTTTCACAGTCAGTAACTCATACTGTAACATTTGTTTGTTTGTTGTGTCAAGTTGCTGATTGTTTGAAATAACAAAAATGTTCACCTGAAGGAACACTCGACGAAGTGCTATTAGAAGACATCCTGTCATAGCTTTTTGATACATAACAGCTACCGTAGATGGAACAATTGGCACAATTCGTTTGAATGCAAAATAAATTTTCACAGCTAGATGGCAGCAATGAGCTCTATGCACGGCGGTATTTCCGGTGAAGGTGTAAGGATGCTCGATAACTTCCGCCGATCGTAGAGTCCAATGCAATACCAAGAATTTATATTGAATTTTATACTCCATGGTTATAGTAAAGAAACGTTAGTCACAAAGACAGATAAAACAGACACCCCTCTTTGTGTTTATGCTTCTTTTCAAAATTATATTAAATAAACATAACTGTATATAAAATTACATCTAAACGTATGAAAGTTTCGTTTCAAAGACGGGAGGACAGTAAATTTTGAAGCCATAATCCCGTTTTCCTCGGTTTTCCACTGCTTTAATCTCCCCAACCGGAAACTGATGAGCATCCTTGCGTCAAACGCAGAACTTATGCGTGCATATAGCACATTCCTACACAATGTCCGTTTAAAACTAATAGTCCCCTCATAACATAAAAAAATGCTGTTAATGTACTCACCCTCAGGCCATCCAAGACTTTTTTCTTCAGTAGAACAGTAAAGAAGGTCTTTTTTTTTTAGCTGAAACTGTGGTCCATGGTGATTCATATAATTCAAATCAAAAAGAATCACAAAAAAAAAACATACAGGAAAAACAAAATGAATACCTGTGGGTCCGGACAATTCATTGAGGTTTAAGGTTCATTGAAGCGAAACGATAGTTCTATGCAAAAAACTGAACATTATTTGCAACATTATTACCTGTGATTACCCGTGAACAGCATCAGCAAACGGCCCTGAGTGTGTTCATGGCAATATTGTATGTTACTAATGTTCAGTTTCATGCACAGACTGATCGTTTCAGTTAATAGGACCTCAATGTATTGTCAGGAGCCACGGGTATATACATCACAGAGGACTACGGTTTCAGTTAAAAAACGTTTTTTTTTTTGTTTTGTTTTTTATTGACAAGAAGTAACATACAAAACTCTCGCAGGGGATAGAATGTACAAAAGTATTAACCAAGCAGAAAACAACAATAGAGAAAAAATAAATAAAATAACAAAGAAGGAGCTACTACAAAACACACAAGTCAAAGGCAAAATAGAAAATCACATTTGGAGCGGCACACACAAGGGAGATTAATCAAAACAGTAGTTTCCTGGATATATCACTATACATTTTCCTTGCAATTTTAGTAGATTTTACATTTTTCAGTGAGGTAACAAACAATTTAAAATCGTTTATAAACCAAACAAAGGAAGGCCCCTAAAGTCAAAGAGACTCACTTAAAAATAATTTATAAGATATACCCTGTCGCTGACTTTCTTAAAAAAAGATTTAAATTTGAAGTAGATCCTTGTGCTTTTTGTGAGTTGGCTGATGAGACTCTGGAACACATGTTTTTTTTTTTTGCCCCGTGTCTAACAGTTTCTGGTCTGACCTACATAATTGGCTGTCACTCAAGATTGATAATATCCCTACTCTCATCTTGCCACACATCCTCTTTTATATGGATAATATAGATTCATCAGGATCAGATTTAGTGAATATGATCATTCTTATGGGTAAATATCATATTCATTGCAGTAAGTGGAGATGTTTCAGCTAAAAAACTGCTATACTGAAGAAAAAATTATTCTATTTTGAACAGTAACATAGACATCAGTGTTTCTGAATAATGATTTTTGTATACTTCTGTGATGTATATACTTCCAGTCATTAATACAAACTTTTATAGTTTTGTAAATGTTTATATTTTCTTGTCCTTCTTCATGAAATCTGATTCTCTATTCCAGATTACTCAGAATTTTAAAAATAAGAAAAACAATTACAATTGGTTTTTCACAGACTGAAAACATTCACACAAAAAGAGAGTGTGTCCTGAGGGAAAATCAATATGAATGCATGGTTTCCGAACTCAAAACTACTTAAGGGACAGTCGAGTTCGTGGCCATTACAACTGACAGTTGGACAGCATTAACTACAGAGTCATATGTCACTATAACGTGTCATTTTATTGCTGATATTAAGGTGAACAGTTATGTTCTGCAAACCCGAGCAATGGAAGAGCGACACTCCGCTGCCAACCTGCCGGATTATTTGAAAACGCCTGTGGAACAATGGGACCTGGACGGTAAAGTGGTCGAGTGCGTGCATGACAATGCTAGCAATATAGTAGCAGCAAACAGAGACGTGGACTGGGAATCTCTACCTTGCTTTGCACACACACTTCAGTTGGCCATTAATGATGGATTTAAAGCTGCAAGCATGAATAGACTCATTGGTACATGTAGTAAAATTGTTGGACATTTCCATCAAAGCACAATTGCCTCAAATGCACTAAAACAGAAACAAAGACAGCTGGAATTTCCTTCGCACAAGCTTGTGCAATACTGCAAAACGCGCTGGAATTCGGCTGCTGATATGCTTGCATGTTTGCACGAACAACGCTGGGCGATCACCGTTGTCCTGTCTGACAGGACCACAACCAAGCTGGCGGATACCAAGACTCTGGAATTAATCGATGATCATTGGCAAACAATTGAGGAAATATTACCTGTTCTCTAGTCCCTGAAAAAGTGAAGCATTGGGTGGCGAAAACTACGTATCTGTCTCCATGGTGTATCCACTTGTGCAAAGCCTTCTATCCAGGTTCGTCTATAATTCAATGTCGCATATTTACTCAGTTCTAGTTAATTTCTATTTTAAATTATTCTATCTGGTTCTTTCCATTTACATATATGCATTTATAAAAACGAATAAAACGTTAATTAATTTAGGAAATTCAGTTTCTGTTTTATCATTTATTTAAATGACTTACAAATTAAATGTAAATAGGCAATACAGAATAAGACTACAATTCAGTTTTCATATTCAGTTATTTAATCTGTATCTACAGACACCTTCAGATGAGCGGTGGAGAATCACAGAAAGTGAATGAGTTCAAAAACACAGTTGCAGCATCTCTCAAGCAACGAATAAACATCGCTAACTTGCAGAACGCAGGGAAAACGCCTCTTCTCGCATCCGCTCTAGATCCTCGGCACAAACACCTCAGGTTCCTCGACGAAAACATGAGAGAAGCCGCAAGAGAAAAACTTTTTGAACAATATTAGAGCATTTCTCTTGATGTGAGTGGTGCAGCCGTTGCCGCCGCCCCCGCCAATGATTGAGAGGATAAGCCAGTGCCCAGTTATCGGAGAAGGCTGAGCCTGTTCTTCGGCGAAGATTACAGAGAGTCAAGCCGAGACGAGTGGGAACAGTTCTTGATGGAACTGTGTATTCCACCAGATGAAGATCCCATGAATTGGTGGAGAGACAACAAAAAGCGCTTCAAGAAACTTAGCCATTTAGCACACCGTTTTTTATGTGTCCCTGCAACGTCTGTTCCGGCGGAGCGCGTTTTCTCTGCAGCCGGCCTTATTGTTAACAGACCAAGATGCCGACTTTCACCCGAGATGTTGATATGCTTGTTTTTCTGAACAAGAATATGTAAAACAATGCAATAACATCCAGACTTGCAACATGACATCATGACTTTTGTGTAAACATATACGCCACTTTCGAGTCAGGTGGCGTGTTATCTCTACGCATTTTGAGCTATCCGCGTGTATGCGTATATGTCTACGCCATTAACGTCCGCGTCATTTCGCGTGTCTGTACACGCAGTCAAATCTCCAGTCATAAATGCCATTAACCCCAGTGACGGTTAGGTTTAGGGACGGGGTTGAGGTAAGTCACATATTTATATAACATTAAGTCAACGGCGTTCATAAACACGCTGAAAGGCGATTATGCGTCTCGACAGCACGCCAAAAATGGAAATACGAATTGGCGCGTCATACACACCCTACTTCATGAGATCAGTCTGAGACTTGAGTGTAGGCTAAACGTTCTGTACAATAACTGAGGCAGCCAGCTTTATTGGCGTTTTTTTGTGCGCTCTGCGTTATAGTGCTGAAAAGGGTTTTTTTTTCTCTTATGCATTTCTTATTCTTATGCGTCTTTTTTGTGCACACGTTTTCAACAATTATACAAAGGATGAAATGTATAAGCTTGTTAATATAGTCATTTAGGCTTGTTCAGAGATGTTCATACGTGACAAAACAAACGTTTGTTTGAAGTAACGTCTTTCTCAATAAACTTATTAAAATAAACGAATATTTATTTTAATAATATTTACTCGAATATTTGAATGCAATATTTTTAAAAAATGCCCATTCCTAATTTTAGTTGGATGTTTCATTTGTTTTCTTATGCTTGTAGACTATCTATTTGTTCATTCATATGTCTAGTATGAATGTGTAGTTTGTTCGAATGTGATTGGTTCACTTTCAATTTAGGGCATTACCTGTAAGCTATTCTAAAGCTCTTCTCATACACTTGGTTCTATTTTACAGATTATATTAAAGTGATTGTTCACCCAAAAATGGTTCAAGTTGTTCCAAACCTGCATGAGTTAGTTTCTTCTGCTGGACACAAAAGAAGATGTGTTGAAGAATGTTGGTAACCAGACAGTTGACGGCACCCATTGACTTCCAGTATCTTTGGAAGTCAATGGGTGCCGTCAACTCTCTGGTTACCAACATTCTTTGTTCTACACTATCCTGCAATTTCTGCTGGTTTCAGAACACACAACAAGTTGGATATTACCTGCTATTCATTTTCAATGAAAAGTATGCCTAATTGTTTGACAGTTGGTGACATATATCCTCGGAAAAACTAATGCCAGCGCATTGCCATTGCGTCTTACCTGATGACTTGAAAGCAAAGCACAGGCATTTCACTCACGTTGGATAGGTTACGCATCAAAATCACATTTGAATATTCAATTCGGATTGTTTGACAACCAAATTAAAATATTAAAGTGGTGGTTGATTGTGATTTCAATTTTTTCATTTTAAATAGTGTGTAATGTTGCTGTTGGTGCATGAACAGTATCTCCAAAGTTGCAGCGCTGAAAGTTCAATATAAGCAGATATATCGTCTTTTAAAAATCAGGAAGTTGAATGCCTACAAAAACGACTCGATTGGGACTACAGCTGGGTTTTAGACGTCACTAACCCATACATTTGCATCAACCCTCCCTCCGGAATATACAAAAAAGGGCATGTGCATATTTCTGCGTCTTGTCAAAAGTGTGTTATGTCCAGCTGTCAGGTCTTCTGTGTCCGGGCTTCCCACGGACGTTGTAGTTCGTCAACAATGGGTACAATTTATGTTTGATTATGTTCCTGAAAATGCCCCGGGATTGATACCAGCATCGATGCCGGGTTGGGGACCCGGAACACACGCTGTGTGAACAAAAGCCAGGACTAATGCTCTAAGTGTCATAGTGATGACGCTCGTGCCATCGCGCGACTCCGTTGCTCTTAGAAGAAAGTTTGTGTTCGTCATCAACAAAGAAGGACGAACAAATGTCTGCAAACTGGAACGAAGCAGAGACCAGGAGCTCCTCACTATCCGCGCTGAAGCTGAGATCGTTCACCAGCTTTGTGGAACGGTATGCGCGTGCACGTCTCATCCTGACATCATGCGTCTTTCCGGCAGTGTGAATTAACCAAAATCAAACAATCCTGGGACAAATTCCAAAGTCACATTATCTGTGCATTTTCCGGAATCTCTGTGTGAAAGGGGCTAATGTGTACTTATATTTATGAGTCATTAAATCATGTTTAATTTGGAATCTCTGTGCATGCTCTTTGAGGTGGACCCCATAAATCTCCATAATATGACAGACAGACCAGAACAGTTTGACCTAAACGTATCAAAATTGAAAATACTGTGGAAACAAAGACACCTACATCTTGGATGCCCTTGAGGTAAGCTAAAACATATCAAAAATTAATTTCAAAGTGAACTATCCCTTTAAAAGTATAAATTCTGTCACTCATCATTAACTCAGCACACACAATAATAGAATTCTTGCATTCTGTCAGGAATATATATCTGCATCACATCTTGCTTTTTAAAACCACAAAATGAAAATTATCTTTTTGCTTTGATGCATGTAAACCTGTTCTGAGAAAATAGCATAGGCTAATAGGGCCACTTTAAGATAATGAAGGAAAACACCAACCTATTTGTTCCTCTTACCTTCATCTTTTATTCTGCAGGGTTCTTCCTTAATCTCCATCTTTACAATAGTATGTTCGTAGTTTCTCCTGGTGTAATTCCTCCTGCTTGCTTCTTCTCCTGTGGGAAGATGGGAATATTCCCCAGCATTTAAACTCTCGTGAACGGCTGTGGGAGTTTCACAGACTGAAGGAGTGAATTGTGGTCGTTGTTTCTCATTTAGAAGCAGATGATCATCACACTTACAATCACTCGAGATTATTCATGGTTTAAGTGTTTTACTCAAACTGTTTAAAAACACTCAACTTCTCAAACTTTTTATGTTTATGTAACGGAGTTTAAATGCATGTAATTGACGTACGAGATGCATTTAAACTATGTTTAACGTGTTTCATTTGTTCATTACATAAAATAAAAACACGTGAAAAAAAAACAGTTAACGAGTTTAACGTTACGTAATGAACAACATCAGTCATCAGATTTCTCCTAAATGATAAAGTAAATGTACTCACATTCGGAGCAGATTTAGAGCAGAATGATCAACTATGTGTTTCACTTCTCATGTTTATGTACCCTTCCCTCCCCACGTTCACTTCTCTTCTTCTCCTAGACTCGGATGTGTGTCATTGCTTCGGTTGCTAGAGCGCCTCTACTGGCGGAAACCAATTTATATAAAACTATAGTTTAAATGTGCTATCTGTTATTTTGGCTGATATCATAAAATTCTTTTTATCTTGCCACATGTGTTTGATTTTGGATAATAGAAAGATACAAATTTTAAATATTATTTTAGAAATAACATTTATTGGTTACAGTTTATTTATCATAATAGAGGATGTTTGTAAAGGCCTGGCCTATGTCTATGATAGCCCCAGGCCGCTATTTAAACTTGCAAATTGTTTTTGATGCTGATGATTTTAAAACAAGCTTATAGGGCTGTTACCAGAACTAAACTGACCTGAGCCTGAAGTTTACATGCTTCGCTATTATTGATATGCCTTGAGTTAAGAAAAAAAATATAAAATTAATTTATTTTACTTGATCTGTTCAACCTCTACTATTAATGAACGGCATGACCTCACTAATGCTTACTAAAGCTATTTTCAGCATGTGTAAAGGTTATATGCAATTTTTTTTCTGCACAGTTGTAGTTTGTTGTGTGGTTGGATTTCAGTTCTCAAAAGTTCAGGGCCCGTATTCATAAAGAATCTAAGAATCCTCTCAGAAAACTCTTAAAAGAATACTCCACTTTTTTTGGAAATACGCTAATTTTACAACTCCCCCAGAGTTAAACTGTTGAGTTTTACCTTTTTTGAATTCATTCAGCTGATCTCCGGTTCTGGCGGTACCACTTTTAGAATAGCTTAGCATACATCATTGAAGTGCAAAAGACCATTAGCATTTCTCCACAAAAAATTACCAAAGTGTTTAGATATTTTTCCTATTTAAAACTTGACTCTTCTATAGTTACATCGTGCACTAAGACAGACGGAAAATGTAAAATTGCGATTTTCTAGGCTGATATGACTAGGAACTATACTCTCAGTCCTGCGTAATAATCAGGAAACTTTACTGCCGTACCATGAGTGCAGCAGACACAATGTTATGACGCAGAGCCTGAAAGAATGTTGCGTTCAAGTCCTCCTGGTAAGTTCGTACGTACGAGGTGGGAAGTCGTGTTTACGACGTGAGGTGCGTTCAAGTCAGTTTCGTCGGAGCAAAATGGTGGTGTACCTTCTTTTAATGAATTACACGAAAATACACCAAGATTTGTTAACTCTGCTAATAAGAAAAATTGAAGTACAAAGAATGTGCATCAGGTGTGTTTTTCTTTTTATGTTTTTTATTAGCTTATGAAGCCAATGTAAACTCTATCATTAGGTTTAATTTTTATATTACAATGATATATTTTGTGCAGAGAGTTTGCTTTATAAATGAAAAAGCCTTACAATGTCAATGAGTAAACATTCAAATTCAATTAAAATTTACCGTCAACAGACGTTGCAACATGACATCATGACTTTTGCGTAAACATACACGCCACTTTCGAGTCAAGTGGCGTGTTATCTCTACGCATTTTGAGCTATCTGCGTGTATCCACGTGTATGCGTGTATGTCTACGCCATTAACGTCCGAGTGATTCCGTGTACACGCTGTCAAATGTCCGCGCGAAACGAAGCAAAATGTAGATCTACATCTGGGGAGTGATCTTTCTTTTCCTTGGATGGTGAGGGAACAGTCATAAATGCTATTAACCCCAGTGACGGTTAGGTTTAGGGACGGGGTTGAGGTAAGTCATATATTTATATATACAGTTCAGTAATAACATTAAGTCAACGGCGTTCATAAACACGCTGAAAAGTTATGCGTCTTGATAGCACGCCAAAAATGGAAATCTGAATTGGCGTGTAATACACACGCTACTTCATGAGATCAGTCTGGACGTTGAATGAACGTTTCTCACTGACACTCCCCCAACTCGTACAGACCGGGGCTTAAAGAAAATCCCGAGCTCCCCACTGGTATTTACGACACTGTGGTGGCGTTCAAGTGCGTTCAACTCGTAATTACGATGTATACGAGATGACTTGAACGCAGCAATAGGCTATGTGCACAAGCGTAGTTTCGAACTTCCGCTTTTGTCAGAAGTCGGCATATCAGTTTCCGGTCTACGACTGGTCATCCGCATCCACTAATAAACAAACAAGATGAGTGCTGCTGTTGTACGAAAAAAGAGTTCTTAAACACATCTAAGTTTATAAGAACTGTAGTGGATCTAACGTCTGTTTCACTATATTATATATATATATATAAATACTATATTATATTACTATATTAAAATCGCAAATAATTTAAAATAAAACTTGAAATTGACAAAAACAGCCGACTTGCCTTTTCCTTGATTAAATGTGCATTTATGGTGAGATTACTACATTTTATTTAATTAAACGCATTTATGGTGAAATTACTACATTTTCAGGTCAATCTTTATCATTTGACCACCAGCATTTGCAGCACAGCAGAAATAGACTCGGTGTGGAAACGATCGCTGAGCTGCTGTTATACGTACCACACCAGTGAAAAGTGAAAGCCCTAACCTGTTTACATGGTGCGTTAGGAGACTGCTGTGTGCTTCAAGTCGCTAACAGCCATTTGAGCTTCTACTGTTTCCTAATAAACACCAACCTTCGTGCGCAATGGCTGCACAAAATAGACATGTTTGTTGTACAGCCGCGGATCAGTTATTCACGGGAATCGCATCATAATATGTGAACGCACTAACAGCACACACTTGCACCGCAACACACACTGCAAACGGGTGTGAAACGGACGTTAGATCCACCTACAGTTCTTAAAAACGTAGTGTTTAAGAACTCTTTTTTTCGTACAACAGTAGCACTCATCTTGTTTGTTTATTAGTTGATGCGGATGACCAGTCGTAGACCGGAAACTGATATGCCGACTTCTGGCAAAAGCGGAAGTTCGAAACTACGCTTGTGCACATAGCCTATAGTGTCCAGCTTCCAATGTGACCGGGACTAAGTTTGTGTAGTCATCGCGTCTGCTGCACTCATGCTACGACAGTAAAGTTTCCTGATTATTACGCAGGAATGAGAGTATAGTTCCTAGTCATATCAGCCTAGAAAATCGCAACTTTACATTTTCCGTCTGTCTTAGTGCACGATGTAACTATAGAAGAGTCAAGTTTTAAAAAGGAAAAATATCGAAACACTTTGATTTTTTTTTTTTTGGGAGAAATGCTAATAGTCTTGTGCACTTCAATGATGTATGCTAAGCTATGCTAAAAGTGGTCTGCAAAACATTTCTTCTCCCTCTTCATCTTTCTATCATTTTCTCCTCTGCTAAAGAAACTTAAGATGTTAAGATGCTCTCTGAATTAGTTTTTTCTTTACTAGGATTTTTTCTTTAATTTTAAGAGTAAACGCCCACATTCCCAAGAATTTTCTTAGAATTTTGTCATTAGGAGCAACTCTTTGCATTAAGATTACGGGCCCTGATCCTGAATCAGCGTGACAAGAAAAAACTTGACATTGATTTCCTCTTTGAGCGACCAGATCTGGATTCATCAGTAGAGACGGGTTACATCCCAGATAGCAAACTGACATTGAATCAACGTGGAAACGACGTCTCTCATGACATTGAAACAATGTTGATTTTGCTCATCGAATTAACGTTGAACCAACGTCAGACGCGGCATTCTTCAAAGCTAAATGAAAATCGAAAATTGGTTTGCTTTCATAACGTTGAAACAACGTGTTGATTTCAAGTTGATTTTCCGCTAGTTTTGAAAGAATGACGCGTCTGACGTTGGTTCAACGTTAATTCGATGAGCAAAACAATGTCAGATCAACGTTGTTTCTATGTCATATTTCCACGTTGATTCATTGTCAGTTTGCTATCTGGGATGTGCAGTAGGACTGTTAGTAATTGAACATAGCAAAGAGTTTTTTTAATGCACATATTTTGAAAAGAGTTTTTTATTTGCTAATAAAAATGAGTGCCATCATCAGTGGATTCACATTAAATGTATTCTTGCTGTGGCCAAACTCTGTAATCAAATCAACTGGATCATCAGTTATTATAAATTATTAACAAAGACAAGATGGATTTTAAAAGAAAAACAAATAAGAGGCTAAACTGGTTCAGGCACTTTCTCCATTTGCGTCATGCTTCACAGAAGCTGTTCAAAATATTTACTCAGTCATTTCCTGGTGGATTCTGTGGTTTTCGGCTGTGATTAAAGTCTGAGGTTTCAGTAGCCGTCTTCTCCAAGGGTTTAAATGAAAAAAATATGAACTAGGGATTAAAATAATTATAAATATTTCCAGATCTGGATCTAGGTGAGTGTTTTCTGTCATTTGTTTGGCATTTCTATCACATTCATATAACGAGAATGCATAGCTCTGTTTTAAAAAAAAACAACTCTATTACAAATACATTTCAGAGTTTGCAGAAAAATTACTTTCTATGTCACTTTTTTGCTTTGATCTGAAAATGTTTCAAAGATCATTATGGTCTCAAACCTTTGGCCTGCATTGTACATTAGATTACTCTGTAATAGTGTTTACATGATTTCTCTTTATAATTGATGCAGTTATTTTGTGTGTTTTGCAGAATTTCTCTGATACCTCTGATATCTCTGATTTCATGTCAGTAATGTGACAAGAAAACTAAAATATAAGGCCAGAAAGAGAACGAAACGCTGCTGAAAGAAAAGAAAAAATGACAGATGAAGACAAGCCTGCACTGAAGGAAAAAAACATTTAACATAAAAGAAAATGTCAGTGGATTCAGAAAACATCTAACTCTGCAGCTGAAAAACAGTATGGACATATATCGGCCAAAGTGTAAGAAAGTTTGAGAGGAATTTCAGATTTTAACACAAATATGTGCATGTTTACAATAATAATAACATTTACGCAGTGCAGATATGTATAAGTAAATATTGACTTTTGACCCTTAAATTTTGCTTTTAAATGCATGGAATTTAATAAAAGTGAAATCCTTGATAAATCAGAATATTATATCACATATTAAATCAAATAGTTACTTTTCAATAGGTTTTCACCAGATACTGATATTATATTATATTATATATTATATACAGATATTGGTTTCTAGACTGTGATTCTAAAGAGCAAAAACAGATCGATAAAAAATGAAGAAATGTCATATTAAGATCATTAAAATGCTCTTGCATCATTATGATTTCAGGCTGGATTATGATCATGTGACTCTCTCAAACCGTAGCCTGAACTTCTGTTTGTTTGCTTTCAGTCTCTCTTGATCCAGACAGACCTGCGGAGAAAAGAGAAATTCAGGCATGAGGTCAGAGTTTCATAGCTCGTAATCATAAAATAAATCTGCATGCGTTTTGATTTCTAACTCTGTGTTTTCTCTTCAGAAAGCGCCAGTTTTTCTCATCAAACTGTTGAAGATCTAGAACATCATCTAGAACATCATCTAACATCTAGAATGTCATCTAGAACATCTAGAACATTCAACATCTAGAATGTTCTTCACGTCACTTTCAGTCGGTAAATCAGAATGAGACTGGACTATTATTTTCTTCTGAAAATGGTCCTTTTTAAAATGTTTATGCATGGTTATGACTGTACTGTGTATAGGCTATACTTAAACTGATTTTTATTTAATAGTGTGTACACAGCTTTATATATTTTGTCATAATGATCAGACAATTGAACAGGTATAGTTCATGTTGCTCAAACTGTTTAGAAATATTATGCATGCAAAATATATTATTAATGCAAAATATTTTCCCTTAAAGGACAAGTTCGGTATTTTACAATTAAAGCCACAGAAACCGAAATTTCTTGGGCCAGCAGCATGTGTCCAAATTTTAATTTTAACCGTTCTATTTCTTTAGAAACGACCTTGAAATAGGGCTTTAAGTGTAAATTACTGAACTTGTCCTTTAAACGTGTCATTACTTTACTTCCGTTTTGAAGGTATTTTTATCTTAAGAACCTTCTATAACTGGTGTCAAGTGTCTTATTCAAGAGCACAATGATCTCTGTGATTGAGTTGCATCATGAGCTCCTGGTCAGCAGGGATGAAATGTCTGTATTATTTGGATTCTGCTGAACACTTTGTGAAGGTCATGTAAGTGTCAAAGTGTATTTACAACATTAAACTCCGTCTGTTTATACTTGAAAGTGATCTCGGTCCCAAATTTATTCTTTAATGTCTAAATGACCATGTTTATACAATGCGCAAAAAATATGTATCTTAGCCAACAGACGTGGCTGCGTAATGTCACTTGTCACAAGAAGAACAGCCTATATTATGAACACTAAAAAAAAGAGAGAAAAAATCTTAATTTTAAACAGTAACATTCATTTTAAAAGTAATGGAAAAGACATGTCAATTGCTTAAAGGGTCATGAATCCCCCCTCTTTCAGCTCAAGTCTAGCTCACAATCTTTTTGAAAAATTTAACTTAAATGGGCGTGGATAGCTGTGAGAAGAAGGTAGGGGAGTGGGTTTGGTATGGCCATCACTGCCAATGTCCCATGCATATCGACTGTCACTAAAAAGCAATGGTAAAACGTGAGGAAATGCTAGATATTTTTATATAGCTGGTAAAGTTAAAGTCTTATGAAACTGTCACTTTATTATTGTCCTTTTAAAAGTAACTGAATGCCCTGCTACATTAGCCTACAGTAATCGTAATTCTATTTAAAACATATAAATGTAGGCTACATGTATAATTATAATGTCATTATAAAATATATAGTGTTTATATAGACACTATAAATGTATTTGAAAATGATACATTTTCCGCTTTAAAAAAATCGTTCCGTGAATTGCCTACATCTACGCGCTCCCTGAATCCCCATCTGGGCTCAGTGGACCAGATGGCTCTGTGGAGGAAGATGAGTTCTCATTTTAGACACAGACACACACACACACACACACCTCTGAAGGGATAGAAAAGTGTTTGGGACTTGGTACCGCATCACTGGCAAGACGCAACTTAGTTGTCAACAAGGGGAAGTCCACTCTCCACTTATATAATTTAGATGTGTCCATGGATGATGGCAAACCAACCGTCCAGAGCCAGAGTCTAGCCCCTGCAGCATCGCGGGGAACATATTCAACCCATTTAGACTTTTGCACCACGAAAACAAACACTTGTGTGCCATAATTGCCTTTCTCATCTACTACGCAATATCACAGTTTGACATGTCTGACATGGTGTCATGAATAATTAAGAGACAGTGTCTTCTTATAGGATATGAAATCTCAGTCTCATTAATAATTATGAGACACCGATGAGTCATCAAGCACTCACAGTGCATGTCACAGCCGGTGACGTGGACACGATGAAGATTTTAAACCCAGAAAGCGGGAAAAAACTAAAAAAACTCTTTTTTGTCCTATGCAGGTCATGGAAATATTAATACAATTGAATTGATGATTAATGCTGTGTCGTATTCACATTTGTAAAATACGCACGTCCAGCAGGAGGCATTGAGCAACCGATGCAGTCAATCGTGTCAGAGTAGAAGCTGCAGCTAAAAATAGCTTCTTTCCACCTATTCACTCAAGTTATATTTCCTCAATGTTTCATGTTTGCGTAAATAGGCGGAGCCAAAGATTAAGTAATAAGAGCAGCAAAGAGTTCAAAAATAGGTTTTTTGTTTTATTATCCCTCTTTCTCTCTCGATGAGTTTGTTCTGCTTTTTCGGAGCTCTTGTTCGGTTCTGGTCAGGATTAATTACAGGATTCTCTCTCTCACACACACACACACACACACACACGCGCGCGAACAGTCGCACACAGAAAGAGAGAACTAAATGTGGATATTTCTGCTCTTCATCGATTTACTTTTACAGTCAACAGAAGGTGAATGAAACACATCTTTATGCATTTCGTAAAGCTGAGTTTAAAATGTGAGATTACTTAAATATTGCGGTTGAAGTGAATGTCACATGCCAATCATTGCACAGGACACACTGTGGAGGGAAGGCAGGTGAGAGGGATCACATCTGGAGTATCAGACCCTGCAGAAGAGATAAAGTCTGAAACGAGAGATGGAAAGCCGAAAGAAGGACTCAAAAATCAATGAATCATGGGAGAAATGTGTACTGAAGCTTATTCGCAGAGAAAGCATGCAGCAAAAACCAAACAGTGAGTATTTTATTTGCAACTGTGTTTGGTTCTTTTAACAATTTATTTTCATTGAATATTCCTCCAGGAGATGTATTTTTTAAATAAACCTTAAAGCCTGAAGATTACTTAAGATTAAAGACATTTATGCAGCACGATGTTACAAAGAAAATGCAAACCATTGTATATAATTTAAAAAGTATATAGTTGTGTGACAACTTGCCCCAATTAAAACAGCATTTGAATGATGAACACAATCAACCCTTATTAATTGTTGTCTAAATGTGTGTATTTTGCTGTGTTCAATTTAGTTTCGATGACTGAAATTCACAAGAACTATCCTAATTTAAAACAGTTTAAATATAAAACTACAGCGAAAGCATGTTCGTCATTGGGCTTTTAATTGAAAACCGGAATTTACTGAAATGTTTACTTGAAATACAGACCCTGTGACAACTAGCCCCAGTTTTTCTTTCCTTTATAGAGTTTATAAAGACATACATCTTTATTATTATTATTATTCCAGTGTGTCTGGATGCAGCCGGACCGGTAGAGTTTCATTGTGCTGAATCAGAGACAGTCACAGGTGAGGTGAGGTGAGAGATTCACAGATCATCTACAGAGAAAGAGAGACAACTGATGTGTGGTACTGAAATCTGAGTGAAATGTGTTTTGGCTTTTAACCATTAGGATTAACGTAACAACCTAGCAACCACACCATAGCAACCACCCAGAAAACCCTAGCAATCACCCATAACACCTTAGCAACCCCCTAGCAACTGCAACCACCCAGAATATATCTCAGCAAAAGTCAAGTCACCAGACAACTGATGTGTGGTACTGAAATCTGAGTGAAATATGTTTTTGGCTTTTAACCATTAGGAATAACCTAACAATCCTAGCAACTGCATAAGAATGCCATAGCAACCACCCATAACACCTTAGCAACCCCATAGAAACTACAACCACCCAGAATATATCTCAAGTCAAGTCACCTTTATCGTTTTATAAAATACAGATTGTTTTAAAGCAGCTTTTCAGGGATAAATGGGAAAATATTTATGCAATGATGCAATCAGAATACAATTCTGCTGTAAAGCAGCTTTAAAAAAACAATAGTGTGGTCAGCTGAGGTCAGTTCAATACCGGAGTAGTTAATAAATTATGAAATAACTTCAAGTCAGCCATAAAGCAGTTTTGTAGAAAACAGTGATGTCATTGTCAAGCTCAGTTCAGTTCTCACCCAACAGTGTCAGTGCAGTCAGATCAATAATATTGCTGAACATTATGTTTCTGCAACTAAGCGAGCCACAAGCAAGAGTGGCAAGGAAGCCAAACTCCATCGGTGACAGGAACTGAGCTAAAAATAAACACCCTAGAAATCATCTATAATACAGTACCCACAAGACAATAGAAACCAGCTAGAACACAACTACATATAGCAACACCGTTGAAATTGCCCAGAAACCCATAGCAACACCCTAGCAACCATCCTGAACACCCCAGCAAATGCATAGCAACATAAAACCTTCAAAATTCAAGCTTTCAAAACGAATTCAAACTGTCTAGCCTGGCTTTATCAAGCAAACATTTTGTTTGTATATTGAACAAATTTTTGATCTTGTTATAGTGTATTGTTATATTTATTGCTGTCTTTTTTCTCTTTAGATTACTACTGTACATCCAGCTTTTTTGAGCTTTCTTTAGCTCTTATTCAGCAGTGAGTGACGTCACAGTGTGTCTCCATCTGCTGGACAGAGTCCTGTAACGCAAGAGGACGCTTAAGCCTTGAGTGGTTGTTTTAAACCAATGGCAGTAGCGTATCTTACAGTAAATCCATGTAAAACACTGTACAGTATGAAGGTTGTCAGTTTACTGAAATGTGGTATTTTACCTAGACTGGCATCTCTGTCTACGTCTCTGTCCTTTTGCTTTTCCATCATGGAGGAGCTTCAGCAGGTTGATCTGAACGTGTAGTTCAGAAGACATTTCACTAGCATTTTGCACCTTATTACAGTAACATGTTCTCATGATTTTACATAATTTTAGGGGTTCTGGGGAAAGTTCATTACAATAAATTTTATATTGTTTTTTTTATAAATATAAAACCTCTGTGAGGTGTCTTACACCTGATGGTTTGTGTCTGTCTTCGCTTTGTGCTTCTGTGGTTTTGTATAATTACATTTGAAAAAGTTCTGCAGATACAGAGGATCCCGAATAGGATAGGTTTTTAGAAAAAAGGTCAGTGCTGGACTCAAGTGAGGACTATTTTCTCATTTTATTCTATGCTATAAAATACTTCAATACCTGCTGTCAATTTATTAAAGGGGTTATGCCATTACGGGGTTACGTCTACGCCATTAACGTCCGCGTCATTCCGCGTGTCTGTACACGCAGTCAAATCTCCAGTCATAAATGCCATTAACCCCAGTGACGGTTAAGTTTAGGGATGGGGTTGAGGTAAGTCATATCTTTTTTTTTTTACCTAGGATGGTAAGGGAACAGTCATAAATGCCATTAACCCCAGTGACGGTTAGGTTTAGGGACGGGGTTGAGGTAAGTCATATATTTATATAACGTTAAGTCAACAGCGTTCATAAACACGCTGAAAGGCGATTATGCGTCTTGATAGCACGCCAAAAATGGAAATACGAATTGGCGTGGCATACACACGCTACTTCATGAGATCAGTCTGAAATTTCAATCTTAAGCGTTCTATTTCATCAGAAATGATCTTAAAACAGGGCTTTAAGTGTAAAATACATAACTTGTCCTTTAACAAAATTATTTGAATGTCAATTCAATTTGTAAATCATGGATGTATAAGTGAATTTTGCCAAGAAAACATCTGCCGATGCTTTTTTTCATGAGTTTGTAGACTAGATGTCTGACTGAAACTCTTTAAACATGAAGAGCACTGGTACGGTTTCTCTAAATGAGGTTTCCTAAATGAGCGAATCTCTTTCCACAGTGTGAACACTTGTACGGTTTCTCTCCAGTATGAACTCTCTGGTGTTGTTTTAACTTGCTGGATGTAATAAAGCTCTTTCCACAATCAGAGCACTCATAAGGTCTCACACCAGTATGAATATGCTCATGCTCTTTTAATGTTGCAGTCGTGAAAAAATGTTTCCACAAAAAGAACAAAAGTATGGCTTCACAGCAGAATGAGTTTTAAGGTGTGTTTTTAAGTCCGACGAAGAAACATGTTTTATCACACTGATCACAGCTGAATGATCTCACTCCAGAGTGACTGTGCAGATGATCTCTGAGAATTCTTTTCTGTGTGAAACTTTTTCCACACTGAGTGCATTTATAAGGCCTTTCTCTTGTGTGAATTCTCATGTGATTATTTAGATGTCCTTTATGTCTGAAACTCATTCCACACTCAGAACAGGTGAAAGATCTTTTGACTCCAGATTTTACATCTTGTTTTTGTGTGAAATTCTCTTCAGTCTTTGAAACGACTACATTTCCGTCTTCATTTTTGAAGTGATGAGGTTTTTGTAACAGATGTTTGTCTTCATTTTAAGTCAGTTTTTCTTCTTCATTTGTGAAATGATGGTGTTTGTCTTCATTCACTTCCATCCGGTCTGAAACCAGCATAAATTCAAATTAAAAAAGGACGAATGAGAAACAAAGAAATAAAGTTAAATCGTTTACTTCTGAGTCTCCTAGTTTTAGATGCAGAGTTCTATGTCAGTTTTCATCTTTTGAAGAGATTGAAGGAAAACACCAACTTATTTGGTCCTCTGTATCTTCATCTTTTATTCTGCAGAGTTCTTCCTTAATCTCCATCTTTACAATAGTATGTCTGTAGTTTTTTCTGGAGTAATTCCTCCTGCTTGCTTTTTTCTCCTGTGGGAAGATGGGAATATTCCCCAGCATATAAACTCTCTTGAATGGCTGTGGGAGCTTCACTGACTGAAGGAGTGAATTGTGGTCGTTGTTGCTCCTTCAGCAGATGATCATCACACTTACAATCACTCGAGATTATTCAGCTTTAAGTGAATTAAGGGTTTATTGCTGTAATCAGACATCAACTAAATGTGGGAATGTGTGCAAAATAGAGACAAAGGAATAGTTTGCCATTTAGATGAGATTTACCTAAAAACAGCAGATGATCATCACACTTAAAATCACTCTCAATTATTCAGGTGCAAATGGTCGCTCAAATAGTCATTTAAAAATATTCATGACGTAAAACCCTTTGAAGTCTGCACCAAGAAAAAAGTGATGGAAATTTTTTTTGTTTGCATTTCTTATCTTTTTATGTCGCTAGTAACCACACTCAATGTATTTTTTTTTCCAACACATCCCATAATTTTTAAAATATCAGCCTCTACCAAATGGTTGAGATGTCACTTAATGGTAATAAATGGTACCTGAATTCATACACATACTTTGCCATACTTTTTTATTGCCTATCATAATTTATGATCAAAGCCTTTTCTAGTCTTGACAAAACACATTGTCAGAAAGGTCTGGGTCTCAAGGTTCCATATTTTGTAACAGAAGTGATATTTGGTATTAATTTGTTAAAGCAAAATGCATACAATTAAATTAAATGGAATTTCTGTCATTTTTAGTATTACGCCTAAACAAAATCTTATGCGAACTTGAATTTTTGTGATATCAACTTCAAATTTGGAACACAACTTGGTTAGATATGTATTTAGTACAGTATATTTGATTTAATATAAATTTAAAACTTCCATAACTTTTTCATACTTTTATTTTTTAAGTGCTTTTTACTTCAGCAATAATCAGCAGTGTTTTCTTTAAAACAAGACTAAACTTAGGTCTTTATTCCAAAGCATACTTGAATTACAACCAAGTTTTAAAAGTGCATTGTAATGTCCATTCTCAAAAAAGGGGTGACAGTTAACCGTTATGTGATAAATAAACCGTTTGGTTGAGCATGTTTTTGAAAAATGATTAAAAATATAGTTAAGCTTTTTCATAGCACCAAGTTTTTGAGTTTCTCTATCTTGAGTTATAGTTTGTCATTGTCAACTAAGGCTCATTAAGGTTTTGGGAAACTCAGCGCTGGTCAATGAAAATCCCACCCACATTAATCATGCAACCCACAATAATCATTTGAAGTTCGCTCCGGGTGGTCAAAGAGCTAATTTTAGAACTAACTAAACGTTCATGCCCAAAGTATGTGATCAGTAAGAAACAGTAAGAGCAGTGGACTTGCCAGCTTTTCATTCACCTCCTTTTCTTCTCTAGAAGAGGAAAGGTTACACTGTTTATATCCAGTTCGCACACTGTACAATTATGTACAGAGAACCCACACAGTGTGTAAGAGTAACTAGCTCGATTCAATTCGATGTGTGTGCGACTATAAACAGAAAGTACAAAGTAATGATCCATAAATAATTAACTTAAAATACATTGCACAGAACCAACAAGAAAATAAATGTGTGCCTGAACTAGCAGCATACTTGTAGTAAATTAATAATATAACAACAACCAGTAGAGCCGAGTGTTTTTCCTCCTTTGGGTGGAAACGTGTCATATGGCTTCTCATATTTGTTGTGTTTCTGAAACATTTTAGTTTTATTCTACAAAACTTACAAATAGTGTGGCTCTTGTCCAGCTCCTTTCCCCCCTTCAACTTCACAGAAGCCAAAATATTTCCATGCGAGGAGGGTGTTTGGATTTCGCGCTCAGCCATCGCGCTCTTTTTATGCACGCCACAGACGGTCCGGGCACTATACTTCCGCGCTTCATTTGTGAATCGATGCAGAATCGTCCACGAAACACCCGCTGAAGCACCTTCGGGAGAGCCACCTCACTTCAGAATGGTAAATGCCTGCATCCATCTCCCGACAAAGTTGCCCAAACAAACGTGACTGCAATGCCTGCAACTTACCGAAATTAACTGCTGTCACAGCTGTGCTCAACACAAAGTGCAGGTCTGGTTCCATATCTTTGGAGGCGAGTGCTTGTCGGTGCTGCATACAGTGGACGGATTTTGCTCTGGGGTTTACTGCCTTTATCCGAGCGACAAGACCACTCTTTCTGCCCGTTATTGCTGCTGCTCCATCAGTACAAACGGCCACACATTTCCCCCAACTCAGCTCATGAAACTCAGTAAACTCAATTTAGGATCTTGAAAATCTCCTCGCCCGTTGTGCTGCCAGGGACCTCTTTGCAGAACAAGAAATCCTCCAGAATGGATCCATCCCACGGATAGCGGACGAGAGCGATTCGCTGTGCTGCACTAGCCACATCAGTAGACTCATCCAGCTAAAGGGAAAATTCACAACAACAAAGTCTCCCCACAAGTTTTGATAAGATGTCATCGGCCAGGTCACCCATCCTCCGGCTCACGGTGTCATCGGAGAGGGGTATGCTTTTTAATTTATTTGCGACCTCTGTCCTGAGCATTATCTCGCACATTTCGACTAATGCTGGGAGCATCAGCATCAGCTCTTCTGCGATTGTATGAGGCTTCTTGCATTTTACTATTCGCTGAGCTACTAAAAAAGAAGCCTTCTGTGCTTTCTCAGATGTTGTGGCACAGCATCAGGAGCAGCCACCATCCCCGGGACAACACCAGGAGCAGCCACCATCCCCAGCACAGCAACAGGAGCAAGTGCCACTGCTGGCGCAGCACAAGGAGCCGTCATCCTTGCACACAGGAATGTGCACTCTGCTCATCTAGACGGAATGTTATTAACAGTCTTTTGGAGGAAAATAGAAAGCTGAATCTTCAGACACATCTGCTCAGTCTCACGCCATATCTGCCTCAAGGTAGTTTTAAGAAGCTCTCACTTATGCGCCTTAGACTGGACCTTCCAATACAACATCTCGGCCGGGTGCACAGGAAAACAGCCAATGATGCCTCCAGAATTTGGGCATTTAGCTGGACATTTTATTTCAATGCAGCCCTTTCCACAATAGGTGCAACTCATAATGGCATCTGGTGATGCTCCTACTCTTTGGGAAGCCCGGGTTGACAAAAAGTTTGCACTTGTTGATTTCTGTGTTGTCCTTTTGTTTGGGTAGTGAATGCCTGCCTCACTGTCTCCTCCTGTTTGATACCCCAAATGATGGCTGCTGTTCCTGGCCCGCACGTAGGGTAACAAACCCTCTTTATGTTGGAGAGAGCTGGTGAGCTGATGTCTGTTGCATAGACACTGTGCATTGAGGAGGCCGTGATTCTGCCTGCCCGTGCTGCAAACCAAAGTGACGAGGTGTGCTGTCCCCTCATCCTTCTCTCAATCTGCTGTCTGTTACTCTGGCTTCTTCAGCACTGACAGATCACAGGAGTTCGTTAAAGTACGGAGTGTGTAAATCGTCCCAAAATGGGCGCCAAATTCAAAATGGCCGACTTCCTGTTGAGTTTAGGGTATGGGTTCTTGAGGCTTTTTTGTGCGTCTTGATATGATACACGTCCCCACCAAATTTCGTGTTTGTAGGTTGAACGTGGACGAGGGGCTAATTTTTTCCAATTTTCTAGGTGGCGCTAGGGAGCCATTTTGCCACGCCCATCCGCGAAACCCACAAAATATGAAATTTTTCACCAGTCCTGACATGCGTGCCAAATTTGGTGAGTTTTTGAGCATGTTGAGGCCCCGAAAATGGCGCTTACTTTGCAGAAAAAAGAAAATAACCCTAACAGTTTCTACAGTGTCCTCGCACTGTTAGTGCTCGGGCCCTAATAAAATAAGTTAATAACTGGACATAGTAAACGGAGAAATAAACCTGGGGCCGTATTCACAAAGAATTGTAAGGCTAAAAGTAGCTCCTAACTGGCTAATTAGGAGCAACTCCTAAAAATAATGGGCGTGTCACTCCTAACTTTAGGACTCCTAATTTTTTTCACTAAGAGTATTTCACGAAGCATTTTAGCCCTAAAAGTAGCACATAAGTCTGGGACAGCTTAAAAGAAGTCGAGAGGACTCCTAACTCACTAAGACCTATTCACAAAGGATTGTAGCGCACACCAGCGCCTCTCGCAGTCGTCCTGGGTCCCAACACAAGCGGGAATGCTGCATTCATCTGCAAACAAACCCTCTCCCATCTCTCACGCTTAGTTTTGCTTGATATCCCAGTGCCGAATTTCACTTTTATTATGTTTTTTTTTTTTTTTTCTAGCACCAACTGGGCCAGCAGCAATAACTGATCCTGCGTCCAGTTGGGCTTTCTTTCCATTTTGGCGAGTTCATAATCCACCGTCATCAGGGATGTAGTGGAGGCTAAAGGCACATAAACGCCGTTTACGCACCTCCCAATATTCGGAAATAACGTTTACCCACCTCCAAAATACGTTTATCCACCTCTAAATGTAGTTAGTTCAGTTTCAAAGACAGTTTAAATTAAGCTTATGTCCTTTTAGTTTCATATTGTTCATTATTAGTTTCATAGGTTGTTAATAATACAAACTCTTTCATTTTGCGCTGCATTACTGTCAGTGTTGTTGACTATGACTGACTAAGGTTGCTCTGTTGACGCTCGCGCAGCCTCGGCGCCTGTCTGTGATCTTAATCCCGTGCGAATTGGCCATGTTTGTAATTTGTAAAGTAAAAATTGCCCTGCAAATGACCTACCATATTTCACCGAACACCAAGGTCCTGTGATAATATTAGTCCTGTGTGAATAGAATGCAATAAAGATCCATTTTAACCTTCCCCCTAATTTTATATTAAATTGCTTTATTAAAGGTAATTGCATCTTTTGCTTATTTACAAGTTATGGATCTGAACTTTGCTCACTTAAGACAACTTCGGACAATGCTTTTTCTTATGTTTCAGTAGAGCAGATGAATAACTGTAACTCTTCCCACATGAAGAGCAATGGTGCAGTTTCTCTCCAGTATGAACTCTCTCGTGATCTTTCAGGTGTCCTGACTGAGAGAAACTCTTTTCACAGTGTGAACACTTGTACGGTTTCTCTCCAGTATGAACTCTCTGGTGTGTTTTTAAGTCGAAGGATGAAGTGAAGGTCTTTCCACAGTGAGAGCACACATAAGGTCTCACACCAGTATGAATACGCTCATGCCGTTTTAAACATCTAAGATGTGAAAAACTCTTTCCACAAACCGAACAAAAGTGAGACTTCACAGCAGAATGAACATTAAGGTGTCCTCTTAAGCCTGATTCAAAAACAAATGTTTTATCACACTGATCACAGCTGAATGATCTCACTCCAGAGTGACTGTGCATATGAGAGTTGAGATGACCTTTCTGTGTGAAACTCTTTCCACACTGAGTGCATGTGAATGGTTTTTCTCCAGTGTGAATTCTCATGTGCTTATTAAGATTTCCTTTCTGAATGAAACTCTTTCCACACTCAGTGCAGGTGAAAGATCTTTTGAATTCAGACTTTCCAGCTTGTTTTTGTGTGAAATTCTCTTCAGTCTTTGAAACGAATGCATTTCCGTCTTCATTTTTGAAGTGATGAGGTTTTTGTAACAGATGTTTGTCTTCATTTTTATATGTCAGTTTTCCTTCTTTATTTGTGAAATGATGGTGTTTGTCTTCATTCACTTCCATCCGGTCTGAAACCAACACAAATTAAATTTAAAAAAAGGACAAATGAGAAACAAAGAAATAGAGTTAAATCTTAATTTAATGGTTAACTTAATTTAGATGTATAGTTATTAGTGGTGGGCATAAATTCATTTTTTTTATCTAGATTAATGTCACTGTTATCTTGGATTTAATCTAGTTTAAAATGGCTCATTTGAATTCTGCCGAAGGCATTCAGAATATGTGTGCTACCCAAATAAATGACCTGCAGATAGTTTGTATGATGGGCAGGGGCAGAGCTAGACTCTCAGTAAAATGGGGGCTGAGCTTCAACATGGGTCCTTTTAAAATGTAAAAAAAAAAAAAAAAAGTAAAATATCTGATGAATGCATATGTAATAATGTGTCACTTGTTGAGCCATGTAAGCTTATGTTAAATACAACAAAAAGCGTATCTCATTCTTTTCCTTTTAAAGTGCCCAATTAATATTTTCTCTTCATTTTCGTAACTATTCTCTACATTACACATTCACACCTCACGCCACCCACTGTATTCCTGAGGCAAGTAGCCTTCCTTATTCGCTGTGTCTCGATTCATTTATGACTCACAAGACGAGCTCCAGTTCACGCGCCGGTGCCTCCATATCGTGATTATCTGCTATATTTACTTCTCATTTATTAAGTCCAAGCATTGGTTGATGAAACATTGATTAAAATTAAGATACAATTAATACAAAACGAAATTCACCATGATAAAAGGCTTTGTACTTTATGTTTGATGTGAGTTTTAAAGCAGTGTTTCAGTGCCGCTTTCAGAGTGGCCAAGGAACTCTGTGTGGTCACATAACATTGTTTTTCCCTCATAAATGCATAAACGAAAAATACGACAAAATGAATATTTTATGTTCTGTGGAGAGCCAACACCTTCATCCGGTGAGAAGTAGGGATGGGCATTCGATTAAATTTTCTTAGTCGATTGTCAGAAGAATTAATGATCGACTACCGATTAATCATTAATATTTTTATATTCAAATTTACTATTTATTTAACTTTTTATAAATTAAAAATGCAATGAAAATACAAAAATACAGCGCGTTTTTCCTCGATTAGATCTTTATTTCAAGATGATCAACTTGTGGCAGTTAAAGTGGGCATTTAGTTAGGCTAAATTTGAAGATATGCGCGGCGGTGCTCTAACGCAACGGAACCTGCAGCTGTCTGTTTGTTCCAAAATAATAAATAATAAAAAAATAACTTAACCAAAAACATAATAATATTTAGATCTGACAGGTATTGTCAAAATGTAACTCAACTATCCAAGGCACGGAGTCGAGAAAGGGTGAGAGAGATTAGCCTACCTAACAATCAATTAGGCTAGGCTACTTAAAGCCACATAAAAAATAACTCACATACAACTTCTGCTCCAGTCTACTGATTTTTGTTGAGAAAGATAAGCATGTTGATGACATGATCTGGGGTCAGACGCGACCGCAACCAGCATGGTGACAGTCAAGCCTTGTTTACACTTTCGCCTGGTTCTTCAGCGTGAGTCTCTGCAGACTGCGCACGCACCGAATACCGCAATGACATCATTTTTGCCGCGCGCACCTTCACGCTCGAGTGAAGCTTCACAGACGCGTCGAGTGTACACAATTGCTTCAGTCCAGCCACTGAAAACACCGCTCTGATGACGGGACTGACATTGCCGGGATGCACAGGTACCTCCGTCACCAACATCACCAGCCCGGGGAACACGTTCACTTTCCCCTCACACTACGCAACGGAGCACCATTAGTTTAATGATAATCGATAACAAATTAACATGATCGACGAAATTCTTAATGATCGATAATGGTAGATTAATCATGCCCATCCCTATTGTGTAGTATTACTTTTTGTACTTTTGCCACCTAAAAGTACGTTTTTTTTGTCGCATCCGTTACGTATTTACGTTACGTTGTATATTAAATATAAAACGCATAGACTAATATTTTTCTAATGTCTGGACTCCTTTATTAAGCGAGTTTGGATAAACAGACGTTTTAATATATTGGTATTAAATGCCAGAGCAATTCGGCTAGGCATATATCTGCGCTAAAATATCAAGTTGAAAGTAATCATAGCTTGCGTAGTATAGACAGCTCCCAACCCAACTTTGAGAATAGATTAACAACGATATTATTTTTTTTAATCGCCCGATAAGAATCTCATATTAACGCAGCACATTAACACCGATAACAGCCCACCACTAATAGTTATATGTCAGTTTTCATCCAACTTAAAGAGATTTAAGGAAAACACAAACCTATTTGTTGCTCTGTATCTTCATCTTTTATTCTGCAGGGTTCTTCCTTAATCTCCATCTTTACAGTAGTATGTCCGTAGTTTCTCCTGGAGTAATTCCTCCTGCTTGCTTCTTCTCCTGTGGGAAGATGGGAATATTCCCCAGCATTTATTTAAACTCATGAACGGCTGTGGGAGCTTCACTGACTGAAGGAGTGAATTGTGGTCGTTGTTTCTCATTTAGCAGATGATCATCAGACTTACAATCACTTGAGATTATTCAGCTGAGAGTTTCAGTTAGAAAAAAAAACAGTGCTGGTCAAAGTGACTGAGAGAGTTATCACCTCTTAATTAGTGAAGTTGAGGAAAACTGGAGGCAGGATATGTAACTTAAATGACATAATCAGGCCGTATAGAATGCAACATGTCTATTAACCTAACTTCTTAAATAGACCGAAAAAAACTTGAACGTCCCATAGTCGTCAATCAATGCAAATAGTTTTTACTATTCACATTCATAGTTAAACAAATTAATCCCCCTTCCCCACATTAAATATCTCAATAGTATCCTATTGTTTTCACTCAAGTGAACTTAATTATACACTCTCCGTATGCCTCATTTAACAGGTAACAATTAAATTGGCCACCATGAAATGACTCTTCGTCAAATGAACTGGAACAAACAAATAACTAGGCCTATAACATTGTCTCGCATCATGTTAGGCTTCTTTTAACGCTGTTTTGCAGTGCTGAATTGTGCAGCGGCCGACTAAAAATCAAAACTTCCCAGTGTCTCTCCACAACTTACAATGTGCATAAGCCGCATAAGGGCCTGTTCACCTATCGCGTCTTTTGCGCGCTCAAGTTCGTTATTTCAAATGACGACGCGCGGTGCTGTTTGAATGGAGAATGACTGACGAGTCGACGCGTTTGTTTGAATGCTGAATGGAGCATTACTGACAGCCGCAGCGGAGGGAAAAGTTTACGTGAACTTGAATTTAATGACTTAAATATTAATTTCTATCTCATATTATACTATAGTAAGGCATCATATATTATACCCCCCCCCCTCCGATTCACGTAGGTCACCTATTTTGGTTTCATGTCTGAAAATATCAAGGTGAAAGTAATCATAGCTTGCGTAGTATAGACACAGATCCCAACCCAACTTTGAGAATAGATTAACAACGATAATATTTTTTTAATCGCCCGATAAGAATCTCATAATAACGCAGCACATTAGCATCGATAACGGCCCACCACTAATAGTTATGTCAGTTTTCATCCAAATTAAAGAGATTGAAGGAAAACACCAACCTATTTGTTCCTCTGTGTCTTCATCTTTTATTCTGCAGGGTTCTTCCTTAATCTCCATCTTTACAATAGTATGTCTGTAGTTTCTCCTGGAGTAATTCCTCCTGCTTGCTTCTTCTCCTGTGGGAAGATGGAAATATTCCCCAGCATTTAAAGGGTTAGTTCACCCAAAAATGAAAATTAAGTCATTAATTACTCACCCCCATGCTGTACCAACCCCGTAAGACCTTCGTTCATCTTCGGAACACAAATAAAGATATTTTTGATTGAATCTGAGAGCTGGATCAGTCCTACATAGACTGCCTAAGGGACTGGCTCTTGACGGCCCATAAAGTCATTAAAGAAAATGTTAAAGTATTCCATGTGCCTACAGCGGCTCAATTATACGTTTATCAAGCGACGAGAATAATTTTGTGCGAAAAAAACATAAATAACGACTTTATTCGACTATTCCATTACTTACTAATGGGCGCATGCGCGAAAACTGAGATGACGACGTTCTTCTTCGACTACTTCTTGTTACCGGCTGCTCACCGCTTAGGAGTATTACCGCCACCTACCGTATAAGATGAGAATAGCTGGAAGCGCAAAACTTTCTGTTTGCAAGCAGAGGAAGATCTGCCCTGTACATACGCTTTTCAATTACCGTATTTTCCGCACTATAAGGTGCACGTAAAAGCCTTTAATCTTCTCAAATAATGACAGTGTGCCTTATAATCCAGAGCGCCTTATATATGGATCATCATCTTATACGGTAGGTGGCGGTAAAACACGCATGTGCTAACAAGACAGGACAGACAGGTGACACGCATTCAGCCTCAAACTCACGGTCTCACGCTCAACAAAGAAATCTCACGCTAAATTAGAAATTCTTCTGTGCTGTATTTTTTTGTATCACTACAGTATAAGCAAGTTCAGCCTTCTCTGAATATCTACAGTGGCGTAGGGCGAGGGCGTGAGGTGCATAAAAGCAGCTTTTGACGCGTTCAAACCGAGTTCGAATCCGCCTTTTGCCGAACTTTTCTCTTTTCCCAACACCGAAACCGTGATATGACATTGTGCCTTTATAAAACAGCACAAGACTGTAATTAAGTAACCTATAGCCATTCTGTTAGCGCTGCGTGAGCATGGTGATCTGTTTTCTCCTAAAAGCTCAAGGGTTTATTTCTTGCAAGTGAAGAAATTAGGACAAAACTATTGTAATTTTCCTATACAATAGTGTAAGCAAAATATACTTTTGAAATATTCATTTTCATTTATACAGTACATTTATTGGCTAGGCCTATATGGATTTTTTGTAATAGGAATAATTACGTAAATCATTATTACATTATTATAATAATCGTTTGGCATCCTAAAACAGAGGATTATATCATAACTAAAAAGATGTTTGATCCCTCTTTAACGTCCAGGTACAGGTCGAGGCTTTTCCTTTGTTCAATGTCACAGTTCATGGGTTGAAGCCGGTTAAAGCTCTTAATTTTGAGCTCTCAAAGTGCACCAGATTGATGCATTAAACCTTAAAATGTACAAAATTTTCTTGCGGGGAGCATGCCCCCGAACCCCCCTAGAGTAACAGATGTCTCAACATAGTTTTACAAAATCATATGTTAAAGAACAATAATTTATGAGCTTTACTCCCAAAACAAATTTTGTTTAAATCAGTAACTGTTAGCCTATGCTAAATTAAAATTAGACAAACATTTATACATTATACATTTGGCCTACAAGACATTGTGCCCAGGGGACATTGTGCCCTACAAGACATTGTGACGACACCGCCCAATGTCATACATTGTTTTTTCCCGGCCAATGTCATACAACCGTACAAAGGAAACCCAAAGATTAGCAGCTCTGCTCTTATTGTGTGCAATAATAAAGAACAATGCAAATAATGAAAAACCATTAACAATAATAAGGCAGCAGTGGTAGGGGAGACCGGGGACAGTTGCAAAAGGGGATTGTTGCAACATGTCATTTATCTCCAATCAGAAACCAACTAGAGTGATGACACTCACACTGCACATGCACAATTTGATGCCCCACCTAGCAGAGAAAAATCAAGGAGATTTCTGAGCTGCTCCAGGATTTATTGACAAAAAACTGTTTTTGAAGTAAGAAAGTATTTATTTTATTGAGGGTTTTTTTTGTTATACTGTTTTCACTTTTTATGAGATTCAGCTCAAACTTATATGGTTTAAATGAGTGATATGTTACCTTTAAGCTGTATGGTCAGCATGTATCAAGGTAGCCTTGTTTAGCTGGTACATGAGGTTATCATGGCTGACAGGAACATTCCTGGCTGTCAGCCATTATAAAACAATCATGAACAATGCATAAATAATAAACATAATATAAAATTGTTTTTTAAAACATATTTTTTTACATGTAAATAGGCTAAATAAAAGTTAATTGCTTCAGAAATGGTTCCATTCTTCCTGTCACTAAAAGCCTACTGTATTTTATATCAGCTTGAATATTTGAACTCTGCACATAAGGCCTATTCATCTAGCTGATGAATAAATAACACTGTGATATTATTATTATATTTTTGATAATAATCCTTTTGCTTACACTGACATATATTGTATTTTGTAACATGTTGCAACCATCCCCGAACATTGTTGCAACTGTCCCCAGGAATCTGACTCCTTACATTCAAATGCAAATTGTGAAAAATGTAGATTCTGTAATTACCTTTAAATGGTGTGTAGACTATTAACAGACAGATGTAAGATTTTATGGTAACACTTTACAATAAGGTTCATTAGTTAATGTATTTACTAACATGCATTCACCATGAGCAATACATTTGTTACTGCATTTGTTCATCTTTGTTAATGTTAGTTCATGAAAATACAGCTATTCATTGTTTGTTCATGTTAGTTCACGGTGCATTAACTAATGTTAACAAGATTTTAATCAAGTATTAGTAAATGTTGAAAATAACATTAACAAAGATTAACAAATGATGTGTGCTATTCATTATAATATTAACAAATGTAGTTAACTAATGTTAACTAACGAGCCTTATTGTAAAGTGTTACCGATTTTATTGTATAAACAATTGGTTTGTCTAATAAACCAAACCGTCTCTGAGTAATGGAGCAACTGTCCCGGTCTCCCCTTCTTCTAGAAAGAATAACCTCTTAGAACTGCATGAACAATCAGACTGAAAAAACACTGAAATGACAAAGCCTAGTTAACGTTAGTCTATTTTAAATTTAGCGGCGCGTTTTTAGAAAGCGAATGAAACTTTATGTCCGAGACGCTGCAAAGCTCCCTATTTTATTTAAAATAAGATAAAATGTCTCATGTCATGTAGAGATGTTTTAAAGCTTTACACAGAGGGGACCGGACTGCCTGAATTGTTGTACCCAAATCTAAACAAACACTCACCTGATATTCCACAGTGGTTATTTATTATCAGCGTTGTAGATTACATGCACACACACAGGGCAGTTTGCCAAACACTCCAGTAACAACTGCGCGTTACTGCATAGAAATAAAACAGGTAAGGAGCAACACAAATAAAAGACAGGATTTACACGCACATATGCGATGATCACAGCTCGCGCTCTTCCGACTGGACACTGTCTGAGTGCACTGCGCTGAGTGCGCTCGGCTTCTCTTCTTCTTGTTGCTATTTTACGGCGGTTGGCATCCAACTTATTGGTGCATTTTCCGCCACCTTCTGCTCCGGAGTGTGGAACAGAAAATAGGTTTACAGACTAAATCCCATTCTCCCACTCACACACACCTCATCCCATTCATTCTGCATGTTAATAATAATAATAATAATAACAACAATTATTATTATCAACATAATTACATCAATATTTATACTTTAACCCTCATCCTTTATTTATAATCTATTAAAAATCAAATTCTCTTTAAGAAAGTCATAAAAAAAGAATTAGTCTGAACCCTATCACTACTCAATAACCCTTTTAATGTGATATTCTGAACCCCCATCTCCCTCAGCTTTTACTCATAATCTCTCTGTGTGCTTCATACCTATACATCTCAAAATAATATGCTCTACAGACTCCTCTTCCTGGCATGGCATCCATCACACAATCCAGTATTATGTTTCCCTATTAACTTAAGCGTTTTATTTAATAAACAATGTCCCATTCTTAACCTAGAGATCACAATTTCTTCTCTCCTATTCATTGTTTCTTTAACTTCCCATTGAATTTGATATTTTGTTTCCCTGTCCTCTCTCTATCCCAAATTTCTTGCCACTTTTGATTTATTTTCTCCCATGTCACACTTTTAACTTCTGCTTTACTAATACTAACTTGCATTTCTATATTTCCTTTTGTTAATGCCATTTTTGCTAATTGATCTGCCATATAAACTTTACTTGTCCACCTTGGTTCACTATTCTTGTTACTGACTGAAGTACTTCCCACAGAATATCTTGACGACTTTTGGATTTGAATGACCGAAGACTTGTTAAAACTGCTGATGAATCTGAGCATAACAATACTTTTTTTTATTTTTTACAATAATTTGAATAATAACGGGGAAAACAAGAGGCTTTAATTCCAAGTCTACATCTGGGTTTCCCCATGCTGCCTTCCCGCAGCACGATTTTATTCATGCTGCTAGGCAGCCTGGACACTATGGGTGCTTCTCAATATCCCTCCTCGTCTCCTCGCTCTTCCGTCCACCATCCTATGACCCGGAAACCGATTGAGCTCAGACATCTTGAAGGACATCTCTCAATTCTCTAATTGCACCATGAGGAGTCGAGGATCGAGGAGTGAGAAGACTCCCTGAGGAGTCATGAGCGAGGATTTACGGGTGTATCCTATTCAGAAGTGTTTTATTGACTAAAAGTGACGCATGTCTCAATTCTCCTCCCCCTTCACATCGGTCACAATCATTTTAATTCATACTTTACCTTTGCAGTTCATAAACCACACATCTCACATATTTTAACAGTGTAGCCTATCTTTATTATTTTTTATTATGAATTTATTAAATAACTAAACTTCAACAACATAAGGGCAGATCCTTCTAGCGCTGCTGATGACACTGTGGAGTGACGCTCGAGTGATCAAGTATTCCAATGTATATAAAAAAAGCTTTTATTCGATTCCTCTGTCCTCCTTTCCTCGCGTCCTACAGGGGGTTGAGCTGAGATGCGAGGGAAGGAAGCGAGGAAAGTAAACGAGGATGCGCAAATAAGAAATGAGAAGCACCCCATGAACCAAATTTTCACCTGAGTTAGCGAACCAATCACAGAACGGGGAGGGAGCGGCAAGACGATGAAATCTCCTTAATCTCTGACCCATCGTCTTTTTACTCTTCTAATTTTCTGTTGCTCTACATACGTCATCTGGTGTCATTGACCCGATTGGTTCAGCTACTTACAGGCGCATTTGATAGACATTCGTAGCACCCAATAATACGGCCCCGGGCATTCGTAAACCACGCCTATTATTTACCCAAACCTGCAGACACACCAGGCAGGTAAAAGAGACAGGCGTATTTTTGGGACTCAGCTGGGACACGTTGATTCATTATGTTTTAAGACAGGGTTCTCAAATATTTAGGAGCCAGGGTCCCCTTACAGGGGGAAAAAATTCAAGGACTCCCCTATTTATAACAGTGATTGAGCACAAAGTTAAGGTGAGCAGCTAATGAAATATTTTTGCACAAATGGTCTCCACCCAGGGTCCTATGCAGGAATTTCTAAATCGCCTACTAAGGTCCCAAAAGTGATCTTGCTAGGGATCACTTCAGAATCCCAAAGTGGGCGTTTCCCTCCACAGACGTACGCCAGTAAACTAGGAAATGAACTTGCGCTCCCTGGGTGGGTCAGCGCAAAAGGGAGTCGTGTTTCGGTGCAAATAATCCCTGGTGTTATTTTGCAGTTCCAGAAAACAATTGCACCACTGACCAGAAAAAAACCTAGTCTAAAGTCAGTGGTGCGTTGCGCGTACATTCAGATGCTATTTTAAGCGTGCATGCTTGGCCATAATACAGAGTGTCAACAACGCGCATACACTGTAGATGATTCTCTCATCTACACAGATGCATTTTACTTTTTGCAAATGATTCATTATTATAAGGAAAAATATATAAACACGAGGGAAATCGTTGTGGTGTCCATGACGATGGGAAAAATAGGCCTAAAGCTGACACATTTACTCAAATTATTATATGCATGTTTAACCGAAGCTAATTTGGGTGGGTTTGTCCCATCCCAAATGTCCCTTCTCTTTCTTTTACGGCCCTGGCGAGAACATCGATTTCCTTGGCTGTGAACCGATGCTGAAGCGCGCCGGTAAACGCACGTTATTGTTATGGGGATGGAAGGAGAACCCAAGCGCAGACATTATGCTAGACACACAATTTATTTAAGAACAAACAGGCAAAACAAAAACCCACGAGGGGGCAAAACAGAGACAATACAAACGAGGGATAACTAAACTAGATAACACTTGACTAAAAACTAGACTATTAACAAACAGCAAATACAAGAAGTTCTTCTGAGACAAGGTACTCACAGGTAGACTCTCACAAAATGACAGTTTTACAATGAACCGGCACAAGACAGCCAACACAAGGGGTTTATAAAGGGAGAAACTAATGAGGGGAACAGGTGACACAGACTAGGTAATAATGACAAGAGGATAACAAGGGGGTGGGGTCTTAAACGAGACAACACAAGCACATGGCCCAAACAGGCCATGCGCTTGCACACAAAACAGGATTCTGTCATGATCCTGCCTCACGACTAGAGAAAGTCAAGAACAAGAGGGCAGAATCATGACAGAACCCCCACCTTAAGTCCCTTATGTCAAAGGGACATTAAACACGGGACATGACAGACTGTGACAAAGACACAACCCAACAATACATGACAAAAACTAACAAAAGCATACAAGCAAAAACAATAACAGGGTTGGGGTGGAACAATAAAAACAGTAAATATAGAAGAGGAGGTGGAGGAATCACAAAGTTCACAGGGGGTGGTCCAGGGTGGATGGGAGTGCTGGGGGTCTTAGGTCCACGAGATGAGGGCTGGGAACGAGGAATCCGGGCAGGCTTGGAGGGGAAGACACAAGGAGGGGACTTGGGCGAAACAGTACGGGGTTTTGAGGCGACAGGGGAAACAGTCCGGGGACTAGTGGCGACAGGGACAAACGGGGAAACAGTCCGGGGACTAGTGGAGACAGGGGCAACTGGGAAAACAAACTGGGGTACTGCATTAGTAGCAGCAGCATCAGACTCAGAGGACACAGAGGATGGAGAAACGGGACTCCTGACAGGGGACATAACAGGCGAAAGGGCAGGACTGTGTGCCGCGCTCTCAGCGGCAGATACGGGTGCAACGCTCACAGGGACAGGATTGGACAGTGCTCACAGGGACAGGATCAAGTGCGGCGCTCACAGTGGTAGGCTTGGGAATAGAGCTCACAGACACAGTGGGCACAGGAAAAGACATGACGGGCACATTGAGGATCTTGACAAGCTTGGCAAGGTAGTCTCCTAGAGTCTCGGCAGCAACAATGATAGGCATCCTCTTACGAGCAGACACCGCTTACAGGACTGCTTCTGCAGCTTGATCAGCCGCAGCTCTCACAGAGGCAGAATCTGTGACTCAGGAACAGCACTGGCAGTAGCGGGCTCTGGGACGGCGCCTGCTGGAGCGGGCTCTGGGGGAGACAGAGACAGAGGACAAGAGGCTCCCTTCCTCCTCTTCTTCTTCCTGGGTCGCGGAGCAGAGGACAAAGCCGGGCTAGTGACCAGTTGAAGAAGCACAGCAGGGACTGCCATCTCAACGGAAGAGGACTCCGAAGAAGAGTGCCATGAGAACCGTCTCCCTTGTTTACCATGGAGTTTTGCGGGTGCAGATGACGTCTCAGGAGTTGAAGTGGATTGAGCCTGGTTCCCCTGCATAACAACGCAGACTAGGTAATAATGACAGGAGGATAACAAGGGGGCGGGGTCTTAAACGAGACAACTCAAGCACATGCCATGCGCTTTCACATAAAACATGATTCTGTCATGATCCTGCCTCACGACTAGAGAAAGTCAAGAACAAGAGGGCAGAATTCTCTTAAGAATTCTCTCTCCCGCTCACGAGCGCTCACTCTTAACAGACACACTGTCCCCGGTGCTGCTCGCACGTCACAGAATGTTCATAAAGCGCTCCCCGTTCATAAAGCGCTCCTCGTTCACAGTAACCGGGTCGTCTCATTCAAATCAGCCAGCTGTTGCTGTCAGCGAGCCGCGCACATTGAATACTCATATGAGTCAGGCTGCGAATGTAAGTTACGTGCCCGCTCCAGCGCGCTCATGCTTCCTAAATACTACATTCCCTTTAGCCTTAGCACATAGTGGATGGCTAGTCAAACGTCAAAGTCAAACGCCCAGTCAAACGTTTGACTACAGTAACTTATGCGCTTTATAATCCGGTGCGCCCTATATGAAAAATTTTCTAAATAGATCATTCATTGAAGGGGCGTAATATAAATATTTATATTCGCCTGTATTGTTGTTATGGACCACGATTACGGTTTGCCTGCACGTTCTGCTGCTACAGCCAGCTCATTAGCTAAAGCTCAAACGTACGGGTGAAAAATATGACCCGAGAAGGGTTTGGGACAGGAGAAGCATGACACAGGTAAACATTGGGGTTGCATTTAAAGCTTCTTGACAAGCTAAATCTACAGAGAGATGCCGTATATCCGTATATTTTGTGAAACGATGATGTCATGTCATGAGCTGAGCTGGTTGTCATTGACAGCGACAACAACTCCCGTGAGCCCACGCTCTTTCCCGACGTCATCAAAGTACGTCTTTTGTTATTTTAAATGAGTGACCCCTGGTGGCCAAAAATTGCATACTGTACGTTTAACCTTCCTCCTAATTTTATATTAAATTACTTTATAAAAGGTAATTCCATCTTTTGCTTAGTTACAAGTTATGGATCTGAACTTTGCTCACTTAGACAACTTCGGACAATGCTTTTTCTTATGTTTCAGTAGAGCAGATGAATAACTATAACTCTTCCCACATGAAGAGCACTGGTACAGTTTCTTTCCAGAATGAACCCTCTCGTGAGCTTTCATGTGTCCTGACTGAGTGAAACTCTTTCCACAGTGTGAACACTTGTACGGCTTCTCTCCAGTATGAACTCTCTGGTGTGTTTTTAAGTCGAAGGATGAAGTGAAGGTCTTTCCACAGTGAGAGCACACATACGGTCTCACACCAGTATGAAGACGCTCATGCTGTTTTAAAGATATAAGATGTGAAAAACTCTTTCCACAAACTGAACAAAAGTGAGACTTCACAGCAGAATGAACATTGAGGTGTCCTTTTAAGCCTGATTCAAAAACAAATGTTTTATCACACTGATCACAGCTGAATGATCTCACTCCAGAGTGACGGCGCAGATGATCATTGAGAGAGCCTTTCTGAGTGAAACTCTTTCCACACTGAGTGCATGTGAATGGTTTTTCTCCAGTGTGAATTCTCATGTGTAGACTAAGATTTCCTTTATGAATGTAACTCTTTCCACACTGAGTGCATGTGAAAGATCTTTTGACTTCAGATTTTCCAGCTTGTTTTTGTGTGAAATTCTCTTCATTCTTTGAAATGACTGTGTGTTCATCTTCATTTTTGAAGTGATGAGGTTTTTGTAACAGATGTTTGTCTTCATTTTTATATGTCAGTTTTCCTTGTTCATTTGTGAAATGATGGTGTTTGTCTTCATTCACTTCCATCCGGTCTGAAACCAACATAAATTAAATTTAAAAAAAGGACAAATGAGAAACAAAGAAATAAAGTTCTATCTTAATCAATATCTTAATTTAATGGTTAATTTAATTTAGATGTATAGTTATTAGTGGTGGGCATAGATTAATTTTTTTTATCTAGATTAATGTCACTGTAATCTTGGAATTAATCTACATTAATCTAGATTAAAATGGCTCATTTGAATTCTGCCAAAGGCATTCAGATATGTGTGCTACCCAAATAAATGACCTGCAGATGGTTTGTATGATGGGCAGGGGCGGAGCTAGACTCTCAGTAAAATGGGGGCGGAGCATCAACATGGGGCCCTCTGTTACCAAGTCATTTTAAAATTAAACGTTAAAAAAACGTAAAATATCTGATGAATGCATATGTAATAATGTGTCACTTGTTCAGCCAAGTAAGCTTATATTAAATACAACAAAAAGCCTATCTCGTTCTTTTCCTTTTAATGCGCCCAATTTATATTTTCTCTCCATTTTTGTAACTATTCTCTACATTATACATTCACCTCACAACACCCACTGTACTCCTGAGGCAAGTAGCCTTCCTTATTCGCTGTGTCTCGATTCATTTATGACTCACAAGACGAGCTCCAGTTCATGCGCCGGCACCTCCATGTCGTGATTATCAGCTATATTTACTAAGTCCAAGCATTGGTTTATGAAATGATCAAAATTAAGATACAATTAATACAAAAAGAAATTCACCACAATGAAAGGCTTTGTACTTTATTTTTGATGTGAAAGTTTTAAAGCAGTGTTTCAGTGCCGCTTTCAGAGTGGTCAAGTCCGTAACGGGGAACTGTCACATAACATTGTTTTTCCCTCATAAATGCGTACATGAAAAATAAGACAAAATGAATATTTTATGTTCTGTGGAGAGCCAACCCTTCTTTATCCGGTGGGTAGTATTACTTTTTGTACGTTTGCCACCTAAAAGTACATTTTTTGTCACATCCGTTACGTATTTACGTTACGTTGTATATTAAATATAAAACGCATAGTCTAATACAGGAGTCCAGATATTAGAAAAATATTAAAGGAGTATGGATAAACAGATGTTTCAATATATTGGTATTAAATGCCTCTTACAGTGCAATTCGTCTAGGTATATATCTGCGCTAAAATATCAAGGTGAAAGTCATCGTTGTCACCCAACTTTGAGAGTAGATTAACGATGATATTATTTTTATCGCGATAACAGCCCACCACTAATAGTTATATCAGTTTTCATCCAAATTAAAGAGATTTAAGGAAAACACAAACCTATTTGTTCCTCTGTATCTTCATCTTTTATTCTGCAGGGTTCTTCCTTAATCTCCATCTTTACAATAGTATGTCTGTAGTTTCTCCTGGAGTAATTCCTCCTGCTTGCTTCTTCTCCTGTGGGAAGATGGGAATATTCCCCAGCATTTATTTAAACTCATGAATGGCCGTAGGAGCTTCACTGACTAAAGGAGTGAATTGTGTTCATTATTGCTCATTTAGCAGATGATCATCACACTTACAATCACTCGAGATTATTCAGCTCAAAGTTTCCGCTAGAAAAAAACAGTGCTGGTCAAAGTGACCGAGAGAGTTATCTCCACTTAATTAGTTAAGTTGAGGAAAACTGTAGGCAGATATGTAACTTAAAAAATGACATAATCAGGCCGTATAGAATGCAACATTTTTATAAGCCTAACTTTAAAATAGACAGAAAAAAACATGAACGTCCCATTGGAGTTAATCAACGCCAATTGTTTTTACTATGATTTCACATTCATAGACATTCACACACATAAAATATCTCAATAGTAGCCTATTGTTTTTAATCAAGTGAACTTAATTATACACTCTCAGTATGTCTCATTTAGCTGGTCACATTTAAATTGGCCACCATGAAATGAATCCTAGTCAAATGAACTGGAACAAACAAATAACTAGGCCTATAACATTGTCTCACTGCTCGCATCATTTTAGGCTACTTTTTACGCTGTTTTGCAGAGCTGAATTGTGCAGCTGCCGACTAAAAATCAAAACTTCCCAGTGTCTCTCCACAACTTGCAATGCGCATAAGCCGCGTAAGGGCCTGTTCACATTTCGCGTCTTTTCCATGCTCAAATTTATTATTTTAAATGTTGGTGTGTGGTAGGCCCGCTAATAAGGAAGCGACACACTCTTTTTTTCCAAACGCATTCGCGCTGCATTGAGATAAAAACATCTCGGTGTGGATTGAGGTAGGGCTGCTATTTTTATTTCAAGAAAAAATCTAACGGAAAAAAAATTGCCAGTTTTTGAAAGCTTCGTTCAAACGGATTCAGTGTTTTTTTTTTTTTTTTGTCATCTTAATTTGTTAATTATTTAAGTAAAACATATTTAGTGTTGGCCAATTTTATGTCTTTATTTGTTTTATTTTATTCAGTTTTTCTCAGTTGTCACTGTCAGAAATGCTGCAGCTGTGTGAAAATTTGATCTGAACCCAGGTTCTGTTGATCTGTTCTGTATGTTGCTGTTTGCACTTTGCACATTAAAATAAACCCTTTGATAAATAGGGCTGGGTAATAAATATCGATTTCTCGATTTTAATCGATTCTCATTTTTACGAACCGATATCGATTCTCAAGAATCGATTAGTCATCCTGTTTCATTTGAATGAATGAACATTGTATTGCGGCTGCGCGCATCCAAAAAAAATCGCAATAATCTTTGTCCTTTGTTACTATTGATATGAAACAAAGTATCAATTTTCAAATTACGTCCATTTTCTTTAGAAATTCAAAAACATAAATAAAGTTTTGGCGCTGTGGCGTGAGATCGCTCTGGAGAAGCAGCAGCGCTGATCTCTCTTCCGGCTTAATAATACCAGTTAAAGCGCAAAATAAACATGAATGAGCATCTGAAAGTGTGTTAAAGATAGAGTACAACTTATCGAAATCCGTATCATGTCACATTGATTTGCTCAATCAGCGTTTCAACCGTGGAAAGACGTCAGTTAAACAGCTTGTAATCAATGTCATGTATCGTCATATTTACCTCAGAAAACCTACATAAACTCGTTAGTCATCTAGAAAAATAACTCTAGAGAGGAGCATTTTGCTAAATATATACACCATATTACATATGCATTATAATCTTAAAGTTCTTCAATATTTAATGTATATTTGAATAAATCTGGCAAGTTTTTATGACAGCCACCATTTAAATGTTCATATTTCATATAATCTTCTTATTATAAAAATAAATAAAAGTGTAATTTAAGTGTTTGTATAGCTACAAAACAGTTAATTATTACCTTCATATTAGGCTAATGAAGCCTAGTAGGCTACAACTAGACTCCCATAGTTTACAGCATTAGTTAAGAGATTTGATTTCCTTGAGAAAATTTGCCATTTATTGTAACTCATATCCAAAATAATCAATATTGAATCGAATCAGAATCGAAATCGAATTGCAAGCTTGTGAATCGAAATCGAATCGAATTGTGAAATTTGTGTCAATACCCAGCCCTATTGATAAATAAAAAAAAAGTTTGTATTTTTAACGGGTCACAAATACGCATCAATTTTATTTTTATGCCAATTCAATATTGTAATCTTCATGCAGTTAACGCTAAATAATCGATTAACGAGCGGTGGTTTTACAGTCGAATAAGTTAACCGAAATGAGCATACAGGATACATTTCGTTGAAATCAAAATATGAGGACTTCGCAGGCTGTAGAGAAATGCAATCCTCCATAGGAGCGCTGTCACTGCGAGGCCATCACGTCGCAGGCTTTTACGGCATCGGTAAGAGGAGGGGTGTCCGCAGACTCAATGCTTGTGATCGGTCGGTGTATATTAGATTTATACATTTTGGTTTATTCTCAAATTTCGACTGTGTTAGATTAGGCCATTTTTATCGGACAATTTGACCGGAGAAATTTGATTTTGTCGGACATTTATTTTTTTCCCCGGCCAATGTCCGGTAATAACCGGACAAAACCCAAAAGTTAGCAACTCTGCTCTTATTGTGTGCATTTATAAAGAACAATGCAACTAATAAAAATTATAACAGAGGTATGTGTGTTGAACACCATTGAAGACAATGTTAGCAATGATGCGGTATCCCGAGGACTTTCTATCCCTTCAGAGGTGTGTGTGTGTGTGTGTGCGTGCGTGTGTGTGTGTGTGTGTGTGTGTGTGTGTGTGTGTGTGTGTGTGTGTGTGTGTAAAATGAGAAGTCATTTATTATGAGGGTTCAGAGGGCACGTAGACTATGCACTTTCTTTTGCTGTCTATAGCCGCCTTTCCACTGCACACGACATTCGCATACGATTGTCGCATTTCGCCCCCTAGTGTCAGTCGCACAGAACTTTGAAATTGGTCGTGAAGCAACCGTTACCCTAGGATATTCACTATGGTAAAATTAATGATTTTAATAAATGTAATGCATGCATGAATATATCTACACAAAACAAATGACCCTCAATTCATCTCAAATAAAAATATAGTAGTATAAATATTGGTTTAATAATTATAAAATATATTTTCTGCTATAGTAATTATAACCAACATTTTACAGAGCGAGCGTTTACAGAAAAACATTAAAGAGTTAAAATATTGGTAATTCTAGCCTCGCGCTCATAGTTTTTATTAGAATACATCACTTCCGGTTGGCCGGTCGCATACAGTCTAGCCGCAGACGTTCAGATATTTCAACGGATCCAAAGCTCAAAACGGATCCGAATTTTCCGCATACGCATATGATCGGAACTCCCCGCAGCTCCCACACGACTCTCCATTGGAAATGAATGACTTCCGGTCCGACGGCGGTCGTTTGTCGTGTGCAGTGGAAAGGCGGCTTATGACTATGCACGGAACGATTTTTTTAAGCGGAAAATTAAAAAAAAATTTCTGAAATGTATAGTGTCTATATAAACCACTATATATTTTATAATGACATTATAAATATACATGTAGCCTACATTAATATGTTTTAATTAGAATTACGATTACTGTAGACTAATATTTGTAGAACATTCAGTGAAAGGACGATAATAAAGTGTCAGTGTACAGTGTGAAAAATCTAGCATTTCCTCACGTTTTACCATTGCTTTTAAGTGACAGTCGAAATGCATAGGACAGTGACGGTCATACAACACCCACTCCCCTAGCTTCTTCTCACAGTTAGCCACGCCCATTTCAGTTGCATTTTTCAAAAAGATTTTGAGCTAGACTTGAGCTGAAAGAGGGGGGGTTTCATGACCCTTTAAAACTGCATGAACAATTAGACTGAAAAAACAGCCTAGCCCAGTTACTTAGCCTAAATTTAGCGCCGCATTTTTAGAAAGCGAATGAAACTTTATGTCCGAGACGCTGCAGTGCTCTATATATTATTTAAAATAAGATAAAATGTCTCATATCATGTAGAGATGTTATAAAGCTTTACACAGAGGGGACCGACTGCCTGAATTGTTGTAGCCAAATATAAGCAAACACTCACCATTCCACAATGGTTATTATCAGCGTAGATCACACGCACAAACGGGACAGTTTGCCAAACACTCCAGTAACAACTGCGCGTTACTGCATAGAAATAAAACAGGTAAAGACAGAAACAAAATTCAGGAATTACAAGAATACTTGCGATGATCACGGCTCGCGTTCCTCATACCGACTGCACTCATGAGAGTGAGAGAGTGCGTTCCGCCTTAAAGGAACAGTATGGCAAGCTGTTTTAACATTTAGTCATTTTAACCTACTAGTGTCTATTTTCATGCTACTAGAACATATTTTTTAGATACTAGTATCTAATCCATTACATACTAGTATTTATTCATTAGCTATAGTGTTTATTCTTGAGATAAGAGCCTACTCATTAGATCTACTTATTCATTTAATACTAGCACTTATTCATTAGCTAGTACTTATTCATTAGATACTACTTCTTATTCATTAGATAGTCCTTATTTATATTTATTTAAACTGACATTGAATCAACGTGGAAACGACGTCTCTCATGACATTGAAACAACGTTGATTTGCTCATCGAATTAACGTTGAACCAACATCAGACGCGGCATTCTTCAAAGCTAAATTAAATCGAAAATTGGTTTGCTTTCATAACGTTGAAACAACGCGTTGATTTCAAGTTGATTTTCCGTTAGTTTTGAAAGAATGACGCATCTGACGTTGGTTCAACGTTAATTCGATGAGCAAAACAATGTCAGATCAACGTTGTTTCGATGTCATAATTCCACGTTGATTCAATGTCAGTTTGCTATCTGGGAGTGCTTATTTATTAGTTACTAGAATTTATTCATTATTCATTCAAGTTATGACTAGTCAGAACGGCCACTGTATAGTTAAATTAAAAATGTTACTAGTTAATAAGAACTAGTATCTAATGAATAAGCACTATCTAATGAATAAGTACTAGTATCTTATGAATATGTACTAGTATCTAATGAATAAGTCCTAGTATGTAAAGAATAAGCACTAGTTGCAAATGAATAAGAAGTAGTATCTAATGAATAAGCACTAGTATCTAATGAAGAAGTACTAGAACTCGTATCTAAAGAATAAACACTAGTAGCTAATGAATAAGTACTAGTATCTAATGAATAAGCACTAGTTGCAAATGAATAAGAAGTAGTATCTAATGAATAAGCACTAGTATCTAATGAAGAAGTACTAGTACTCGTATCTAAAGAATAAACACTAGTAGCTAATGAATAAGTACTAGTACATAATGGATTAGTTACTAGTATCTAAAAAATAAGTATACTAGTAGCATGAAAATAGAGACTAGTAGGTTAAAATGATTAAATGTTAAAACGGCTTGCCATAGGAACAATACCTAACTCTCTTCTTCTTCTTCTCCTTCTTTGTTACATTTAATGGCGGGTGGCAACCACCACTATGGTGCATTACTGACACCTACTATGTTTGAGTGTGGGCCAGAGCTTTCCTTCCTTCGAAGAAACAAAATAAATAAAACTTTATTAATACTAATAATATTTCCTGCCCCTAAATTCTATTTATCAGCCCGGTTTCTCTCAAATAACAGAATAACTTCGTTACTTTAATATCAAAAACATTTTTAGACTTAATTCTTCCTGTTCAAACTTTTTATTTTCCTCCCTTAATACTTTTATACTCAATACTTAAATACTCACGAATTTTTGACAGTGAAGAATTACATGCTCCTCTATTTTTCCTTTAGCTTCAGACTTACTGTGTGGAACGCACAATACCTCCTGCATCAGAGCCTGTTTTGCTAATGCATCCACATCTTCATTTCCCTTAATCCCTCTGTGTGCTGTAAACCACATAAATGTTACCTGCATGTTCATATTTTTAATTCTGTACAATGTTTCATAGATCTCATTTACTATATATTGCCTGCTGTTAGATGTAAATGACCGCAGTGACAACATTAATGCAGAGCATTAGTCTGTACAAAAAATAACTTTTTTAATTTGTAATTCTTCTACCTTCTGTAATGCTATAACAATTGCCAACATCTTGACTGTATACACTGATAGATGAAGTCCTTCTTTTACCAAAAACATGCAATGCAAAATTGCGTCGAAACACACCTCCTTTTTGCGCCGATCCGCCCAGGGAGCACAAGTTCATTCCCTAGTTTACCGACATGCATCTTTGGAGGAAAAAAGCCCGCTTTTCGCATGTGCAAAATAGGAATGAGACATGCGATAAAGTCATTTGCGCCGAGTGCAAGATAGAGCCCTTAATGTCTTAAACTGCTGATTTAAGTTACCTTGCTAATAAATATTGTTTCACTATAGTTTGGATATTTATATCCGCTGCAGAGGTTATAGTTAGGGCCCGGTCGAATGAACGCTGGACGAGTCATTTGCTCAGCCGTATAGACCTTATTCAGAGCAGCGCCATGACTGGTATGAAAGTGAGGCTGTGAGGGATAGACTTACCATGTTTCCAATGGCATCCGCTGTAAAAAGCTGAATAAAGCGGCTAGATTACTTACAATTTTCCACAGCTTACATTGTCGGGAGTTTTTTGTCAACTGACATTTCTTGGAAAGATACTTTTCCAGTGTTTCATGAGCAGAACAATCCGAAAACACATTAAATAACAGTACAGCCCATTGAAGAGATGCAAGTCTATCCCTCACAGCCTCGCTTTCATTCTCATTAAAAATCAAAGATGGCGCTGCCATGAATAAGGCGTATAAGTGATTCTTTTAAGATTCCCTATAAATTAAGTGCTAATTCCTTTGAGCTAAATTGGCCTGCCTGGCCCTTTAAATACATTTTATTTTATATATTATATGTGTAATTTTGTTAGAATTTCGTTACCTGTATCATGCCTCCTACCTAATTAATCCTCATTAAATGACTCACACTTTGATGTACATCACCCTCTCATAGAAAGCAATGTGGATTTGTTTTATCTATTTTGAGCATGAATGAACAGTCTAAGCACGCTGGGGACAAAGACCATAAATCAACTAAGAGTCACCTTTTTTTATTGGTCAGTCAACCCCTAGGGGCTGGATCTTTCTCAGACTTTATTTGAGACAGTCCACAGTGACATTCCTCTCTTAGTTTTTTATCCAGATGCAAACACTGTTTCTGGTGATACTGGAGAACCCCCTACCCCTCCACGGGGGCCCCGAGGGCCCAACAGGCCTTGCTTCCAACCAGATACTGCCTCATGGAGGACTCCAACCAACAACGACCCCAATCACCCACTCTTCCGACTTCCTCACTTCTCCTGGGTGCTCGGCGTGGCCTCAACAGGCCCCAGGGCCTCAGGGCTTGACCAAACTAGCCATGTGGTCATGGAGAAAGATAACTTTCAAACAACTACCCCTTGCCACTGCCGGAACCCTCAACGACTTTAATTTTTACAACTTCAGGATGCGAAGTCAGGATGCATTAGCAACGATTTGAGACAAAAATAATAAAAATTTTATACAAAACTATGTAAATGGCGCTCTGTGGCACAGCAGGATTTTGAACACGGTCCTGAGGCGTTGCTGGGCACCGCGGACAGACGCCGAATGGCGCCGCCGGTATGTGTACACTTATAGAGAATAATGTGTTTGAATTTTTTTTACGTTTCTCCACGTCGTCATCAAGCAAAGCCGTTGTTGTTGTTTTGAATGTAGCGCCCTCTAGCGGGCATTTATATCTTAGGTAGCTTTAAGTATGTAGGAGTTTTATTCACGACTCGTGGAAGCATAATAATATACTCGCACTGTATTAAGATTTTTCCAGATCTTACCAGTTCTTTTATTTACCATTTGGTTCTTTTCTTTTAGACAGCAAAGAGGTCTCAACAACCGTTCCAGGTACATAAGCTACAGTGGTTACATGAACTAGCTACATAGGCCTACAATGTTTTTTTAAATGGAAACAATTTTGTTTCTCTTCGGACACAATCCCTAAATATATAAAACATGTTAAAGTGCACAGAAACTGCGCAAACTTCAGATATCCATGTGGGATTTCCAAATGTCCTCGTAATTTCAAGATATTTTGTATTTTACAGACACACATCACACCGAAATCACTCAAAACCTAAACCAGCTAGATCTCAAAAGTGTGTGGATTTGAGTTGTCAGGTTGAGGAATGCACTTTCAAATCTTCACATCTTTCAAGTCTCTGTGAGCATTTATATATGCAAATTAGGGATGGGGAAAAGATTGTTTGCCCTATCAGCACTTATCAGAAGCTCTTCAGTGTAAGATTGATCTCCATTCACCTCACATTTAAGCAGAAAACATGCAAAGGATTTGGTAGCATGTAGAGATGGAGGTGTGGACAATGATGATGCAGCTATGCATGATGATGCTGTTGTTATGGGAAATTATGACATGACTGAGACTGAAGAATTACCTGAGATTGGTAATTACAGAGACAGGAATGATTTTCTTACCAATTTGGCCCTTTTTTACTTGAGAATGCAAGCTAAGATGATTTTACCTGCTTCCACAATATCCACTCTGATAGAAGAGTTTCAAGAAATATGCACAAATGCAATGTATATGCATGTAGCTCCTAGCTATGTATATGACCCTGAGTGAGATATTGCCACATAACAGGTCATCCGTTGATCCAATGCAATTAGTCATGCTGTGCAGGAAGACTGATTATCAGTTTTTTGGACAAGAGAAAGTTTTCTGCTCCCTTGTGAAAGACTTTAAAGTAATACCAGATTGCTCAATGCCTTTTGAGACAGGCCAGACTGTGAAGGGGGTAGTAATTGCAATCGCAGGTCACAACCTGCGGTCGCATTCACTTGGAGGTTTCACTGAGAATTTCAGCAAGAGCAAAAACTTCTGTAGATACTGCATTATATCAAGGGACAAATTTGAAAACGAACCTACTAAGCTAGGCCCAGCAAGGGTAGTGGAATCCTACAAAAACAGAGTGGCAAAGTTGTCTATGGGATCTAAAAACTGTGTAGATGGAGTAAAAAAAGACTCATTACAAATCATTTTCAAATCATTACAGCTTTTCTATGTATGCCTACCAGGACTTCCTCCATGTCTTGGTCATGATCTTTTTGAAGGAATTGTATCTGTGGATCTTCAACTGTATCTTAAACATCTTGTGGCCATTGGGAAGCACTTCACATTTGTGCAGATAAATAGGATGGTTTCTCAAATAAAGTTCAAAGGAAGTTATGCTGATAACCAGTCTTGTGTGATTAGAGCTGATGGAGAGAAATTGGGAGGAAGTGCAGCACAGAACTGGTGCTTGTTACGTCTTCTCCCTATCCTTGTTGGTAAACATATCAAGAATCCACTTGAAGACCAAATTTGGCAGTTGTGCCTCAAGCTGGCGGAGATACTAGAACATGTCTGTGCTCCCACAATCCATACCAATCAGGTAGCCTATCTGAAGCTACTTGCGGAATATTTGTAATAGAGCAGCAATTTTTTCAGACAGACCATTAAAGCAAAAACACCACTTCCTCCTCCACTATCCAGACCTTATAATTAAATTTAGCCCTCTCATTCGCCCCTGGCCTTTGGAAAGTAAGCACACATATTTTAAGTAGTGTGCACGGAAGCTCCACAATTTCAAGAACCTATGTAGCACTTTGGCAGAAAGGGACCAATTACTTCAGGCCTATTTACACTCAGGGAGCTTTTTTCCAGCCATTCATCAAGTACGCCAAGCCAATGAATTTGATGATCAAATGTACAATAGTGCCATTCAAGAAGCTGTTAGACTAAGTGGTATTAAGAAACAAAACATGGTTTCTGACAGATTCTGACACATACAAGGGAACTACCTACAGGAAAGGAATAGCTGTACTTCTCAATGTTAATGACAAGGGCCATGAGCTTGGAAGGATTGTTGTTCTTCTGGTCAGTAAGGAGAAGGTTTATTTGTTTGCAAAACGTCTCAATCAGTGCCAGTCTTGGATCTTGGTGTTCACATCTTGCAACATGACACAGACACATTAAGTTTGTGTTAGTATGGACACCCTTTCTACAACACTTGTCAAGCATTGGGATAACTACAGCTGATGAAATGAAATTAGGGATTGGGATTAGGGATTGCCGCTGTAGTCGCGGATCAAAGAACCACTCTTCCATTCCGATTCCCATAACAAATCGATTTGCCCCAATCAGTGAAACACCCACTGAGAATCCTGTTGATTGTGCCCTGCTAATTGGTGATTCGATCACACGGAACTTGAAAATCGAGACACCAGCAATCATAGTCACATGTTTGCCGGGAGCCAGAGCGCCTGACATCACAGCAAATTTAAAAGTGCTGGCTAATGCTAATCGTAAATTTTCTAAGATCATTATTCATGTTGGCACTAATGATGTTCGACTTCGCCAGTCGGATGAATATTAAAGAGGTGTGTGAACTCGAAAGTACGATGTCAGGCACTGTAATTTGCTCAGGCCCCCTTCCTGTTCACAGGCTTGATGAGATAGTTAGTAGACTGTCCTCACTTAATCTTTGGTTGTCTGAGTGGTGTCCACAAAATAATATAGAATTCATAGACAATTGGAGAAGTTTTTTGGCCAGTTGAAAAGAGATAGTATTCATCCCTCCTGGGCTGGTGCTGCTCTTCTCTCTAGGCTCATAGTCTTAGAGCTAAAACATGACAAATTTGGCACCATGTCAGGAAGCAGACAGACTGGCTAAACCGACCGTCTGCTAGCGGCCTCACATCACTAAGGTCAGATAAATCCCATCACATAGAGCCTCTTTCATCTAAATCTAGTATCTGTAAAACCACATTTTTCCATCTTAAAAATAAATCTAAATAACACCATATGCTCTCATTGACAAATGCAGAACAATTAGTTAATGCGTTCATGACATATAAACTAGATTATTGAAATGCTCTACTGGGTGGCTGCCCTGCACGCTTAATAAACAAACTTCAGCTAGTTCAAAACGCAGCAGCTCGAGTTCTTACTAGAACCAGGAAGTTTGACCATATTAGCCCGGTTCTGTCAACACTGCATTGGCTGTCTATTAAACATCATATACATTTTAAAATATTGCTGATTACTAACAAAGCACTAAATGGTTTAGCTCCCCAGTACTCGAGCGAGCTCTTACCGCATTATAGTCCTTCACGACTATTTGCGATCTCGGAATTCCAGCCAGTTGATAATATATCAAAATCGACTGCAGGCGGTAGATCCTTTTCTTATTTAGCACCAAAACTATGGAACAAACTCTCTGCTCCTCGTCATGGTGCGTCTCAGTTGATGCGGTTATCACCCCGGCCAAGTAGCAGTGCTTTGCCTTCAGAAAATATAGTTCCCAGTATTTATATGGTTAAAAGATGTCTGTCTCACGTGACCTTGTTTTTTGTACACTCTGTGACTATACAAATCACAACATGAAAATAGGAAAATGTTTGTATTATTTTGTCACTTAGTTGGATTAGTATGCTAGCTGCAACCATTTACATCCAGTCTTTGTGCTAAGCTAGGCTAGCGGTGGGTGCGTCAAACAGACTTATAGCACGCACGGAGATGAAAAAGGTATGTATAGACTTCTCCAACTCTGGGGGATAAGGTGAATAGGCTAAAGTCCCAAAAAGTCGGAGTGTTCCTTTGAGGGATAGTTCACTTTGAAATTAATTTTTGTTATGTTTAGGCTTACATCAAGGGCATCCAAGATGTAGGCGTCTTTGTTTCCACAGTATTTCCAATTTTGACATTTTTCGGTCAAACCGTTGTTGTCTATCAGTCATATAATACAGGTTTAGGGGGTCCACCCTCTGTTCAACTCAAGGAAAGTTTTACCTTTCACTAAACATAATAATATATCAAAATCGTCTTCCATTGCGATTTCCTGTATATCTAAATATGTTTAGATCTTCCCAGTGAAAGGTAAAACTTCCGATAGACACTGATAGACAACAACGATTTGACCAAAAAATATCAAAATTGAAAATACTGTGGAAACAAAGACACTACATCTTGGATGCCCTTGAGGTAAGCTAAAACATATCAAAAATTACTTTCAAAGTGAACTAAACCTTTAATGTTGGATTTCCCACATCTTGAATCGTTCAGGTTTACAAATGGAGATAATATCAGAAGAATGAACAAATAATGTTTTTGGTCATCAAATTAAAAATGACATTTGAAGTGCTGGATAAATGCGGTGTGTGGGTCCAATTACAGACAATGTTTCTTATTACAACGCTCTCATTGGCTTCAAGTTTTTGTTGCAATTAATAAAACTGGTTTATTGGCAAATTAGGTATGCGTGCATTAAAAATATAAATACAACATTAAAAAGTCAACCATTAATGGTTTTGTAACAATGTATAAGGTACAGAATTACAGCTAACAGTTCACCGGAAATGCCCAAGATTGTTGGGCAAGAGAAAATTATTATTTTAATTTAACTCCTCAAAGAAAAAAAAACATTGCTTCACAAATTGTTTTATGGCAACACACTAGTTTTCTGAACTATTATTTTGACCTTCCCCAAAGGTTCCCCTTGTCAAACAATCAAACTTAACTACTAATTTCAGCAAATCATCCAGCTTTTGTTAAATCTGAATGTCAGTTTGTTTACTTGTAAGTGTATTATTTGTAACCAGTGGATCTGAACATGAACTTTGCTCATTATACAACTTTGGGCAACGTTTTTTCGTATGAGTCTGTAGATGAGATAGCTGAGTGAAACTCTTTTCACAGTGTGAACACTTGTACGGTTTTTCTCCAGTATGAACTCTCTGGTGTGTTTTTAAGTTGCTGGATGTAATAAAACTCTTTCCACAGTCAAAGCACATATAAGGTCTCAAACCAGTATGAATACTCTGGTGCACTTGTAAAGTTTGCAGTAGTAAAAAACTCTTTCCACAAAGAGAACAGAAGTGAGGCTTCACACCGGTATGAACGTTAAGGTGTGCTCTCAAGTGTGATTTCAAAACAAATGTTTTATCACACTGATCACAGCTGAATGATCTCACTCCAGAGTGAGAGAGTAGATGATAGTTGAGATTTCTTTTGGATGTGAAACTCTTTCCACACTGAGAGCATGTGAATGGTTTTTCTCCACTGTGAACTTTCATGTGCACACTTAGGTGTCCTTGATGTCTGTAACTCTTTCCACAGTGAGAGCATGTGAACGGTTTTTCTCCAGTGTGAATTCTCAAGTGATCATTTAGGTGTTCTTTCCGAATGAAACTCTTTCCACACTGAGTGCATGTATACGGCTTCTCTCCAGTGTGAATTCTCAAGTGTCTTTTATGGTCTGATTTCTGTCTGAAACTCTTTCCACACTCAGAGCAGATGAAAGACCCTTTGACTCCAGATTTTCCAGCTTGTTTCTGTGTGAAATTCTCTTCAGTCATTGAAACAACTGCATTTCTATCTTCATTTGTGAAATTATGGTCTTTGTCTTCATTCACTTCCATCAGGTCTAAATTAAGAATGAGAAATTATGTTAATTCTTACATACAATTTAGCACAAAGTTTACAACTGAGTTACTAGTATCTAATTTTAGATGTATTGATGTATTCCTCATCAGTCATTAAAGGGAATGAAGGAAAACACCAACCTATTTGTTCCGCTGTATCTTCATCTTTTATTCTGCAGGGTTCTTCCTTAATCTCCATCTTTACAACAGTATGTCTGTAGTTTCTCCTGAAGTAATTCCTCCTGCTGGCTTCTTCTCCTGTGGGAAGATGGGAATATTCCCCAGAATTTAAACTCTCATGAACGGCTGTGGGAGCTTCACTGACTGAAGGAGTGAATTGTGGTAGTTGTTGCTCATTTAGCAGATGATCATCACACTTACAATCACTCGAGATTATTATTAAGCTGTAAGTGAATTAAAGGTTGATTTCTGTAATCAGACATCAATTCAATGAAGGGATGTGTACAAAATAAAGACAAAGGAATAGTTTGTCATTTAGATGAGATTTACCTAAAACTAGTTATTTCTTTCAGAGTGTAGCATAATTTACAGCTGTTTTTTTAGCCTATGCAGTTCAAACCATGCCCTTTTTGAATATCATAAAACCTCCCAAAACTGCACAAATGTGGAGTGAAAATTTTAACAAATATTAAAATAATAATAAAAAATATTTTGGTACAAAATTATATTTTATTTGTCTGGGGTCTTTGGAGACACCAAAACCGTGTGGTTAACCCCTAAACGAAGACAGCAGAAGGGTTAAAGAGACAATTTCCAATCAGTTAAAGTGTCACTCCACCCATTTGCATTAAGCTTTCCCTTTTGCGCTAACAGACCTATCAAAGACCAGTGCTGGCAGAACCTTTTTGAAAATATGGACAAAGGTACTGAATATGCAGACAAACATTATGGAGGATTGGGATTACACATAGTGTCAGCCATCTTTTTTGGAAGCTAAGCTAGCAGGCTCTTGTTCTGTGGAGAAAGCAGAGTAGTAACTTTAGGGGTTACGTCCTCTTTTTCCCGGACATGTCCAACCGTGAACGCTGAAAAAGTGATCGGTTGATGTGCGTTTTAACACTGCTAAGAAAATTCCCGCTCCTCTGTGAGAGATATACGGCCGATGGGTCTCACAGGTGTCGCTCGTCGCTAATCCTTTAGGTGAGTGTGTGTGTGTGTGTGTATATATGAAGAGTTCAGATGCAAAAGCCTCTAAGTGCCATTTGAAATTTTCTTCTAAAATGATCATTTTTATCGAGCTTGTATATTTAAGTTCAGTAATTTCACTTAAATGGCAATTAAGATTACCTATTAATTGTCATTTAAGTGAAATTACTGAGCTTAAATATACAAGCTCGATAAAAATTGTCATTTTAGAAGAAAATTTCAAATGGCATTTAGAGGCTTTTGCATCTGAACTCTTCATATATATATATATATATATATATATATATATATATATATATATATATATATATACTTGATCTACCGTAACTAGTAACTAGCTACTTGAGTAGTTTTTTTTTTTTTACTGGAAACTTTTTTTCAACTTTTATTCAATTAACCTTTAAAATTATTACTTTTACTTTGAGTAAATATTTATACAAGTACTTTTACTTGAGTAGTTTTTGGATACTCTACCCACCTCTGCACACACACACAAGAAATATAGAAAGAAAGAAATGCCAGAGAACTGTCCTTGATTTATTTTTTAATCATATTTTTATTAAAACTAAAATCATAAAGTATGAAATATTTTTACTTTGAGCAATGATGGAGCTAGACTTTTCTTAGGAGCATATAAAACAAAACAGCTCCTCGACAAAATTAAATGAAATATTGTAGTAATTATAAACAAAGGTTTATTTTAGTTTAGATTAACATTTGAGGGCAGCAATTGTTTTTATAATGTCAAAATAAAACCTACGTAAAATTACTTGAAAGCATTATAGCCTACTATTCCTAACAAACTTCCATGGTTACAGTTAGTGTTACTACAGTAAATACATGGTGAATGTTGCTGATCTGTGGACACTGAATAGTTCATTCATGGCACAATGTTTCTTCCTGGTTTCCACATCAGCGCTTTTTTTCCCATTAATAACAGAGAAATGTGAATTATCCAGAAAGAACTTCTCCGACTTTGCTTTTCAACCTGTAAGAATTTGCTCAGGAAAAACAAAAACAAAAAAAACAATAAGGTCTCACACGTATGAGGCTTCACAGCATCATGAATTTTAAGGTGTCTTCTTAAGATTGATTCTAAAACAAATGTTTTATCACACTGATCACAGCTGAATGATCTCACTACAGAGTGGTGACACAGATGATCTTTGAGAATGCTTTTTTATAAAAAAAAAACAAACCTCACATATTTCAGCCTTTAAATCATTTTTCACAAAAAAGGTGTTATAAAAAGATAAACCTCCCAAATTTCCGCCTTTAAATCATTTTTATAAAAAGAAAAGTAAAAAAATAAATAATTAAAAATTAAGAGAAAATAAATTAAGATAAAATTAAATTAGCTTATCTTTTATTATTAATAGTAAAATTCAGTCCGATTTTCCCGTGGCGTCTGTCATTGCTAAGCATCCATGCACTGCACTCTCCACAACGACAAAGAAGTTTTAGTAGCTAATAGATTTTCACCACCGAAAAACGCTTTCTGTAGCTCTGCTACAAGATTTATTTACGGAAAAGAGAAAAACACCGGTTGTGATTGGGTGCACCCCCATCCTTCATGTTTACTGAGCTTTCAATGGTGGTTGGTTCTTGTCACATGAAATGCGGTGCGCTTGCGGCATTCTGAAAAGTTTCATCTCGCTGCGCCTGGAAAAAATCTCTTCAATGATGAGAGCGCTTGCCGCGCACCTACATTTGAAATAGCGAACTTGAGAGCGAAAAAGACACAATTTGTGAACGGCCCTACAGCGTTTATTTAGTCTCAAAACTCGTGCACAGGATACGAGGGCAAAAAACAGTATACACACGCAGAATGCCATCCACTCGTGCGCGCGTTTCTTCACAGTGAGTGCCGCACGATGCCATCCTCGAGCGGACCCTTGACGAGCTACCTCCAATCAGGCCACGAGCTAGTGGAAGAAACACTAGTGGTTCACGCTTGCACACATACTGCTGTTTTGGCGGACAGTGTTCTGATTCGCTTATTTCCTATTTTGGTGGAGGCAATCCAGAATTACTGGAGGTGATGTTTAAAGGTGCAATGTGTAAAAATGTTCTATTTATAGAAAATTTTGAGTATCTATTAACAGAAATGCAATATGACATCCATAACTATGTTTTCAGTGGTGTCTAAAGAACTTAACTATTCTAAGGTAATAAAAACATTTCGTTTTATTGAGACATTTATATCTACATCACTGTTTCCCCTACAATGTATTTTGCAGCGGCGCAGCACCGCCACTGGATTTTCAGCGCTACTACAAAATCTTCACATGATCAGTAATATCACTTCATTCACTTACACACCTAAAAACACTGAGACTTGGTGACCGCCGGCACTGCTATTGCGGTGCCTTTGAATCCACTTGTTGACAAGAAAGGAGGAAAGAGCCACATATGGAAATATTTTTGATTAGGCTAATGTCACGTCGCCATAAGGGGCCATTCACATAGTGCGTTTTTCTGCGCATACAAATTCATTATTTCAAATGTAAGCGTGCGGGAAGCATGCTCGTTTTTCCAGGCCGCCTCTGTTTATGGTAGCATAGCAACGACAGATGTCACGGGAGAGCAAGCGCTTTTGGAAAGGAGAAAGCGGCAAGTATTTACGAGGAAGTATTTAGCAAATAGTTAATTGATTTCTAGCCCTTGCATTAGCTTTACAACTAGATGTATTTATGGATATGTGACATAAAAAGCCGCACTGTAACGCTATGATCAGCTGTTCGGCCAAGCTCATGTTGTTACGGAAAGGCCGAAGCTGATCGGTTATTTTTTGTCACACATGGCCTGTTGAGATGAGATGTTACGATGTTTTCATCTCGCCATGCGACGCGTGCCTAAAATTGAAATAACAAATTTGTGCACAAAAAACCCGATATGTGAGCGTAAATATGTAAAGAGAACTCGGGTGCGGTTGTATCAGGGTAGTTTTACAAGTAGGAGTGTATATTAACACAGTGTATATTGACTGTTTATGTTATTATTAATCCATCAGAAAAGCAATTATATTATTATTCTTGGCTGGATAAATCTTAGCGGATTTAAAACGCCTTTTAAAATTAAATATGAAAACAGTTTTGGATTAAATAAAAGTACAGTCAAGTCAACACGTTTTATCTCCTGTATTGTTTCTTTCAACACTACAATAAGACACCATTCATTGACATTACTTAATGGTTATCTAACATCAACATATTGACTGAATAATATATTTTTACAAAATGAATTAATGTTTTTGAATGTTATTTAATACAAACACTTGATTGTTCATTTTTGTTCACTTCATTCTTTTGATTTAAAAAAATGTTAAAAAAATTAAGTGCTCACAGATTGGGTGTGGCCTTTGCCATTAAGATAAAATTTAATACATTCTAAATAATCTTTTTCTTGGTTGCCCTATTTCCTTTTCCCCCTATCAACTACCTTATAGCAGAAAATTAACACAATACAAAAACATGAATAATCCTGACTAAAATGATAAAATTAAGGTTTCTGTTTGTAACCAGTTCAAGATACGTGCTGCAATAATCATGCCTTGAATCTGTTGATGGTATATCATATTTGTATGTCTCAAAATGTCCATTTCTATACACAAAACTTGCCAGAAGTCATGTTTTTTTAAGGGGTTAATTTACGTTTCGCGAACGCAATGAACAACATCAGCCGGTTCTTATCGATTAATTTCTGAATGATTCACTATTGAACTGACTCATTTAGTCGTTTAGATATAGATTTCTCCTAACAAAAAATGTACTCACACTCTGAAAAACAGTAGATTTAAAGCAGAATGAACGGCTGTGTTCCACTTCTCATGTTTCTGTTCCCTTTCACTTCTCTTCTTCTCCTAGACTCGGATGTTGTTTCGGTTGCTCGAGCGCCTCTGCTGGCGGAACTCCAGCGATAACAGGCAATGCGTCAGGCCAAAGTGAAAGTTGACCACATATTCTAGCCCAGTGTTCTCAAACTTTTTTTAGAGTGTCGTTTCCCTGAGGCATTTAACCTTCCTTTAGCATACCTCCTCTCTTCCTCTCAGACTACAGTCACACCTTTTTTATTAAGTGACAATATTTGCCATAGGGAATATTTTCATAAAGGTACACAATAAAAATCGTTTTTTTACCTTTACAAATACCTTTGTAAAATAAGTAGCCTAATGCACATGCAATTATGGTTAAAACTAAGTTATACTTTTAAATATTAAATTAAGTCGCTGTCTTAAAGTCGTTGTCAGGGCTGCCAACTCTCACAGATGTTGAGCTCCTAACGCGCGGACGCAAAACCAGGACGGGAGTCAAAGCACATTCCTCTCTGCACTCTAAGCGTTCTGTTATCACTCCGCTTTTGTCCACTATGGGTTTTCCAGTCTCACTCACAGGAAAAACTGCTCTGTTTTCAATCGATATTAAAAGATAATCTTATGTTCTCTTATGAGAGATCCTCCCGTATTGCGTAAGCTGGCTTACGCTACGGGAAAGATTAATATTTTCTGAGAAGTTGAAGCCAAAAAATACTTTAATTTTGTATCCATTGTCAACGCAGTTCAACTGCAGCAGACCATGAGCGGGCTAGCTAGCAACTCATTGGTTCGCTCAGGGAGAACTGCTACAGCCTATGAGGGAACTCGGTTGAACTCGCGGCCAATGAGAAACTGACATGCTCTCATTGCGTCAAAGCCCGCCAAAACGGCGTGGCCCGAGTCTATAAATAGTCGAGTTTCCCGCTATTTTCCGATTTTCATCACTTCAGCAAGGCTCTACACACCTGCTGATCTCCGAGAGGAAGCCGTGTCACCATCGTGAAGGCATCTCTTAGCGAGCGTGGACAGAGTCTGAGGAAGCCGGCCGTCTTCGTCACCTTCAGCCATCCTGTGAGCCAACGCCATCTGGCGATGTATCCATCCATTTGTATTTTGCTTGTGTAACTTCACAAAACAGCAGCAAGCGTCTTTTTAAAGATGCCTCGCACACCTGCAGCTCTGCCACGCCCCTCTCAGCACCGGAGACCCGCGCTGTATGAGGGATGAGCCGCTTACAGCTGTGCCGACCGCGGCTAGCTTTCTTTACATTACAAGAGAGCTACTCCACCCCCCATGCATAGTCACCGGCAAATGGGTTTATAGTGTGTTAGTTCCGCCGAGGCTGGACCTGTTCGCCACTATCATGCCCTCTTATCTGCTCGCGCTATGCAGCTTGTGTCTTTACCGCTGTGGCTCAGTGGTAAAACAGAAAGCTTTTCGCGCCAGAGACCCGTGTTCGCTTCTGGCTCTTGCAGATATTTTTATGCAGCTCTGAGCTCGCGGCCAACTTTCTTACGTTACAGAAAGCGGCCGCGCTCTCCCGCGCACATGCATCAGGGGTAGGGTTGGGTATCGGTTGGGTTTTATCCGTTACCAGTACCTACTCTGTATTTTTTAAACTGTTCCGGTGCCTAAACGATTCTTAAAACGGTACTTAAGAAAACAAAACCGCACACACTTTGTCAAAAAAACAATAATACCCCTTTATTTACAGGGCCAAACTGGACACAATATTAACTTACAATATAAATACAAGTAACATATGGTAATAATAAATAAACTATATAAAAAAATATATAAAATAAAAGTTCATATTTACATAATATCAAATAAAACAATATTATATTAAACAATGTAATTATAATGGAGATTAATAGAGATTACTACCATGGTAATATAATATCGACATGGCTACAGGTTTCCATGTTTTGTCAGCTTTAACTAGTCATGTAGGCTAAGTTATCTTGTCATTTACTAGTTAAGCTCTTAGCCAGTTTGATATTTCGTTCCCACTGCGTCTTATACACAGCTTTGAGTATATGAAAGAGAACGTCTCTGTGTAACCCATGTTCTCTGAATAGGGAACGAGACGCTGCGTTCGCTGCCAAATATCTCACGCTGCCGGAGACCCGGGTTTAAGGCCCGCTCGGAGCGGGTCGAGTGGGACCCGGGTGCAGGGGTAACATTGGTGCCGTGACCCGGATGAGAGTGAGGTTTAGGGGGGTGAGTGTAATAGGGGATTATCACGCTGATACGTAGTACTTCCGGATTCTGTGATCTTTGTGCACTGCCCTTGCATTGAATCACCGATCTCGCTGGCAAACTGATGGAGGACTACACTAAGTTTATTTATACAGCATCCCTGGTAAATTAGTCTGATTCACTAAAGTTCCCAGCTGCAAACAAACGTGCTACCTTGTTTTATTTTAAAGTTTTAATCCATTTCTTCCTTATACTCAATTCAGTTGGGAATCCATGAAAACTTATGTAGGGTTGGCGTTGTTGGTTAGATTTACAAAGTGGAACAGAGCAATGACATAAATAGCATTCGTCTCAGGCATTGTTAAACTGCGTCGGAAGTGGACATGCACAAAGTTGACAAATCCCGCCCATGAAACCCAGAAGCGTGATAATCCCCTATGGAGGCCAGCTAGTAGTTGCTGTGCGAATAACCTCACTCCCTGATCTCAATAAGCGCTCTAGCGACAGATGCTAGAGGCTGCAGTCTTTAGCCTCCTTGTTAGAGCGCCCGACTCTCATGCCGGAGATCCGGGTTCAAGGCCCGCTCGGAGCGGGTCGAGTGGGACCCGGGTGGAGGGGTAATACAGGCGGCGCAAATGGTGATTCTATATCCATAGACAATCGTTATTCTGACGCGTAATTTTACACATGAAATGCAGCCAAACATTTCATGTGTACATTTCAAGTGTGTTTAAAGGGTTAGTTCACCCAAAAATGAAAATTAAGTCATTAATTACTCACCCCCATGCTGTACCAACCCCGTAAGACCTTCGTTCGTCTTCGGAACACAAATAAAGATATTTTTGATTAAATTTGAGCGCTGTATAACTACCACATAGGCTCCTAAGGGAATGACACTTGACGGCCCAGAAAGTCAATGAAGAAAATGTTTAAATATTCCATGTGACTACAGTGGCTCAACTATAAGTTTATCAAGTGACGAGAATACTTTTTGTGCGAAAAAACAAACAAAAATAACGACTTTATTCGACTATTCCTTTTCTTTCTTGTTGGCCTGAAACGAGACTTCAAGAGATTTCCACGACGCATGCGCGAGAACCGAACTGATCGCAATTCTCGCGCATGCGTCGTGGAAATCTCTTGAAGTCTCGGTTCCGATCTGGTATCTTTCTATAGTTCTCGAAGCTATGAAAGCCCCCCCTTTCTAACCATTAGATACCGTGGACCTAAATACCTCTCGCTCAAAACGTCTTTCTGATTGCCCTGTCATCAGTAAAACGTGTGGGAGACCTTCACGCGCTCTCTGCTAGCGCTGTGTGTCTTGAGTTTGGACCTAATGACTCTATAGTCGTTCTTAAACCTAGACATGGCTATGTCCCCAAAGCGATTGGTACCCTGTTCAAAGCTCAGGTTATTTCGATTTTAGTTCATTGGCAAAATACAACGCTAGAGACCTTCATGTTAGTTTATACATTTTACATCTCATATGTTCGGCAAAAGGTGGATTCGAACTCGGGTCCGAGCTAAAAAGACTAAGGGTGTATTCACACCAGGAAATTCCGATAGTTCACTTGCTTTGGTCCGGACCAAATAATTTTTTTTTTTTTTTTTTTGGTACGGTTCGCTTTCACACTGCTCTTTTTGCAAGTGAACCAAAATTTGTAAACCAAACCACACGTGTGCTAAGGTCGTCCATTCATTGGACAAGGATTCTCAAGGGAAATCAGAAAGTGCAAAAAAGGCTCAGCATGGAGATATTTCCATATATTTCATACTGCAATATTTGTTCTTTTACTAATTTTGTGTTAATTCTGTACAAACGCAATATGAAGAAACTAATGAGTATCATATGATACAATGTCATCTATACGAAGTTGTAATTCGAATTTTGAGAAAACGACGAGTGTAAGGTTTGAGTGGCTCTATAAACGCGGGGAAATACGACAACTCTCGTCTCTCGTGCATCTTTTCATTCGACCATCTACTGTTTTTTTTTTATCTCTGGGTAACATCTCAACTTTGCGTTACAAGTGGCACTGCACAGAAGACGGAGAAGGTATAAAGTTTTCATTCATAGAGAGAGGTTATGTTCACTCATTCAAAGAATGAGATTCTTATTGTGTACTAACAAGTGCTGTCAATGTTAACGCTTGCGATTAAGTTTGTCCAGTTTAACGTAAATTAACGCATCATCATTCTTGTATTGTAACTATCCTTACATTAATAATAATAATAATAATTCATTACATTTATATATAGAATTTTTCTCGGCACTCGCTTTAAGGGGGAAACTCGTCAACCACCACCAAAAGGTGGTGAACTGCAAATGCTTTATAAACTGCAAATGATTTTTTTTTTGCATCTTTGCGCGATTAGACATTCACACACGACGCGCAGAAAGACGCGCAATATTCTCTTTCGACGCAGTGCTTTCTTGCAATTGGGTCGGTTCATGTTCACACCGTAAACGAACCGTACCAGAGTTCGTTTGGAACCGTACCGAGACCACCTCTTCAGCTGGGTCTCGGTTCGGTTGTTTGGTCCGCACCCGAGTTCGATTGCTGTATTCACACCTGCCCAAAAGGTCCGCACCAAGGGGGCAAACGAACTAGAGTTCGATTCAATCGAACCAAACAAGGCAGGTGTGAATACACCCTAAGACTACTATATTTGTTAAAAGACAAATATAAGCTAGGATCCGTTTTATCAGACCGGCTTTTGCTGCCTTGATGACAATCTTTATTCTTTATTTCATCTTTATTCTGTTCAAAGCTTTATTTCAGACACAGGTCCATAAACACATACATACATAATATACATACATAAAAATTACATTAGCCTATAGGATATACAGGCTATGGCACCAATTTCGTCTTAACCTAAGTTTATCTATAACAGCTTTTCAGAGGACTGACTAGGGCTTCAATTATGTGGTTAACTGACTTGTCCAAGCGACACATAAAACTAAACATCAGTTTTCTTAAAAGTGCCTCACAAGTTGGCACTCTAGTAGCCACAAACAAATAACTGGCACCATACCACCTAGGGTCACGAAGCAGCAGCCTCATTGCATCATTGTATGCTACCTTGTTCATCTGCATACTCTTATTCTTATAGTTAGACCACAGTTGAACAGTATTTATAGCGGTGTGATTTAAGTTCTAAGCAGAGAGCACTTCACAAAGTCAGAACACATAGAAAACACTCCTCATTTTTACTAAACAATTTTTTATCAAACAAACTGGGTTTTATGTTTATCACTAAAACTTGGCTGACTAAAAATTACTTGAGCCCTATTTCAGAACTTCTTCCCACAAATTGTGGTCTTTTCAGCTGCCCTAGAAAGTCAAAGGGTGGAGGAGTTGCTGTAATTTTTTAAAATAGTTTTAAGTGTAGGCAAATAGCAGTAGAGAGTTTTGATAGTTTTGAAGTTATGCTATGCAAAGTTGAATCCCTTTGCTCCCTCCTCATCGCTGTGATATACAGACCTCCGGTGTTACATCCCAAGGGACGTATTCATTTATTTATTCATCTAGTATTACGTCCAAGGACGTATTCATTAATTTATTTGCTATGATCATTTATGACTGTGTGGACATGGTTTTGTGTCTTGTGTTTTTGTTTGCTTGCTGTCTCTCTTTCTCTCTCTACTCATTCTCAGGCCTAATCATCAGCACCTGTATCTCGTTTGGAAGTGTGCCTGAGATGGAGAGTATAAGGGTGCAGTTCAGTGTTGCAGAGGGAGGGCACGCTTCTCCCGTGCTCCAGACTGAATGCTGTTTGTGATATGGTTGTCTGATAGTGGGACTAAACTTGTGAGTTATTGGTGGCTGTAGGGGGTGAGTGCCTATTTTTCTTTAATACTGTTTATGTCTCTGTTTTTGATATAGCGAGGGAGTTGAGGGAAGCTTATGTTGTTCGCTTCTTTTTCTTTAACCTTAGGTTATTTAGGAATTCTCCTAAATTAGGTAGAGGGCTGTTTTGTTTGTTATTTTGGGCCTTGCTCTCCCCTAAGCCATTGCTCACAGTTACCTGTATTTTGTTCTTTTACTTTGCCTTTGTAAATAAAATCTTTTCTTTGATTCATATACCAACTAGTCCCTTCGAAGTGGCCTCATAATCTCTAACGTGTTAGGGTGTAAACAGATTTAATTTTAAAGTTCTTGGAAGAAGCATTGATGATTAGTTGAGTTTTAGACTCCAATTACGTTGTAATCAACATATGTATGCAACATTCTATATCTAGTTAGAAATAATTCCTTTAATAATTCACTAAAACACAGACAACGTAGTGGTCAGGGCCATTAGCTTTTGTCCATGCTGGGAAGACTAGCAAGTCTTTCATATCCGCATCCTCCTAAAATTGATTTTAGAAATTTTTGAAATAACATACAAGTTCTCTATGTATATATCTTTGCCCTATGGAAAAAGAAAGCAAGCAAAAATGTAGGTTGATTCAGACACATGTGTACTCTTTGACAGTTTACATTGTAATATTTTATATACATACAATATAAGGCATTTCACTAATAAGCTGCATGCAGGCGTTTCCAATAAATACAAATATAGCTTTCCAAATGCAGACTTCTTACATGGGAATCCATATCCTTCAGCAAACCCAAGCTCCAAAACTTCTCTCTAATGAGACACAATTTCCTTTTACATGAGTAAAAGTGTTACATTCATAACAAAAGTGCACAAGTACAGTGAAAAATGACCTAAAACAGCCTGGCTGTGGAAATTCATTAGAATGTGTGTCTAAAACTCCTTTTTCATGTGCTGAAGTCGTTTTTCATTTTTGCGAATATTGTAATGGTGAATTATGTTTCGCCTGAGGAACACATGAGTCGACGGTAAAGCCATGTTTAGGAAGTTTTTTTTTTTTTTTTTAGTTTTGCAAATACCTGTTCCACGACTTGGCTGTTAACTCACCCAGCTAGTTGCGCGACTAGGCGAAGCTTCCGCAGTGAATCTCAAGCATCCTTTGTGTTGTCCTCATGGAACCAGTCATAAAGAACATAATGTTCTGCTGAACCAGTAATAGGGTGGCCATCAGGGTCAGGATTTTCCTTTTTGCATGTCAGCCAGGGTACTGACACCTTTACGTTTCCAGCTTTGGCTTTCTCCATGTTTTCTGCAGTTGGGTCCATTAACCTCCCTTCAAATGGTGTGAAGGGTATTGTTTGTGGCTGTCTTAGGTTAGTATGGGCTGCCTGTCCACGTGCAAAGTCATTAATGACAATGTTCGGCATATGCTTCCATGAAAGAAGCATGTCCGCAAAATCACGCGGGCTCTCTGCTCGGATGTTGCATTTCAAACTGTAGACAATGACACACGGACACATTATCACAGTCCAACCACCTAAAATGCAAATACATAAAAGAAAAGCAGATTCATGTTATCAATGTCACATGTATTGTATATTTTAGAGCTACTGCTATTACTGTTACTCATTTGAGACCTCTGCTGCTTTGGCTGGACGAATCTTCTCAAATTCTGTATTAAGAACATTTCTGAGTGTTTCTCCCTATCCATTGGGCCTATCAACAGTATGGATTGATTTTTGACCTTTGGGGGAAAAAAACATGTTACTATATTGTAGAAATCAGCATTTTACCTTTTGTCTTATCTTGTCAAATACAAATCTACATAGGTGAAATATTTAATAATTTGCTTTCTTACTTGAAACAAATCCACAAGCGATTCTTTCCACTGTCAGTGCCTTCCAAAACTGTTCTGAATCTCCATTAAAATCTTCTGGAGGTTGTGCAAGGTCACTCACTAAAAGAAATGAAGAAAATTTGAATAAACCATGGTCTACCTTTGTGCAATCAGTAAACTAATAGGGTTCCTTACCTGACAAATGAAAAGATGCGTTCTTGTAAAGGTCCATTATGACCACAGGCGGATGGTCACCATAGGTCACACATGAATACTGATATTCATGGTCTGTTAGAGCTTCAAAATGAAGATAAGCATGCAAAACTGTATTGGCTGAGGTGAACTGGACACCTGTAGTTAACTCCAAATACTCAACTATTCTGCTGACTGCAGTGTGGACCTATGATATAAAAAACTGCACTCTTAATTACTACTATTCATTGAAATAATAATAAAATCAGACAAATTAACGAATAAAGAGAATATGTAAGCATCACAAGCAACATGTTTCTAATAGTGAGGCAAAGAGGTAGATCAAGAAGGACATTGAAATTATGTAGACTTTCGCTCCACTCTTGGTACCGGTAAAATACTCCACACTGAGGACAGTATTTGTAGTATGTAGAAATATCTGCAGAGACAAAAGGTGAATAATTAACAAGAGTGGTTTACTTCAAAACGCAACATGATCAGAAGTACAAAATCACAACCATAAAAATGAATAAATAATCCACCTTGGACAATTCCTGTGGTTGTAAGAATTTTAGCCTTTCAAGTAATGCAGGTCGGGGGAAAGAGCGGGTCGATGAGGACCATGCAGTCTGGGCAGTGGTAGCACAATGTCTCCTCGGGAATTAGGTGTCGTGGAAATTCCTTATCCTCTGAAGAAAGTCTCAAATGGCTGGGAATAGTAGAAGGTATCTTTTTGTTCATTAAGATGTATTGTACCATGCATTGTATTGGTGGAACATCCTTTGGTGGGCAAGTATTTTCACCCACATGAGATCCATCACTTTCCTCCATTGCTGTCAACTGAAACTCCTCAGTGCTCCTTTCAGTGCTCCGGACCTTCGGAAAGAGTTCTACATTTGTTTGGAATAAATGCCATTTTGCAATGTGTTTATGTGTGCATGATCTCTGTTTTTTTGCACAAGGACAGTGCAATTATTTTTTTTTTTTGTATCATAAGACACCATGGGGCCCTATCTTCCACCCGGCGCAAATGACTTTATACAAAAAACGCATGTCTCATTCCTACTGTATTTTGCACGCGCGCAAAGCGGTATTTTCCCCTCCACAGACGCACGTCGGTAAACTAGGGAATGAACTTGGGCTCCCTGGGCGGATCGGCGCAAAAAGGAGGCGTGTTTCGGCGCAAACATTCCCTGGTGCTATTTTACACTTCCAGAACCCTATTGCGCCACTGTCCAGAAAAAACCTGGTCTAAAGTCAGTGGCGCGTTGTTCATAATGCTATTTTAAGCGCGCAATTTTATGTTGCGGGTACACAACGCGCATACACTGATTCTCTAATCAACACAGTAGTTTGCAGTAGTTTTTATTTTTGCAAATCATACATTATAACAAGGAAAAATATTAACACATGAGGGAAATCATTGTGGTTTACATGAAGATGAAAAAAACGAATTACCGGTGGCCGGTAGGTGAAGTGAGTTTACCCGCCACAACACAAAATCACCCGCATTTGGCTGGTGGCGGGTGCTAATTTCCATCCCTGGTGTGATGTTACAGAAATCAGTGGTACTTGCTCTCTTAATTCTCTTACATTTGCAGGATCCTAAATGTGTAATGTAATCTGGCTTTCTTAAAATTGTTGACAGACAGTAGAAGCAATGATAATGTGGCTGGGTTCGGCAGGGGCGACCGAATCGATGTATGGTGTACCCTGGAATTCAACAGCATATTATTGGTCACACACAGTCTTACGATCTTTTCAAAAAGCAAAAAAAAATGTTTGCAAATGTTACCTTCATGTTGCAACTTGCACTGCTCTGTTGAAGTGTCCCTTGAGATGCTTTTGCACTTTCGATAACTTTGTTGTTTTAAAATAAATGGGGGCACAGAATGGGCAGTGAAAATAACTGCAGCATTTATTACATTCTGCAAGTGAATCCCCCCTTTGAATTGTTATATCCATCTTTAAAAAAAGACTCAAGTCAACCTCAAATTCAAATTTTAAGACATACAAATTTCAGTCAATACAAATTAAAACAAGGAACCCAAACAAAAGGCCAAATTACACATTCTAGCTCACATGTTAATATCACAGACTGGTTAATACATAGTGAAGGCATAGTACATTTGATTATTAAGCATCTGTATGAGTTGTAAATGGCTGGCAACAACTTCATATCACAGTTAAATTAATATTGATCCATTTTAATACTTAAGTTTTATAAGAACTAATTTAAGTAGTCTACATAAATTACATAAAGTAAAATAGTTACTTCGGGACTAATTAATTCAATTTATAGTTTTAGGAGAAAAGGTCCGGTAATTAAAAATAGGTCAAATGGTAAATCTGATTGAATAGTTAATGATGACATTATTTGATATCAACACACTTAATAATGTATTTAATTGGTCTACTTTAATGTCAATTAATTTTAATCAAATGTTTACAATGGCAATTGTCTACAAAAAGTCCAAGGTTAAAGGCTAACGTTAGCTATCAAAATATTTTCGGGGGGGAGGGCAAAAACTCATACATTAATGGCTCCAATTTTGTTACAAATTATCTTTACAAATATTAAATGTACTATTCCTATGTTGGTGTACCAATTAGCTATAAAGTAGTTTGATTAAAAAATAAATCGAATGAGTATTTGGGTGCTTCTCATTTCTTATTTGTGCATCCTCGTTTCCTTCCCTTGCTTCCTTTCCTTGCGTCTCAGCTCCACCCCCTGTAGGACGCGAGGGAAGGAAGCGAGGAAAGGAAAGGAGGACAGAGGAATCGAATAAAAGCTTTTTTATATACATTGGAATTCTTGATCACTCGAGCGTCATTCCACAGTGTCATCAGCAGCGCTAAAAGGATCTGCCCATATGATGTTGAAGTTTGGTTATTTAATAAATTCATAATAAATAATAATAAAGATAGGCTATACTGTTGAAATATCTGAGATGTGTGGTTTATATAAACTGCAAAGGTAAAGTATAAATTAAAATGATTGTGACCGATGTGAAGGGGGAGGAGAATTGACACGTGCGTCACGTTTAGTCAATATAACAGTTCCGCGTAGGATGCACCTGTGTATCCTCGCTTATGACTCCTCAGGAAGCCTCCTATCTCCTCGATCCTCGACTCCTCACGGTGCAATTAGAGAATTGAGATGTCCTTCAAGATGGCTGAGCTCGATCGGTTTCCGGGTCATAGGAGGGAGGACGGAGGAGCGAGGAGACGAGGAGGGATATTGAGAAGCACCCAATGTCACGGTGTGGGTTTTGTGTCTTATTCCTTGTTCTTGTCTGTCATGTGATTCCCTGTTTGTCATGTGTTCCAACCATGTGTCTTGTCTTTTGTTATGTTGTTGCTCAGTGTCCACAGGTGCTCCTCGTTCTTGTTTATTAGTCTCCCCAGGTGTTTCTTATTAACCACGCCCCCTTGTTATCTTGTTTAGCTTGTGTGTCTGTGTATTTAAACCCCTGTGCTTCAGTTGTTGGTTATCGGTTGTTGTTTGATGTTATACTATTCCTTGTTCTTTGTATATTGTTCCAAGTTTACCCAGGTTTATTGGATAATTAAAGTCCTTGCGACTGGATTCAATCTCTGCTTCGTTCCTGCCGTATCATAACAGAACAACGAACACAGATGAATCCAGCAGCACAGATCCGGGAGTTTCGCTGGACAGATCGCGGCCTTGGCCCTGGATAGCCAAGATCTGTTCCAATACACATGGGGTTTTGCTTCAATTGCTGTCTCCTGTTCCCTGGGGGACGAGGCGATCAAATTATGCTACCGGCTGGGGGCTAAGGAGGTCAACCCGAGGGAGCTCCCCGACTTATACGGTCTGAACTGGAGAGAGGCACTCTCCGTTTGTGAAGAGAGCGTCATCCCAGACCTTCACGTCAGCCATGTCCAGCCAGAGTTTCACGTCAGCCCTGCCGAGCCCACGCTCCACGTCAGCCCTGCCGAGCCAAAGATGCTTCACGTCACTTCTGCCGAGCCAGGCCGTGCTCCGCGTCACTTCTGCCGAGCCAGAGACGCTTCACGTCACTCGTCACTTCTGCCGAGCCAGAGACGCTTCACGTCACTTCTGCCGATCCAGGGACTGCTCACATCACTTCCTTCCAGCCAGTGTCTACGGACAAGATGTCCGATCCAGAATCTGTTCACGTCACTTCCTCCGAGCCGGTGTCTACGGACAAGATGGCCAAGCCAGAGACTGTTCACGTTACTTTTGCAGATCCGAGTCTGTTCACGTCACTTCCTCTGATTCAGTAGCTCCTATGTCACGGTGTGGGTTTTGCGTCTTATTCCTTGTTCTTGTCTGTCATGTGATTCCCTGTTTGTCATGTGTTCCTTCCATGTGTCTTGTCTTTTGTTGTGTTGTTGCTCAGTGTCCACAGGTGTTCCTCGTTTTTGTTTATTAATCTCCCCAGGTGTTTCTTATTAACCTACATCACTTTGTAAGAGACACTCTGAGTCAAATTAATAAAAGAAAAGAGAAGTTTATTCTTGCAAGAATAGGCCCAGTCGCTAACACAGATTGGTACACTGTGAAGAGAGTGACGCCCAGAACACAGGCCGGGGTGAAGACTAAATAGCCCTCCCCAAGGTTATTTACTGCAAGCCGAGCCTTCTCTGTAAATTTCCACAAAGTTATAGGATTCATGATGCCAGGTTAGATTTACTAACCCCCTCAACCCCTCCCAGTCTAAGATGATCCCTGACCCGGCCGGTCCTCTGGTGCCTAACTCCACTCTTGATAAGGGAGAACAATTAATACATGTGAGATTAAAATTCCCCACAACAAGCCTCAGTCAAACGGATGGACCAGTCCTTCTATATTGATGGTTTCCATATTAAGCCCTCATCACTGACTCGTAACCTTGGTGTCTTATTTGACTCAACTCTATCTTTTGGCTCTCATATTTCTTCCATTGTGAAAAACTCTTTCTTTCATCTTCGAAATATTGCTCGTCTAAGACCATCTCTCACTTCGCCTGACGCCGAACTCTTAATTCATGCACTAATCACATCACGTCTGGATTATTGCAGTGCTTTATTTATTGGCCTTCCCAAAAAACTTATTGCTAGATTACAGCACGTCCAAAACTCAGCAGCAAGAGTTCTCACCTCCACCAGGCGTTCTGCTCACATTACTCCAGTGCTTCATGACCTTCACTGGTTACCCGTTGCATCTCGTATCCACTTTAAGGTATTGCTTTTAACATATAAGGCATTAAACGGTCTTGCACCCCCATATTTGTCAGATCTACTTTTCACCTACCGTCCTGCACGCTCTCTCAGATCAACTGAACTTGGTTTATTGTCCATCCCCCGCTATCGATTATCTACAGTAGGTGGAAGGTCATTTAGTGTAAATGCACCAACATGATGGAATTCACTGCCCCTTTCACTTCGAAATATTTAATCAATGACTGCTTTCAAGACACAGCTAAAAACTTATCTATTCAACATGTACTTCATTTAAATGTGACTATTTTGTATCCTCTGTGACTGTTAGCTGTGTGTCAGTGTTTAAATGTATTGTTCATGTACCATGTAAAGCGACCTTGAGCTTTGGAAAGGCGCTATATAAATAAAACTTCTTCTTCTTATAGCAAGAGGCAACACAGTGTAACTTATGTAAACCAGTCAACACAGTGTGATACATTCAAGCCTCTTACTCTGATGAACGACTCTGACTCAAACCTGTACACCGGGCTCCCACTCCACACATTTCATACGCTTGTAGCTGTTCTGCGTCCCCATGCGAATGTGGCATAACAGACTGAAGTTGAACAGCAAATCTTTTTGCTTATATTTTTTTTTACTCAATTTGAAAAAAAAAAATCTTTTTCTTTTAAATGTAGTTTTCCCAAAAGAGACGAATTTATGGATTTATGTCACAGTAACATCCATTTTTCTTGTGCAATCTCTTTATATTTTAGATTGCAAAAAGAACTGGACCAGTCACCGAAGCAATCTGTGGAGACGATGTGGAATACCAGACTAGCAATGCTCCAACCTATTAATGATGTTCTGAAATCTGGGAGGCTGCATGACATCTTGCTTCGCCGAAACGAGCTCCGTTACCTCAACAACATAGACTGTGAACTTCTTGAAGACATCATCCAACTCCTGAAACCTTTCGATGAGGCTACCAGGCATCTCTCCACTGATCAGACACCTACCCTTCAACTTGTCTTCCCGACCAAGGCTACTCTTCTGAAGGGTTTGTCGATCCAGGATGGAGACAGTGTGATTGTAAAAGAGGTAATACATTTCTGATTTTCATTTAGTTGGTGGTCATTCAAGTAGCAAACATAAGCACAGTGCAATGATGTTGCATGTATCGTCATGCTCCTCCTCCCCTAGCTGAAAGGGAAGTTATCCCAGGCAGTGGAGACGAAATTCAAAGTCCACCTGTACCATAAGATAGCCACAGCTCTCTCTCCAAGCCTGAGGAGTTTCTTAAGGAAAACTCTCAACGGTCAGGAGTATGAGGAGGTCATCAGCACCCTGACATCACTCACAGAAACGGCAGGGACAGAGGAGAGAGTGAGAGGCCTTGTGGAGAAAGAGGGTGAATAACACTAGCATCAACAGCATTTGCAGAGCAAATGACAAAATTTATTTTCATTTATTTAGAGTGACACACACATACAGGAAAGGTGTGAGGTAATATTTAATATAGGCGTGTTAGACAATTGAGTTTGTTAGACTACAAAGAACTAGATTGTAAATGACAATGTTCTATAAGAATCTGTCTTTTTTCCTGAAGATCCACCCCCAGAGCAAGGAGCTACGGAGGTGCATAACTTCTTTGCAAGTTGTGTAGAAGAGGAGAGGAAGGAGGACGATGGTGATATGGAGTCACATGGTCGCCAGTTGGTGCTGCCATACATGAGTGACACTAAATTGGCAGTTTTGGCACGTTTCCAGTGTCTTCTTGACTTCTGGCGGGAGATGTCAGGTGGGCTCGTACCAGTTGCTAAGAGGCTGCTAGCTATCCCCGCAACAAGTACTCCTTCTGAGCGTAGCTTCAGTGTTGCAGGAAGACTGATAGAGGAGAGGCGTTCTACCCTTAATCCAGAAAATGTACATCCACTTTTGTTCCTACACAGCAACATTTAACTAAGATGGACTGATGAAAATCGTTAACATGTAATTAAAAAAAAACTATAAATGTATTGTTTACTCAACAATGAGTAAAATGCAGCTTTATGTGCTGTTTGGGTTTAATAAATTATTGTAGACATGGTGTGAAGTATGTACTGGTTTTCTTTTATTTACTGTCTTCCATTTTCTGGAGAAAATCTAGAAACAGGGGCTCAGCAGCTGGTAACAGGATGGAGAGCAGATTAAATCAAATTCTATGTATTAACTAAACACTAATTGAAGAAAAAAACATATGGGAGCAGTACAGGAGCGGGAGTCAGTTTAAACAGGAGCGGGATGGGAGTGGGAGTCAATTTACCAGGAGCGGGATGGGATGGGATTATTTTTTAAACTTTGGTCTGGGAGTGGGATGGTACAAGATTTCTTTCTATGGGAGTGGGACGGGACAGGAGTGAAAATCCACTCCTGTGTCATCCTCTAGAACCCATCCCATCCTCTGATGGCTACTTCCAGCAGGATAATGCACCATGTCACAAAGGCCAAATTATTTCAAACTGGTTTCCTGAACATGACAATGAGTTCACTGTGCAAAAATGGCCCCCACAGTCACCAGATCTCAACCCAATAGAGCATCTTTGGGATGTGGTTGAACGGGAGCTTCGTGTCCTGGATGTGCATCCCACAAATCTCCATCAACTGCAAGATGCTATCCTATCAATATGGGCCAACATTTATAAAGAATGCTCTCAGCACATTTATTAATCAATGCTACGTAGAATTAAGGCAGTTCTGAAGGCGAAAGGGGGTCAAACACTGTATTAGTATGGTGTTCCTAATAATCCTTTAGGTGAGTATTTATATTTATAGCTTAAACGGCATAGAACTTTGAGGCTACAGATAATCTACCTAAATTTTGGGGGCTTGTCCAAGATATTCCCTAGAAACACAAGGACTGAGAAGTCATCCTAAAACAAGTTGTTTGAAATATGTAGGGGATGGATTAATACTAACACAGGTAATTTTATTAGACGAATTAAATTTAAAGTAACACAACACTGTTTCACTTGCTCTAACAGTTACACTATCACACTTAACGGCATTTGTGTGTGTTGAATGTTGTTAGTTAGGTTGTTTGTTGACTGTATGAGACTGAGCTATATTAACATACAGATCATATTCTAACTTTTCATCATGTTGAACTAAATAACATTGATTAGTTTGCTCACCAGGTTCAACATTTGCTCACCTGTTTAATAAAGTAACCTGCAACACTCGCGCCTCTAAGTTGAAGTTAGTCGCGGACGTGGAGCTCTCGGCATCTCGAAATATGTTGATCTTCGTTTTAGTCCTCTTTTTGTCTGCTTGCTATGGTCAATAATGTTTGAACAAAACAACAACAGTGTGAGTGTCCTGCTAGGCATAACCTGGTTGTCCACGTCTGTCGCCATGGTTACTATTGCAGTACAAGGTCAAACCTGGTGGAAACCGGGGGTAACGCTGATATGACATCATTGACTGACGACTCCTCACCCCTGCTCACACGCCCCGTTTCCTTGGTTAAAATCGAAACTTTCTCACGATTTACAAATAGTTTAAAACATTTGGGACATTGTAAGTAATCAACTAAACAAAATATATAACATTGTCCTAGTGGTTTTTGGATATTTTACTGCAAAAATCCTGCATACTGTACCCAAGACTTTTGTTGCCACTTTTACACAAATGCCTAATATACATATTTATAAAAAAAAATAAATAATTGAACTCCACAAAGAAATGAGAAACATCCCTTCCTACATCATTTTAAGGCAACACGCTAATTTTCTAAACTATTATTTTGACCTTCCCCAAAGGTTCCCCTTGTCAAACAATCAAACTTCACAGCAAATTTTAGCAGATTATCCAGCTTTTGCTTAATATGAATGCCAAATTATTTACTTGTAAGTGTAATATTTGCGATTGATGGATCAGAACATGAACTTTTCTCATTAAATAAGATTGGGCAACGTTTTTTCTTATGAGTCCATAAATTAGATATTTGGATGAAACGCTTCCCACATGAAGTGCACTGGTGCGGCTTCTCTCCAGTATGAATTCTCTCATGATCTTTCAGGTTTCCTGACCAAGCAAAACTCTTTCCACAGTGTGAGCACTTGAAAGGTTTCTCTCCAGTATGCATTCTCCCATGATCATTCAAGGATTTTGAGCAAGAGAAACTCTTTCCACAGTGTGAGCAAAAGTACAGTTTAGCTCCAGTATGAACTCTCTGGTGTGATTTTAAGGCACTGGATGTAGTAAAGGTCTTACCACAGTCAATGCAACAATGAGGTCTCACACCAGTATGAATACGCTCATGCTGTTTTAAAGCATGCAGTTCAGAAAAACCCTTCCCACAAAAAAAACAAACATGAGGTCTCACACCAGCATGAACTTTAAGGTGTGCTCTTAAGCCTGATGCCACAACAAATGTTTTATCACACTGATCACAGCTGAATGATCTCACTCCAGCGTGACGGCGCAGATGACTGTTGAGAACGCTTTTGTAACGGAAACTCTTTCCACACTGAGAGCATGAGAATGGTTTTTCTCCAGTGTGAATTCTCATGTGCACATTTAAGTGTCTTTTATAAATGAAACTCTTTCCACACTGAGTGCATGTGAACAGATTTTCTCCTGTGTGAATTCTCATGTGCACATTTAGGTGTCCTTTATGAATGAAACTCTTTCCACACTGAGTGCAGGTTAATAGTTTTTCTCCAGTGTGAATTCTCATGTGTCTCTTAAGGTCTGGTTTATTCTTGTAACTCTTTCCACACTCAGAACAGGTAAAAAAAACTTTGACTCCAGATTTTCCAGCTTGTTTCTGTGTGAAATTCTCTTCAGTCCTTGAAACAACTGCATTTCCATCTTCATTTTTGAAATGATGAGGTTTTGGAAACAGATGTAGATTGTCTTCATTTTTAAACGTCAGTTTTCCATCTTCATTTTTATACGTCAGTTTTCCATCTTCACTTTTTAAATGAGTTTTTTGAAATGTATATGGTTTGTCTTCATTCACTTCCATCGAGTCTAAAATCAAATCAAATTCCCAAGATTATATTTAAGAATGACAAATGAGAAACAAAGAAATACAGTTAATTCTAAATTTAGCACAAATCTGGTTTACTATTAAGTCAACTAGTATCAAGTTTGAGATGTATTGTTATATCCTCCTGAGAACCAGAACTTTATTTGTGTCTGAATTTAGTTCATGTCGTGCATTTTTTTGAGAATCCAGTTTAAAGCATTAATAGATATTACACACACATACTCATATATATATATATATATATATAGGGCTGTCAGTTTAACGCATTATTAACAGCGTTAACGCAAACCCATTTTAACGGCGTTAATTTTTTACCGCAAACACTCGTTTCGGCTAGCGAGCCGGCCAAATAGTAACGTTACGTTTTGAGTGGATGACGAGCGCGAGACGCCAGAATGGAAAGTTTACTTTTAAAAAGTTACCAAATTGTCCCATTGACAAGACCAAGTGATCTGTGTGTTTTGTCGTTGGGAACTGAGCGATCATCATCGCAGCACGTCCAGTCTGAAACACCACTTGATGATGGCCAAGCACACACACACACAGAGATGATGCGAATTCTCCACCTCCTCGTCAATATCAGGACCTCGTCAGTATTTCTTTCCCCCTTTTATTGATAGACAGTGTTACATTGTGTGAGAGATAATTTATATATGTTAGTGTGAAAATGAACACTATTCCAATGTTATTTTCAATAATATAAAAAAAAAACATTTGCACTAAACAAGCCAATCCACTTTTCCATGTTGATAAGAGCATTAAAATGAGAAAAAATAATGTAACAAAAAGAAATCAAAAGACATTTAGAATAGATAAAAATGTGCGATTAATCGCGAGTTAACTATGACATTAAAGCGATTAATCGCGATTAAATATTTTAATCGTTTGACAGCACTAATATATATATATATATATATATACGCTTTTTCAACTTTAGAAAGTGTTTAAAAAAATCTGCAAGTTTACAAAGCTCAAATATTTTATTAAACAAAATTCACTTCCCAAGAACTACAACAAACCAGTTGATTGGATTAGAATGCGTTTTTACATGGCTTTGTGAAGTCATAATGTTCCACATTTAAATAATTTACGCATACGGAATAAGGGTTGGTTGAGCTGCATTAGAGAAGCCAGTGTTGTCCAAGAGACAAGAGAAGAGAGTGATGTCAAGAGACACTGTTTTTTTTCACCCCGTATCCAAAAACTAATTCGTTTAACCTTACTAAGGCTGATGAACTTAGAGAAGTTTACATTTATTTTAAACAATCTTCCCGAACATTATAATTCCAATGTTTATCTTTGTGCTGCAGATTTTAGCTCCTGGTCTCTGCTTCGTTCCCATTTGCAGACATTTTTTCGCCTTTTCATTGTTGATGACGAACACAAACTTTATTCTGAGAGCAACAGAGTCGTGCGATGGCACGACCGTCATCACTATGACACACCCCTTACGGCATTGGTCCTGGCTTTTGTTCACACAGCGCGCGTTCCGGGACTGATTCCGGCAAGTCCCCAACCCAGCAACCATGCCGGTATCAATCCCGGGTCATGTTTGCGTTCACACAGAAGGCGTTCTGCCAATTTCCCAGGATCAACGCGCTGTGTGAAAGGGGCTTAAGGGGGTTCCCCCGTAAGAAAATTTTAAATATTACATATTTTAAAGCATCAATCTGATGCATTTTGAGATGCATTTTTTGCCAACCTGGGGAGAGCTGGAGAAACTTAACTTCAGCCATGAGTCAAAAATATTATGGCCTCCGTAGCGTTAGCTAATCCTTTTCCACTAGAGCTTTAGCTAGCTGGCTAACGTTGCGTTCTCGCCTGCTGTGTTCAACGATTCAATTTATCAAGCTAAGCCTATGTCTACTGAACTCCTGGGTAATTTAGATATAGCCTACCAGAAAAGTATTGACCGATACCAACGCAGTTTTAAAAAAAATCAAGTAGAATTTTATCAAATCAAGTAGCGAAATGTAAAAGCGCATATTTAAGCGAGTTAACTGTTTTGATGTTGTGTTTTTCATTAAAAATAATAATGAACTCACAATTCAAGCAATTGTCTCACCTCCGAATTGCTTATACTTCAAAAGCGAAAGTAGCCTAAAAAGTACACGGATTCATTACGATGGTGCGAGTGTAGGTATTTTTTTTATTTTTTATTATTCTTAATTTTTGGTGGATTTTTTTCCCCCAGGCAAACGTTAATTTTCGACCTTGATTGTGATAATCAAAATGTAGTATTTCCAGGTAATTTGGCTGAAACATCAGCTGTTTCACTACTGTTTCACCTTGTAAACAATCTCAGTTGCACACATCTTTTGCACTTGCTCTGACTGAAGCAAAGTCTTGAAACGTGAAAGCATGAAACGCAACTGAACGCAGTACGAAACGTAACTTCTGCTCAGTGTAATCATTTTTGGGAGCTGTACTTTTTATTCCGATTTTATTACAGATCTATTCATGAGAATTGGTCAGGTCATGCGCACCGGTGCGCCCAAATATTTTTTCACAGTTGCTCACAGTTATTTTCGGTCGCGGTGTAGAACCCTGTTACTTTTATGTTGTCTGTATCTGAATTCTCTCATATCCCAGCAAACATTGGTCCGACGGCAACGTCGTGTCCCTGGCCAAAAAGTCGCGGTATGACGGACATAAAACGGTAAAAATATGTAACAGAACCTAAAAATGCATTCAGACACATTTGTACATGTCTACAGTTCTCTGGTTGCATGTATAATTGTTATTTTGACTTTTAGCTGCGTGTAGTTCAATATATAGTGTATCAGGTGAAAGGACGCGTGAGGTGAAACATGACATCATGACTTTTGCGTAAACATATACGCCACTTTCGAGTCAGGTGGCGTGTTATCTCCACGCATTTTGAGCTATCCGCGTGTATGCGTATATGTCTACGCCATTAACGTCCGCGTCATTCCGCGTGTCTGAACACGCAGTTAAATCTCCAGTCATAAATGCCATTAACCCCAGTGACGGTTAAGTTTAGGGATGGGGTTGAGGTAAGTCATATCTTTTTTTTTTTACCTAGGATGGTAAGGGAACAGTTATAAATGTCATTAACCCCAGTGACGGTTAGGTTTAGGGACGGGGTTGAGGTAAGTCATATATTTATATAACGTTAAGTCAACGGCGTTCATAAAGACGCTGAAAGGCGATTATGCGTCTTGATAGCACGCCAAAAATGGAAATACGAATTGGCGTGTCATACACACGCTACTTCATGAGATCAGTCTGCACCTTGCAACGTCTTTTACACGCATTTACAGTCCATCATGACCCTTTATGAAATCATTGTGAAATATGCAAAAGCTGTGCTTAATCCTTGCATGGTTAATATTGCAATAATAAATTTAATTGCCCAATTAGAGGTTGTGAAGATGTCCACTGATGTCTTTTACATGTCTACTAGTCAAGCAAGAACGGGAACTATCTTTATGAAATACATGATATACAGAGTCAATATATTTACTTTATCTAGTTTAAATAAATTATAATCACATAGTGCCCATGTGGTTAAGTGATAGCAAAGCAACTGCATTTTAGTCATTATTTCAACCTTTTCTCCAGTAATGGTGGTCAACGGTTTCTCTATTTGCTTGGTTACAAACATTCTACAAAATATCTTCTTTTGTTTTCAGCTGAAGAAAGAAACTCAAACAGGTTTGGTACATGAGGTTGAGTAAATGACAGAACTTTCATTTTTTGGGTGAACTATCCCTTTATATAATCATCCAGTATTTTGAAATTGGTATTTTAGTTTGGTTAACAAATGTTTGAGAAATTTTGGCTGTTCAAGATCAATAAAATATTGTGCTAAATCACAACATGCTTCTTTTTTGCTTATGTCCACAAATAATGTGTTCTTGTTTGTGATGCACAACATGATTAAAACGTTTTATTGACGTTCAGGTCTGACGGGACCAATTTTGGACCTGTTTTGAACCTTTGTCAATATATGTAAACCTTGATAAATGATTGCTTTTCACAATGTTACACAATAGGTGTGTGATTATTTTATATGCAGGTTTATATATACACTTAAATTATGCAGCAACACATTTAAACACACAGATGCATTTAGACTAAGAGATGTGGAATTCATGGTCAGATGATGTCCATTCAACTTTCATTTTGGAACCATTTTTCAACCATGACGAGACGTATCGATCGGACGGATGTCTTTTCAATGGGAATTAAACCTCCAAATGTTTTCAGGGATAGGGCGCATTTGGTTTAGTTTATTAACCAGCTCTTTCATTCACTCTTCAGTTTCAACTAAAATGCAATGCCCGACATTACTGACTGGGTTATTGGGTTATTTGAGACAGTAATATTCAGATATAGGTTATTTCTTGTTCAATATCATTGCTGATATTAATAATGCAGTGTTATTTTTAGATGACTATAAACACTTTCTATCATGAAAAAGAAAATATTAAGATTAAGTACAAGATGTGCAGTGACAATTAACCTGCAATGCATGTTCTCAAAGAAGTTCAATGAAATGTAATGTTCTCTACAGAGGAAAAGTCTATGCCTGGATCTCAAAGTGAGTTTTCATCTTAATGTTCCTCATCAGTCATTAAAGAGAATGAAGGAAAACACCAACCTATTTGTTCCTCTGTATCTTCATCTTTTATTCTGCAGGGTTCTTCCTTAATCTCCATCTTTACAATAGTATGTCTGTAGTTTCTCCTGGAGTAATTCCTCCTGCTTGCTTCTTCTTCTCCTGTGGGAAGATGGGAATATTCCCCAGCATTTAAACTCTCATGAATCACTCTCTCATAGTTTATTATCAATTCAATACAACTCCTAAAGCTGTTTTTTCTCCATAAAATGAAAACAGCTCACATCTTCACGAATTGGCATGTGAAAAAAAAAACAGTCAGTAACGAATTTACGTTATACGAGAGTAAATGAACATCAGTCGGTTAATTTCGATTTACTTTTGACTCACTAAATGAACTGACTAGTTTAGTGGTTTGGATTTAGATTTCTCCTAATAAATGATAAACTGAATGAATGTACTCACAGTCTGATAACAGAAGATTTAGAGCAGAATGAACAGCTGTATTTCACTTCTCATGTTTATGTTCCCTTCCCTCGTTCACTTCTCTTCTTCTCCTAGACTCGGATGTGTGTTGCTTCGGTTGCTCCAGCGCCTCTACTGGCGGAATCTTAATGAAGGAAAACACCAACCTGTTCATTAATCTGTATCTTCATTTTTTTTTTAAATCCATCTTTACAATACTATGTCTGTAGTTTCTCCTGGAGTAATTCCTCCTGCTTGCATCTTCTTCTCCTGTGGGAAGATGGGAATATTCCCCAGCATGTAAACTCTCATAAACGGCTGTGGGAGCTTCACTGACTGAAGGAGTGAATTGTGGTCATTGTTGCTCATTTAGCAGCTGATCAAAAATCATCATAAATGAAAGAATCCTCCAAATGTGTCATACCAATCACACAATTAAAAGACGATTTAAAACTGATCATGCAATTGTCACATGTATCCACTGGCATTCCTGTGCATGCATTACTGCAGCCAAATGGGAAACTGCAGTGTTCCTTGTACAAGACAAATAAATTCAACCTATTCACACATATAACTTTGAAACTTCCATATAACTTCCAGTTTTACACAAGACACACAGTCTAGAAAACACTTTAACATAATTGTACTTCAGTATATTTTCTAGAAATGTTCTTGAAGAGAAAATTGTTTATTTTTAAAAGAGTATTTATTTGCACTTTAAAATATATTTTAGGTATATTTTTCCTGTAACAATGCGTTGAAAATATACTTTCAAAGCACATTATAATACACAATAGTACATTATACAAACTATACCCAGACAGCAAACTGACATTCAATCAACGTGGAAACGACGTCTCTCATGACATTGAAACAACGTTGATTTTGCTCATCGAATTAACGTTGAACCAACGTCAGATGCGGCATTCTTCAAAGCTAAATGAAAATCGAAAATTGGTTTGCTTTCATAACGTTGAAACAACGCGTTGATTTCAAGTTGATTTTTCCGTTAGTTTTGAAAGAATGACGCGTCTGACGTTCGTTCAACGTTAAAGGATTAGTTCACTTTTGAAAAAACTTTTGCTGATAATTTACTCACCCCCATGTCATCCAAGATGTCCATGTCTTTCTTTCCTCAGTCGAAAAGAAATTTAGGTTTTTGATGAAAACATTCCAGGAATTTTCTCCATATAATGGACTTCAATGGGAACCGGATGGTTCAAGGTCCAAAAGACAGTTAATAACTGTTTCAGATGCAGCTTCAAATGTCTTTAAACGATATCTGACGATGAATAAGGGTCTTATCATGCGAAACGATTGGTTATTTCAAAACTTATTCCAAAAATGTAACTTTTCTAAGGACAAATGCTAGCCTTGCTCTATTCTGTGAGGCGCATTTGCAACGTCACGTATTACGTAATTATGTTCAAAAGGTCACGGGCGACGTAGCCGAAAGTACAGAGTCAGTGTTTACAAGTTGAACGCATAGGTTGAATGTGCAAACTAGCTCAAACACCGTTTATAAAAAAAGGAATTAAAAGGAAAAACAACGATGTCGGACGATTTTGATTCTGTACTTCCGGCTACGTCGCCCGTGACCTTTTGAACGTAATTACGTATTACGTGACGTTACAAACGCACCTCAGAGAATATAGCAAGGCTAGCATTTGTCCTTAGAAAAGTTACATTTTTGGAATAAGTTTTGAAATAACCGATCGTTTCGCATGATAAGACCCTTATTCATCGTCTGGTGTCGTTTAAAGACATTTGAAGCTGCATCTGAAACTGTTATTAACACTATCTTTTGAACCTTGAACCATCTGGTTCCCATTGAATTCCATTATATGGAGAAAAATCCTGGAATGTTTTCATCAAAATCCTAAATTTCTTTTCGACTGAGGAAAGAAAGACATGGACATCTTGGATCTTTAGAATTATGTTTGATTGTTTGACAAGGGGAACTGGTTAAAATGGTTGTGAATTGCATTGCAAGTGTTGCATGTGTTGTTCTTCCCGTTCTTTGTACACCCATATTGATCCTCTGTTGTGTTGCACATGCGTAGTAAACACTGAGTGTCACTGTATAGAAGATGAACTGAACAGTAAAGCAACAATGTGAAAATACTCGTGTCAGTGTCATCACTCAAGCAGTTGAGTTATTACTACTATATTCATCCCATACTGGGACCGCTTTCACCGCATTAACAATAACAAGGTTGAGGCAATGTGCATTGCAGTGGACGTAAAAAACATGTTTAACATGTTTAACCATGTTTAACATGTTTAAATGTTTTAAAAAGCATAGATCAGAACATTTAATGAACAAAATGGCAGACAGTAGTCGAAAGCCGGATGATAAAGGTTGGTAACCGGAATCAGTCCAGGAAACATCCACAAATACAGAGGAGTAAAGAAACGAATGGAGCATTAAACACTTAAAGGAGCATTTAACCCATTTCAACATTAATCTTTATTGAAAGTGGATCATATATGTAGTTGAAATGTAAAAGAATTTTTGAATTTGGTGCCCTCTTGATCTAGCCTGACTTCGTCATACTCATATTCAATTGAGAATATGAGTCTGAGACCACTCCGTTGGCCTTTGATTATGAGGCGTGTCTTAACCGAACCAGGAAAAAAAAAAACTGTGCAGTCAATTGGATAGTCGGACAGACCTACAACCAATCAGAGCAACGCAGTAAGTCAAATACTTTGCATAGCATAGTTGTCAACAACAGAACTTACTTATTTTAGAAGTAAAATAACGAGTGTTGCTTCTTTCTTTCTTTGGTCCTTCATGAGTGCGACCAAAGGAGAAACCACAACAACCACATGCTTTTCATTACGTCCCATCTTCTTAACTTAGCGACCGTCAGAGCCAGCTGATAAGTTACACTTTTGCCGATTGACAAATGCCTTGATTGCAGTTTTCTGATTGTCTATTAAGATTAATGCGCTGTCGGCTAATTTTAAAAACAGACGCGACAGCGAAATCTATATATCTCAATTCTCCAGCTGCAGTCATCTCTGAGGGAAACCAGTTAGCGCTCTTTGATAACGTGATGATTACGTCCCTGCAGATCATCTGTCCATCATTGTATAAAGCCCCCCCTGGCAATCTGATTGGCCCGATCATTTTTTGCCTGATCATAATTACTCCTCAATGGATCGAGTCCAGACCGAACTTCCCCACCAAAAAATATTGTGGGCGGAGTTCGGGCTGGCATCCAGGCTACTCTTGATCGAGAAAAGACAGAAAATAACCGAAGGGTGCATTTGTATGAAAGACTTCAACACCCACAATACACCACATTGCACAGCTCCGCAAGCCACACCTACTAATCCAGAACTCCATGCACATCAGAGAAATCATTCTTTCATCAACAAGGCTAACATTAGCTGCCACCAGAGTTTGAAATTCATTTCATGCAAAATTTCTAGTTAGTTGGCTGTGGCGAGCAGGACGAGGGACGAGAGAGCGGCGCGAGGCCAGTGGCGTGAGTGATAATGAAAGACAAGAGACGCACCAACCAGTCTCGTATCTCTCACAGAGGAGCGGGAGTATAAATGGCAGATCGAGAGAGAAACAGGCCTGATTTTATGTTGTGTGTGGACATCAGTCATCAATTAGGGGCTGTTGGCTTATACTTTCGTTTTGTATTTGTTCATTTTACTATTAAAATTTTAAATGTTCGCCGATTCCTGTCTCCTTCTTCCCACAACAACAAACCCTGTTAACGTTACATTGGCAAACTCATTACTCCTCGTTTATTTATTTACTCGTGTATTTCTTTCTAAATATGGTCTATTACTGCATGATACCTGTTCAGTCAGGCGAAACTATGATGGTTCACATCACAACACAAACGCCCGTGTGCTCGTCTGATTCAGACATTTCGTCCAGGAGATATTGCCATTGTTGAAATTCTCTGCAGCAGACGGGCTCTATCTGTGTCCGTAGGCCGTAGCACGCAGCGAGAGCACAGGCACCAGCAGTCCACCTCAGCTCGAGCCAGTCCGGGCTCCTCAACCGCGACAGGCAGCCGCCTCCTGCTCCTCCATCAGCCTCAGCTGCTCTTCACTATATTGCGGCTCGTAAATACAGCCACGAACATTGGATTCGAGTAGCAGACTTTCAAAATCCTCTTCTTCAATATCATGTTAGTTTCTTCTGTCATTGTCATACTTCCTATCTCCACAGCACTTGTTAGCTTAGCTTCCAAAAACAAGATGGCGGATATTGATTTCAGTTTCTGCAAACTGCAGGCCCATGCAGTCCAACGATAATTATGTTCATCCTAAATATCAGGGCCCTCATTTATCAATGGTGCGTACGGACAGATTTGTGCGTAGTGAGTGCGTAAGAACAATTTCACGCAAAGTGTGGGATTCACCAAGTTGTACTTATACATAAAAATGTGTGTAAATATAAGCACACCTCTGAGCATGCTTACGCAGATCATCTAGAGGTAGAATAGCGACACTACACATAAAAAGCATTTAAGAATGCCTCAGTAAGCATTAAGCAACCCACATATGTCCTTTGTTTCCTTTAAAACACTCAATTTATAATTTGTCTAATTTTAAACACGATGCTTAATTGGTGTCAAACCCTATAAAAGACAGATGTGAAATATATTCCTTCACTTTGGGTGTTAGATGGTAGCCTGACTGCGCCCTCCTACGCACTTCCGCTCAATTTCATTTTACTTCAGTAACTACGTCTGGGATCGCTCCATATCCTTAGGTTTCCAGAAATCAATTTTTTGTAGGACCAATCAGCGAATAGAGGGAGTGGCTGAGAACGATGACGTTGATGTAAGCACGTCAGTTTGAGTTCAGTAATGGCAGCGGAGAAAGACGTGAGAAAAGCTATTCGGTCCGTTGTTGGAAAAGAAACTGCCGAATATACAGAATTTTAAGCCGGATTGTTATCGTCTCACCTCTTGTTGCACAACTGAGGACCAAGTGAAGGAGGCAGAAAGTTTGGAAGTTTGTGCTGGGCAGCTCGTGCACGATGACCGTGACATTTTGGACGGACGGACGGTTTAGCCTGGTGTTCGCGGTGTTCGGAAGCCCCGAGTCCTGGCTGTTAAACTATGGTTGTCATGTCAGGAGTCATGTCAGTCGCTCAACTGTATTCCCAACTGTAAATTTACTGATTCTTGTGATGAATAGAACATTTTGAACCCCTTTGTGCACTCGTGCAGGAGGTTGGTGTGTCAGTTTTACATGTTGTAAATCATACAAATTGGTTGTGATTTAAAAAAAATAATTGTCATAAATAAAAATGTGAAAAACCATACTTTGAAGATATTTGATTATCAGTTTTAGATGGCAATGGTTGGTTTGTTTTACTAAAAAAAACTAAATGCCACATAAAAATGTACAAACACATACTTTGAAGACCATAATTAAGGTAATTAAGAAACAATAAGACGTAATATGAAAAAATGTTGTTTATTACACATCTGCAGATAGAGACAGACTGATCATTCACTGTACAGCATTTGAGTCCAATGTAATACCGAGAATTTATATTGAATTTTATACTCCATGGTTATACTAAAGAAACGTTAGTCTCAAAAACAGATAAAACAGACACCCCTCGTTGTGTTTATGCTTCTTTTTAAAATTATATTAAATAAACATAACTATATATAAAATTACATCTAAACGTATGTACGTTTCGTTTCAAAGACGGGAGGACAGTAAATTTTGAAGATTCTGCCATAATCCCGTTTTCCTCGGTTTTCCTCCGCTTAAATCTCCACAACTGGAAATGAACGAGCATCCTTACGTCAAATGCGGAACTTATGCGTGCATATAGCCCATTGAGTGTCGCTAGAAACACGTCCGCGCTGCGCTGACGAATCTGCCGCGCGGCTCTGATCATTGAACCGTGCAGATGACATGTCCGCGCAGCGGTAAAGCCGCGCTGTCTCGTCCCACTTTTGGTTTGTTTGGCTTCCCATATTTCTGCCGTGCACGTGCCGCACGCTACGTATGTTATACGCGCAGTATCTCGCTCTAGATTCCGGGAGATTTTAACTCATTTGCGGGCATCAGGGAGACGCTATCAATATGCGTGAAACTCCCGGAACTTCCGGGAGACTTGGGATGTCTGGCTTAGCCTACTTACAGGTTGTGGCCCAACAACTGCGGCCTCTGGTTTTAAAGTTGGAACTGCTTCATGTTTTAGTAACAGTTTCTTGTTGAATCCGGTGTTGAATTTGTGGAGATTCTGGAAGCTGTCTTCCGTAAAATGCGCAGCACAGAGAGCTAAATTGTGATCGTCATTTTCAGGAACATAATCAAACATAAATTGTATCCATTGTTGACGAAGTACAGCGTCCGTGGGAAGCTTGAACACAGAAGACCTGACAGCTGGGTGAACACAACACACTCGACGAGCCGTAAAGATATGGTCATGCCCTTTTCTGAATATTCCAGAGGGAGGGTTGATGCAAATGTATGGGTTAGTGACGTCTAAAACCCCACTGTAGTCCCAATCGAGTTGTTTTTGAAGGCAATATACTTCCTGATTTTTAAAAGATGATATCTCTGCTTACACTTTCAGTGCTGCAACTTTGCAGATACTCTTCATGCACCAACAGCAACATTACACACTATTTAAAATCAAAAAAGTGAAATCGCAATCAATCCCCCCTTTAATGTTCAAAAAATGTTGCAACTACATCTGTGTTAAATCTTCAAATGCTTATTGTAGGTAATGCTCAGGCTTGGTGGATCCTGTGGGGTTGCGGGGCTCTTTGTCCGCAACACCCACAGTATAAGTTTGTCAATGTGTCTGGTTTATGTTTTCTCGTGTCCACTAGAGGTCCTCTTTTCACCATGGTGTCATTCACTTTAGGAACTACATTCTCCACAATCCTTGTCAGTTCTCATCAGAGTTCATTGCACCCAGCTGTCACCCATTAGGTCATTAGTAGTCTCAGCCTCAGACGTCATGCTCACGGAACGTTGGCTAACGTTAACGTTAGCCATCAGTCTGAAGGTTTGGCTACGCGAGACTAGGTCATTAGTGTCTGTGTATACTGTATATACCCTGTCTTTTTCAGTGTTTGTCACAGAGTTCTTGTTTATGTTCAACACACTTCTGTTGCTTGTATCTGCCTGGTATCTTGTTTTGTTGTATTTTGGATTGTGTAATGGCTAATTTTGCATTTACATTTATATATGTTTTTTTCTTTCATATACGATTTTTATTTTCTTTTATATGTTTTCTTTTATTTTATTAAGATGTGATAGATGTGTTTGTAACTTTTACTAACATTGGAAAAGATGTATTCGTAAGCATTTAAAGGAAAATATTCATATCATCTAACTCATAAGCATTTAAAGGAAGATGTTCATGTAATCCAAAGGGCATTATTAAAGATATAACAAGCTGGTAGAAACACATAAGTTAGAGTAAGCATAACTAAACTGTTAGAAATGCATAAGTAATGTAAGCTTAGTGTGAGGACATATTGTTCTGTGTTTAACAAAGAAGCAAGCAGCATGGAAACATTTTAATAGCTCATTGTATTTCAAGTGTGAATTGTATGTGTGCAGGGTTTTGATCAAACAAGAGATAAAGCAGAAAGGTGTGAGGTCGAACATTAGTTGCGACCGAGAGCTGAGTTGGGGTGTGAAGTCGAGCTGTACTTGAAACTCAGGAAACGTTAACACAAACGTCATTGTGCTGTCTGAATTGAATATATGGTTTACAAGAATAGTTAAGAGCAGCGCAAACAGGTTTCCTTGCTAGACGGCATAGGGGACAATCTGCTGCAAACCAGACATAGCCTGCATGGTTTCCTTGGTTTTCAGGTATATAAGGATGGCGAGAAGGACTAGCCTTCGCCTTCACATGTAGACATTGTTCTGTATGTTGATCGCCAATTTCGTAATTGTTTTCTTGCAAGAAAATAAACTCTTGATACTTTAAAGTCCCCGTGAACCGGAAGTTGCAAACGATTTTTCTCCAGTGCTGTGACGTATTTCCAAGTGAAACGGAATATTGAACAGAGGGCAGGGTTTTACTCTAGTGCTCCTCCTCTCCATCTCTCGCTCATAGCAAACTAACGGTTTGAGGGGAGTGGTTAAGCGTTTCCCCACCCAAACTGTGAAACCTACGTCATCAGAAAAAGAAACCGTTCCAGACCGGAAGTAACTTTTCAGATTTTGATTAAAGATTACTAAGGTAAAACATTTTTTTAATATACATTCACTTGCACGGATTAATTGTTCACCACAAGACTAGTAATATGCGCTAACAAAGTAAATAGGTTCAATTTTGATTTCACAGGGACTTTAACTGTTGAGAGGTTTCCACTTGTCTTCTTCCTCCTATCTTTTCGAACAACAGAGAATTATTTCCACAACAATTGCCTTTTTGGATTATTGCCTGGACTGGTTATAAGTAATAAATATTGCTATTGGGTCTTACGTTTCCTGTCTGTGTGTGTATTGTGACAAATTTGAGCTGTTTAACAAAAGGGCACAGTCAAGGTGTTGGGCCAGGCAATTGAGACCGCACCGGTTAGTTTAGCCCAAAGTGGAAAATGTTCTTTAGAGCCACGTCATTAAAGTCAACAAAATTGATTTAAAAAAAAAAAAATCCACAATGTTTCCAGGAGACCAATGATGTCTTTCAAGACCACCACGTCCAGTAGAATGGTTATCAGGAAAGGCAAGCCTCCAGTCTTCATGTCCAGGGTGTGACCAATTCATGAATTGAAGAAAACCCAGTAAAGTTTTTGAGAAAGTGGTTCAACGCATCACTCTCAGATCGGGCCAACGTCAATAAGAGGGTGGAGCAAACCAAGGAATGGTTAGGAAGATTGACAAGTCTAGACTACCTGGTAAATTCAAGACCTGGCTGTACCAGCATGGTCTGCTGCCAAGGCTTCTTTGGCTCTTCACTATCTATGAGTTCCCATGACAACTGCAACTTCCTCTGTCCTCTGCCGTAGAGAATTTTAAGAGTAGAGTCCTGATTAGCCTCAGAGATTCCAAAGACGACCTGGTGAGGCAAGTAGGGGTCACAACCAGGTCTGGATGCAAATGGTTAGCCAGTACAGCAGTAGAGCAGACGGTGAGTGCTTTGAGGCTATTTGACATCCCTGGAAGCCCTTGCGTTGGATGGAGAGGACTCGGCTCTGCACATTTCCAGCAATGAAGAAGTGCATTTGTAAAGAGCAGGCAGGAGATGGTTCAGGCTGAGGTGCGGGCCTGTGAAGAGGAAAGGCAGATGGCAAGGGGAGTGGAACAAAGATCCCAGAGCGCATGGACACAATGGGACCTTCCCGAGAGCAAGATCTCTTGGCAAAAGCTGTGGCAGCTGGAGCCCTACCAAATGTCCTTCCTCCTGCGATCTGTCTATGACACCCTTCCTTCGCCAGCACACTTACATGTATTGGGGCTGAGGAAGATCCGAACTGCAAGCTCTGTGGGCAAAAGAGGACACGAGAGATGCAGGAAGATGCAGGAAGCCTGCCTGTACAGGCTTGAAGAGGGCAATCACCTTTGTCAAGGAGGGAGCAAGGCCCTTTTCAATTAAATCATCAAAACTCAATCTCCTTCAAAACACCAGGTCCTGGGAGATGAGGGTGGATGTGGGCAAAAGGCGGCAATTACCGGAGGTGAACAGTTGTGGAGTCTGATCACCATATAATGTAGAAATATTTATAAGCGATGCAAAAGACTATACATGCTAACCTGCACACCGGATATGCTACCCAGTGGTAAGTGCCTGTGCCAGAAAAATTACCTTTCCAGCAGCACACACGGAAAACTACAATTCATTTAAGGAAATCATGCTGCAGGCTATCAACTCTGATTTTGCATTTAAGTGTGTAAATTTACAGAGTGTAAATTTGAGGATACAATTCCATATTAAAGGTTTAATTCACCGAAAAATGAAAATTCTGTCAGTAATTACTTCTGTGAACTTTTTGTGTGAACTAACCTTTTAAATGTAGCTATTAATAAAAAATATATAGCTGTATTGCTCCTATGTACATGTCCAGGACATAGAATACTGCTATATGCGGTAAAATGTTATTATTGTACCCCTAAAACCAGAAAGAAAACAGGCAAAGTCTATTTTGTTTATCAATTTTATTTATTTTTATTATTCCATAAATATCTTTCCAGCATATAGTAAAATTTAGAATCTTGAAATGAATTGCTAAATGTTCTTACTGTTCTGTTTAGTAAAATCAAGGTTCATCAACAGTTTCATTTTTACTATATCTGGTTTTACTCTTTATTGGGGACACATTGTAAACATTGCATTGACATTTATGAATGAAGGAGTACAAAACGTAATGCCGCTAAATATTTGTCCCAGCCATAGTTTTGAGATTGTGATGTTGGGTCAACAACAGCTTGCAGCTGGGCTTTCAGTTTCTCCTTTTTTGTATGATCAACTGGAGGAACTACAATTCCTCCGAAAGGAAGGACTGTCCCAGTCAGAGTCTTCATCTTGAGTATTCCATGAAAAAAAAAAAAAATTGTATAAAAGTTTATGGACATATTTACATTTTATTGTTGCAATATGTTAGGCATCATTGTAAATGCATGTTGTGGAACAGAACTTATTCTGTCAAATTATAGACAATACCTCAGCTTCTGGTGGATCAACAAGTTTTTGAATATGCCCGATTTCCCACATTTGGTTGGGGGTTCAATTGCCTGAGACAATTCCCACAAGTAAAGGAATCAAGGCTGGCCGTGGCAGGAACACATAATGACAACAAAACATGTGGAGGCTGTTGGCTGGATCCCCAATCCTTCCTCTTCGAGAGTGTGCAAACAACATGACATCATGACTTTTGCGTAAACATATACGCCACTTTCGAGTCAGGTGGCGTGTTATCTCTACGCATTTTCAGCTATCCGCGTGTATGCGTATATGTCTACGCCATTAACGTCCGCGTCATTCCGAGTGTCTGAACACGCTGTCAAATCTCCAGTCATAAATGCCATTAACCCCAGTGACGGTTAAGTTTAGGGATGGGGTTGAGGTAAGTCATATCTTTTTTTTTTTACCTAGGATGGTAAGGGAACAGTCATAAATGCCATTAACCCCAGTGACGGTTAGGTTTAGGGACGGGGTTGAGGTAAGTCATATATTTATATAACGTTAAGTCAACGGCGTTCATAAACACGCTGAAAGGCGATTATGCGTCTTGATAGCACGCCAAAAATGGAAATACGAATTGGCGTGTCATACACACGCTACTTCATGAGATCAGTCTGGTGTAAAACATCACAGATGTTGGTTACAGCCATCCACATGTCATGCGTTCAATACTGAGAAATGCATACAAAACAGTGTGTATTAATTTGATTAACAGGACCTAATTGCTTAAATGTTGAGTACACCGTTACCCTTAAAAATAGAATGCTCATATTTAGCTCAGGGTATGACTATTGTATTAATTTTCATGGGTTAGGGTTAGGCTGGTTATGCAGGCTTTTTCCTGACATGAAAATTCGCCTCCCACAGCCTTGCACAGAAAACATGCACCTAGCGATCTCTACATTTCCGACTCCTTGGTCTCCTTGAACTCTAAATGCAGAAATGATTAAAAGGAGCAAAGCTGTTTTAGAAAAGAACACCAGTCTAAAAAGCAAAATCAGTGTCCATTTAAAGGAGCATTTCACTCATTGCAACATTAATCTTTATTGAAAGTGGATCATATATGTAGTCGAAATATAAAAGAATTTTTTAATTTGGTGCCCTCTTGACTGAGAAAAGTCTGAAAAATAAATAACTGCAGAGTTTTTCTGGTAGAAATACAGTGAGGTTGCATCGAGGATCAAAGCAGAGGCTAAAGGTGCTTTTTATGTCCACTGTAATGCGCATTGCTTCAACCTTGTTATTGTTGATGCAGTGAAAGCAGTCCCAGTATGGGATGAATATAGTAGTAATAACTGCTTGAGCGATGACACTGACACTTTTTCACATTGTTGCTTTACTGTTCAGTTCATCTTGTATACAGTAACACTGCGCATGTGCAACAGAGGATCAATACGGGTGTCGGAGGAACACCACATGCAACACTTACAATGCAGTTCACAACCATTTAAACCGGTTCCCCTTATCAAAAAAAAAAAAAAATCAAACTTCAAAACTAATTTTAGATAAACTTGGTGTATTAAATGTAGTTTTTTTCTTTTGCTTATTTACAAGTTATGGAAGTGAACTTTGATCACTTAGACACCTTTGGGCAATGCTTTCTCTTATGTTTCAGTAGATTAGATAAATTTCTAAAACTCTTCTCACATGTTGAGCACTGGTGCGGTTTCTCTCCAGTATGAACTCTCTCATGATCTTTCAGGTGTGCTGACCGAGAGAATCTCTTTCCACAGTGTGAACACTTGTACGGTTTCTCTCCAGTATGAACTCTCTCATGAACTTTCAGGTGTCCTGACCGAGTGAAACTCTTTCCACAGTGTGAACACTTGTACGGTTTCTCTCCAGTATGAATTCTCTCATGATCTTTCAGGTGTCCTGACCGAGAGAATCTCTTTCCACAGTGTGAACACTTGTACAGTTTCTCTCCAGTGTGAACTCTCTCGTGAACTTTCAGGTGTCCCGACCGAGTGAAACTCTTTCCACAGTGTGAACGCTTGTACGGTTTCTCTCCAGTGTGAACTCTCTCGTGTGATTTTAAGTGGCTGGATGAAGTGCAGGTCTTTCCACAGCACACATAAGGTCTCACACCAGTATGAATACGCTCATGTAGTTTTAAAGATACAAGTTGTGAAAAACTCTTTCCACATACAGAACAAAAGTGAGGCTTCACAGCAGAATGAACTTTAAGGTGTCTTCTTAAGCTTGATTCCAAAACAAATGTTTTATCACACTGATCACAGCTGAATGATCTCACTCCAGAGTGATAATGCAAATGAATGTTGAGAGAGTTTTTGCGACCGAAACTCTTTCCACACTGAGAGCATGTGAATGGTTTTTCTCCAGTGTGAATTCTCAGGTGATCATTTAGTTGTCCTTTATATCTGAAACTCTTTCCACACTGAGAGCATGTATAAGGCTTTTCTCCATTGTGAATCATCATGTGTTTGTTCAGGTCTGATTCATTTACAAAACTCTTTCCACACTCAGAGCAGGTTAAAGATCCTTTGACTCCAGATTTTCCAGCTTGTTTCTGTGTGAAATTCTCTTCAGTCTTTGAAACGACTGCATTTCCATCTTTATTTGTGAAATAATGAGGTTTTTGAAACTGATGGAGTTTGTCTTCATTCATTTCCTTCAGGTCTAAAATAAAAAAAAATTAATTCCCATAATTGAATAAAAGGATACATGAGAAACAAAAATAAACATTGCTAAAAATCCCAATTTTCTACTAGCCCTTAAACAGGCAAGCGTGGAAAATGCTTAGCAAAAAATAATTTAATTTAAATATAATCTGGAATTAAATAAAACATATCCAATATATATATATTTTTAAATTTGACATATTTTGGATTTTATGAGTTGTCTCCTGACATATGTTGCCTGATTAGGGTATAAAAAGGACCATTAATCTGTTAACCGTTTCTGCCACTGTATGTTTAAAACAATTATATCCCATTCTTCACCTGATCTAATGTTTACAAATTATATATATATATATATATATATATATATATATATATATATATATATATATCACATATCATCAAGAAACCTGTTTTGAAATTGGACATTGTGTTGCTATAGAAATGATACTCTAAATTGTTTCAATGGGCTCCTCCCCTTTAGGGCATCGTCATGTTTCATAATTTATGATCAAAACCTTTTTTAATCTTGACAAAACACATATTGTCAGAAATGTCTGAGTCCCAAGGTTCCATATTTTGTGACGTGATATTTGGACAGAAGTTGATTAATTTGTTATTGCAGAATGCATACAATTAAATTCAAAGGAATTTAAGTCAACGGATGTCTATTTTTGGTGTTATGCCTGAACAAAATCTCATGGGAACTTCAATTTTGATGATATCAACTTAAAACTTGGTTAGATATATGGCTTTGATTCTTTAAAACAAGACCATAATCAGGTCTATATTCCAAAGCTTTCTTGAATTACAATCATTTAAGTTTGAATAGTGCATTTTAAATAGACCTAGTTTAATCCCCTTTTAAACAGGCAATGTGTCTCAGGAGACACATACATTTCAAAACATGCTAAATAACAACATGAACAATATATTACTTAATTTTCTCCTTCAGCACCTTAAGCCAATGTTCCCAATTAATGTTAGCATCTTTTTTTTTTTCAGAAAAAAAGTAAGTTTAATATATATTTACTTATCTAAATATCTGAATGTTCTGCACCACTGGCAGCCATGTTGGATTTAGGTCAGGCCGACTAATTGATCACAAAAAGTTTGAAGCAAATCGTGTGACCAGCATCCTCAAGACAGACCAAGCTTTCTTAAGTGATAAAATAGCTGATGAAAAAAAATATTTCTTATGCCCCAAAAAATACAATAAAACTTACGTATCTCATGAGACACGTTGCACAGCTGTTTTAGGGCTAGTCTACTAGTATCTAGTTTTAGATGTTATTGTTATATGTGAGTTTTCATCTTATGTTCCTCATCAGTCATTAAAGAGAATGAAGGAAAACACCAACCTATTTGTTCTTCTGTATCTTCATCTTTTATTCTGCAGGGTTCTTCCTTAATCTCCATCTTTACAATAGTATGTCCGTAGTTTCTCCTGGAGTAATTCCTCCTGCTTGCTTCTTCTTCTCCTGTGGGAAGATGGGAATATTCCCCAGCATTTAAACTCTCATGAACGGCTGTGGGAGCTTCACTGACTGAAGGAGTGAATTGTGTTCGATGTTGCTCATTAAGCAGATGATCATCACACTTATAATCACTCGATATTATTCAGGTCAGGTGCAAATGTTTTGCTCAAATAGTCGTTTAAAAACAATTCCATGATTACTATAACTGAATTTACACTTTGGGCTCAATATATGCAAAAATGTGTACACTTCACATGAAATTTAGTAAGTAAATTTGATTTATATAGCACATTTATAGCAGGGCAGGGCAAAACAAAAACAGAACAGACAGAAATAGCAACAGGAGAATTTTTTTTTAATATAAACCATGGCGATAAGTAATATTTCAGAATTTAAAAATACATTCAATGTATTATACTAGCCTATACTATATACTATACTATACATGATGCACCATTTATATATGTTATATACTGTAGGCAGGACCAAATCCTCAATCCTGTTTACTTATTTATTTTTTACACAAGATGGACAAACAAAATGCTATTTTTGTTATTATAGCACAAACCTCCCCACCTATCAGACACACCTGATTCAACTCATCAGTTCATCAATAAAGACCACAAGATTGGGTGTGTCTGAAGAGGGAAACACCCAAAATGTGCAGTGTGGGAAAGGAGGTTCCCCAGAACAGATTTGAGAAGCATTCAATAAAAATAAAAAAGTGATTATAAACATCATTAATTTAATTAGTATTTATAAAGGCAAAGAATACATTAGTTAAGAGATTAATATTCATTTTTAAAAATACCTTTCTGGAGTACCCATTAATGGCACTTAATATCACACGGCCTTACCAGGGAAAATATTTGTTTATTTTATATGTATATACTGTTATAATGTCAACTGTTGTTAATAATATATATATATGTGTGTGTGTATGAATGCTGCAGCACCAAGATCGTCTCATCAATGATTTGTAACCTTACAATTGAATTAATTGCTAGATGAATGTGAACAAGATGCAGTGGGCCCTGGACAGAATAAGTATTCCAGCAGAGTCTACTCGATTTCATTTTTGGCGTGCCATCAACAAGCATAATCGCTTTTCAGCATGTTTATGAACGCCGCTGACTTAATGTTACATTACTGTATATATATAAATATAGGACCTACCCCAAACCCGTCCCTAAACCTACCTGTCAATGGGGTTAATAGCATTCATGCTTTATAAATTTATGCTAATAGCATTTATATTTATGCTAATAGCATTTATGGTTAATAGCATTTATGCTTTATAAAGTGTAAACATGATAACCCGCATATCGTTGCCATCACCGTTTGGTGCTACAGGATTTACATGAATCATTCAGCACAACATTGCTAACATTTGTTATCTCGGTTATTTACAGATACGTTAATGAAGCTAATTGACATGATGTACAACGCAGCTAGAAGCTAACGTTAATGTTTTCTAATGTACGTGAGTACGTCTAACGTTAGACTAACGTTACATTAGAGAGTTAAAAGATAACGGTCAAATACGATGTTGACTTAATTTAGATCAGATGTAGACATCCTTGTTTAATTTATCCGCGTTTAGTTGGTGTTGTGGTCTAGCTACCGCATAACTTTATCCAGAGCAGACACTTATCACGGTTGAGATGTGGCTTGGGAAAGGGTAAAAAAAATACACACCGTCTCCCAGCCTCTCAGGAACCTAGTGTCATGAACCGAGTTGCATGTACCCCATGCACACTGTTTGACCATTTTAAACTTAAAATAACAAGAAAAAACGAATGAAAACTGACTAACTCCAATGCAGTGGAAGCAGAGAATGTCCGAGTGTATTGGGTTAGCTGCGGACTGTGATTGGCTCATCACGTTTGAGGGCGTGGCTTACCCATAGGTCAATTGGGGATTTGGCTTCAGGCACTAACAGAGCCCAAAATAGTAAACAAAAATAGAATTTCTTCCAATTACTAATCAAATTATTACTTACCAAACTCCCTAATCCAAACCAGGCAATAACGATCAGACAAAAAGTGGCATCGGTCTTCCTACCTCCCAAATTACTATACACAGGTGAATACAGGTATAAGAGCAAACAAATCAGTGGAGGGGTAATCTGGAATCTAGGTCATTAAACAAGCGGTATTCAATATCACAGGCATGGCAGTTCTCAAGAAACCACATATTTCTCAAACTCAAATAATATAATAATACAGGATATAGTTTATTGTAACTGTTTGCATTTTCTTGTTGTTGAAATATCATGATCAAATCTCATTATACAAAAGATGAAGTACTATGCACAGGATATTTTAAACAGTATTTGACTTCAACTACACAGCAAAGACTATTCTCCACTTCTCAAATACAAAAATAATGTGAGACTTTATGGACACTTGGGGCTTTCACACAGGAGGAACCTTTTCATAGTTCAAAGAACTACTGGCAGAAGTTCCCAGTTTTTGGCACGATTATGTATTTCTGCTCAGCTGGCGACACTGGACATCAACCACATGGCAAACCCTAATAACTAATTAGATCATAAACTAAAGAACAGGGAGAATGCGAGCACTGTGTGCTCATTCTCTGGCGTTCTCAGCGCCATCAAAATAAAGGTCCCCCACACCTTTAAAATAAGTTAACAACAACAAGTGACGCAGTGCGGCTTACATCACTTCAGAGTGCCTACTGGGGGTGTGCCCAGTTTCAAGAGGGACCATTAGTTCTCGGGGAATCACCCTGGTGGTTAGTTCCTATAACTATCTGGTGCAAAAGCCCCTATAGTGTTTCTTGAGAAAATTAAAATGCTGTACTTCTTAAACATTAGTCTTTTATCTGTTCCTTACTGTACGTACACAAGCCGCCGACTTGGGCTTCCAAAGTTATCAGAAGTCATCACTAGAGAATAACTAATGCTCAAGCAGCGCAAGCGGAAAAAAAGCCTAATAAAGCAGATTGTGCTAGATATCGTACAGAACGTACACACACACACACACACACACACACACACGAGTCAGCATATGATTATATGATAATCATCATATAAGAAAGGCACTTTGCTGACAGACGTTTCAGAGACACAAAGAGAACGGTGTTCTAAGTTTCTAACAGCACTTTGCATTTTCTGTTCTAAAACCGGTCTCCCTCAACAAAACTTAAAGGAAGTATATGTCTCAAAATCATTTTGCTTTTAGATAAGTTAACATCTTGGATCACGCGATGTCCAGCTGCGCTTACCTGCAGTCGTGATGCAGTGATGGACAGCTATCTTTCCTCATTCGACTGTTTGGATTTCATGTGATTGATTTCTCATTGTGGTGAAGATATTATAACTCAGATTAATTAATTAATTTGATCAAAAGTAATTCCATTTAGTAAGATCATTAAGTAATTCCAAACTTCGCGAGGCGGACAACAACATTATGTGATCAAATACAGACAACTTGTTAACACACTCGACAGCGCCACCCAGTGCATTTAATTATAACTGCGAGTTAGTGCTTAGGCTTTATCATGGACTCACTGCATTTATGGCCAGTAAAGCAATATAGTAAAATTTGAGTAGTATTTTATTTTTCGAATAATAATTAATTACAGATCGAATATTCGAAAATTCGAATATTCGTGCACACCGCTAATTTGTAGCATTTATTTTTACTTAATTTTTGGAATTTGATCATTTTCCATGGCACATCTGACAACCTGGCAGAGAGGTTGGGAAGCCCTGAATTAGGCTAGACAACTCCGGCAATGAGGCCGTAGAGTAGATAATCGGGTAAAACTCTTCCCACATGAAGAGCACTGGTATGGCTTCTCTCCAGTATGAACTCTCTCATGAGCTTTCAAGGAATCTGACCGAGTGAAACTCTTTTCACAGTGTGAACACTTGTACGGTTTCTCTCCAGTGTGAACTCTCTGATGTGATTTTAAGTTGCTTGATATAACGAAGGTCTTCCCACAGTCAAAGCACACATAAGGTCTCACACCAGTATGAATACTCTCATGTTCTTTTAAATTTTGCAGTCGTATAAAACTCTTTCCACAAAAAGAACAAATGTGAGGCTTTACACCAGCATGAGTTTTAAGGTGTGTATTTAAGCTTGATGCCAAAACAAATGTTTTCTCACACTGATCACAGCTGAATGATCTCACTCCAGAGTGAAAGAGCATGTGATCTTTGAGAACGCTTTTGTAACCAAAACTTTTTCCACACAGAGAGCATGTATAAGGCTTCTCTCCAGTGTGAGACCTCATGTGCACATTAAGGTGTCCTTTCTGAATGAAACTCTTTCCACATTCAGAGCAGTTAAACAGATTTTCTCCAGTGTGAATTCTCATGTGCACATTTACGTCCTCTTTGCGACTGAAACTCTTTCCACACTCAGAACAGGTGAATGGTTTTTCTCTAGTGTGAATTTTCATGTGATCATTTAGGTGTCCTTTATGTCCGAAACTCTTTCCACACTGAGAGCATGTGAACGGTTTTTCTCCTGTGTGAGATTTCATGTGTCGGTTAAGGGCTGATTTATCTATAAAACTCTTTCCACACTCCAAACAGAAGAACGGTTTTTCTCCAGTGTGAATTCTCATGTGTATCTTAAGGTGTGATTTAAATAAGGTACACTTTCCACACTCAGAACAGGTGAAAGATCCTTTGACTCCAGATTTTCCAGCTTGTTTTTGTGTGAAATTCTCTTCAGTCTTTGAAACGACTGTGTGTCCATCTTCATTTGTGAAATTATGCTGTTTGCCTTCATTCACTTCCGTCGGGTCTAAAAATCAACAAATTAAATTGCCCAATTTCAATTTAAGTAAGGTAAATAAGAAACAAAGAAATAAAGTTCATTCTTCTAATTCACAAATATAGTTTACTACTGAGTCAACAATTATCTAGTTTTAGATGTATTTTTATATCTTCATGAGAACCAGAAATAGAAGATAATTTTTTTTTGAGAATTTAGTTTGTTATTACATTGTTCAGAACATAAAGAACCAATGGAGATTTTTGTGTGTGAAAAAAAAATGTCTGTAGAGGACACCAATGGCATGATAAGACGTGTATGCAAAAAAATTTGTTATTTTTTCCCAAATCAATTTCAATGTTTCAGGCTATTTTAAACCAAACTTTATATAAAGATTATTCTCGACTATGGTATGAGAGATATAACAGAATTATTTGATATAATATTTCACTTTATGCAATATGCAAGTAAAATTGCCATAATGGGTAGTCCCATTCTATACAATGTAATTTGAATTTTAATGTTCTTGTGGCAACATGTAATGAAAAAAAAAGTGTAATAATGCGAGAAATAACTTGGTAACATTTTAATTTGAATACCTCTTATTTAATAAGGATACTGATAATTTATTTCCTTTTTGACTTGCAATTTCTCCCCAAAATGCCTGATAAACATACTGTAAGTCCAGGTGTGCATATATATATATATATTTTTTTTTTTTGGAGGGGGGGGGGGGGGCGATTTGCAATTTAAAATGGGATTTCTAGAAAAAAATGGTAACACTTTACGTGAATGAACAACACTTCAATTAAAACATTTACTAATATGAGTACATCATCATGAATTATGATTTATGAAACATGATCATGATGTTTTCTTTGTTCAAAGTTATGCCACCTTTAATAGCACATTGTTCATCAGTGTTTCAAAGGACCTAGTCACCACTTTAGTTGAGGGACCACACACATGATGAAGTCATTGATAGATAATGCTTAGTTAATGATGACTACTGTATTGAACAGACCCCAAAATAGACCAATCACAGCTCATACAGTAGCACACACATTATGTTGACATTCAAATACAGTACGTAGGCCTAACACTAGAAGTCCTATTTTAGGTGTATGGTCTAAACCGCACGGCGCAAGTGTACTTACAGTCTGAATCCACTTTTGCTAGTTTAATGACGGGAGAAATGGTTGGCGTGTCCAGAGCATGGTCTAAAAGGGTTGTCCCTATTCCGTTAAGTAATGGGTGTGTTTGGGGCAAAATGTGCAATAAAACCAGCCAGAGTCTCATCTCCCATTCCCTTTAAAAGACAGTTGCGCTTGTGCCATGGCGGATTCGCTATTTACATGGTGGAATTTACAAGTGGGAAAACGTACTCAGTTTACTAACGTAACCTCGGTTCTTTCTAGAAGAGGGAATGAGTACTACGTAAATCTTACGCTAGGGGAAAATCTCTTTTCAGCGAGATATTGAAGCCAAAAAATTACCCTTAATTTTTATTTAATGTAAAACGCGTTGCGGCAGCATGCAGACATAGGCAGGACGACTTAGCGTACCTATTGGCTGTCCTGCGGCAACTTTAGCAGCCTATCGAGAGAGGCCCTTTGGGGACTAAGCGGGGGTGGCCTAGCCCTATAAATATAGCTTGATGGGCTGATATCACTGGTTTTTCCATCTCTGAAGCGAACCAGAGCATGAAGCAAGCACAGCAAGATATGCAGTACTCGTTCCCTCTTCTAGAGAGAACCGAGGTTACGTCAGAAACCGAGTACATTCTCTTATGACAGTTTCTCTCGTACTGCCTAGGGGAACACCATGCAAAATGCTGTGCGTGCAGGGATTCAGCCTCTGCAGATCCAACAACAGCATCTGATTGGCAACAATAGCAAATGACTGGCTACTAATGTTATACTCAAACAGCGTTGGCATTAGTTTTCGTTCTTGATCAAATCGCAAATAACGTCATAAAGCATATATACATGAAAAATACGTTTAAAACATTAGTACTTAAACAAAATTCAGGTCCATAATGTTTGTACACGTTTGTCGTAGACACAAAATAGCATAACTAGTAGCCTAGTGGCTATAAAACTAGCGCTGGCATTTGAAAAAAAAATAAAACATAAGGCTTCGTCTGGAATTATACATGCAAATAAATTTAAATTGATTAAGTCTTAGCCTACTTACAGGTTGTGGCTCAACAACTGCTGCCTCTTGTTTTAAAGTTGGATCTGCGTCATGTTTTAGTAACAGTTTCTTGTTGAATCCGGCATTGAATTCGTGGAGATTCTGGAAGCTGTCTCTCGTAAAATGTGCAGCACAGAGAGCTAAATTACGATCGTCATTTTCAGGAACATAATCAAACATAAATTGTATCCATTGTTGACGAAGTACAGCGTCCGTGGGAAGCTCGAACACAGAAGACCTGACAGCTGGGTGAACACAACACACGACGAGCTGCTAAAATATGCACATGCCCTTTTTTGCATTTTCCGGAGGGAGCGTTGATGTAAATGTATGGGTTAGTGACGTCTAAAAGCCAGCTGTAATCCCAATCGAGTTGTTTTTGTAGGCAATATTCTTCCTGATTTTAAAAAAAGATATCTCTGCTTACACTGAACTTTCAGCACTGCAACTTTGCAGATACTGTTCATGCACCAACACCAACATTACACACTATTTAAAATGAAAAAAGTGAAATCGCAATCAACCCCCTCTTTAAATACATTAATTTATCCTATTAATCCTGATTCCTACCGTTAAAGCTATCTTTTCTTTTTTTTATCAACATGAATGACAGACATATATTGCTGCTGTCACTTTAAGAGCTAGTGCACAGATCCATACTGTAACATACATAACACATAGTGTAACTTACACACATAACCAACTCTTCAAGACTGGAATTTTGGAATTTCTGTTTTGCTTTTTCAAATGCATGTTATACGCCACTCAAACTCGCTCTTTTGGAGATGGAGCAGAGAAATTTGCAAAAATATATTGTCCTCTACAGAGGAAAAAGTCTATGCCTGGGTCTCAAGAGGATGTCAGTTTTCATCATATGTTCCTCATCAGTGATTAAAGAGAATGAAGGAAAACACCAACCTATTTGTTCCTCTGTCTCTTCATCTTTTATTCTGCAGGGTTCTTCCTTAATCTCCATCTTCACAATAGTATGTCCGTAGTTTCTCCTGGAGTAATTCCTCCTGCTTGCTGCTTCTTCTCCTGTGGGAAAATGGGAATATTCCCCAGCATTTAAACTCTCGTTTTTTTAGAAACAATTCCACTCTGGCTGATGTTTATGTTGCCCTTCTATCCGGTATGATTTAAATACATTAAATGTATTTTAAGCCAGGTTTAAAATGTTTGTTTTTACCAGGTTTCATTTGTTAATTAGGCTACATAAAATAAAAATACACCTCACAATTTTCACAAATTGCACTATGAAAAACAGTCGGCAACGAGTTTGTTTCATGAGAGTAAAGAACATCAGTCGGTTCATTTCGATTAATTTCTGAGTGATTCACTAAATGAGCTGACTCGATTAGTCGTTTGTATTTAGATTTCTCCTAATAAATGATAAAATGAATATACTCACAGTCTGAAAAACGGCAGATTTAGAGCTGAATCAAAGGATGTGTTCCACTTCTCATGTTTATGTTCCCTTCCCTCGCTCACTTCTCTTCTTCTCCTAGACTCGGATGTGTGTCATTGCTTCGGTTGCTCGAGCGCCTCTACTGGCGGATAACAGGCAATGCGTCGCGTTATACAGTGGAAGTTGCCCATTCAAAGAGATGCCAGGACATTCTAGAGAGCTTTAAATGTTAGCAGGAAACAATATTATTTAAACTCCGGAATGAAATCCTATCTTTATAGATCTTAGATCTTTAAAAATCGGTAGATCCGATAGATCTTTATCTGTGTGATGTGATTTCTAACGTGCACATTAATGTTTACGTTATGAAAGACTTTACCCATTTTTTTTTCTTTTCATTACTTCTTTTAAGTCTGTGAAATTACATCTTCATTTGTGATATTATGAGGTTTATGAAACGGATGCTGTTTATCTTCATTCATTTCCAGTGGGTCTCAAAACATTAAATACCCATAATTTAATTAAAGAAAATCAATTTAAAAACAAAAGAGCTGACTGTTGACCTACTGCAGTACAGTTATTTCTTTATGGTATTTTGATCTTTATCTTCTCAAACGTGGTGCTATTATCAGAAATGAGATCTATATTCCAGCACTGTTAAACTATCAATCCGTCAATTCAGTTCATAGAGAAGCTGATTCTTTCTTTATTGATGAGGGTTTATTGCTGTAATCAGACATCGATTAAATGTGTGAATGTGTGCAAATTACAAAGTCAGCAAGTTTGCAAATCAGATATATGAAGGTTTAACTAAAACTAAACATGTAGCTAAAATTATAGTATGCATTCATACAGATCTATCAAAGAGTTCACGTGTTGACAAAAAAAATGGCACTGTAAAGTCCAAAACTATTGTTATAATAACCAATATAAAAACATATTCAAGTTATTCTGAGAATCTACACTGTAGGACTTTTCTGTAATTTCTACAGTTATTTTCTTTAAATCACCCAGTATTATACTATTTCCCTTTACAGTAAATATCTGTGATTCCCATTGCATCATTGGCATTTTCTGTGACGTTTTGTTCAGTCAAAAGACTGCATCTGTAACTGCATGAGAGGATAATATATGAGCTGTAGGTTTCTCGCCGTCACAACCGACATAAATGAAATACTCAAAGTCAGATACGCAAATGATTCAATGCCACACAGGGGCATGATGTGATTTACTTGATTTATTAATGTAAACATGTATAATTACCTAATTTAAATCTACTTGAATCTGTGTATCATTGTTGTTCGAATACCTAAATTCATCAAGTTACTTTAATCAATCACAATTCAACCGACAGTTAGCAATGACATCTCCATTTTTACTGCAAAGGTGGAACAGAAGCTGCATCTGACATGGCATTTAAGTTTATTTAAGAATCAAAAATACAAAGGTGTGCCCAGTTTGGGCATTTGGGATAAATCTCTTAAGGTAAATATCCTATAAACGTGAAGTCATTATAGAAGTGCTCTTGAAATTGTAAATCGCAGTGATGAATCAAAATGCTTCTGATTGGTGTGGTAGATCGGGAGAGTTATTAGAATTGTCCACTAGGTGGCAGTGGTAGATCAGTCAGGGGTAGTGGGGTATATAGCCGAGGAAGAATCTGCAGGCTTGTGTGTTGTACTGGCTGACAATGTTTGCACTGATGACTGGTGTTCAGTAAACTCCCAGCTAAAGCTACCTCGATGTCTGTTGTTTATTTATTAGTACTGAGGATACTACATTTGGCGACGAGGATGGCGGCTGAGCTCGGAAGAAGCTTGTGAGTAAATCACGCGGATATTGGACGGAAGTCGAGTGACGAGGCAGCTAACGCTAACAAAAAAAAAAACAACAACAAAAAAAAACGTCGAGATGGCTACGGCGATGGTAGGAACACTTACTGCTTTTGACAGTCAGACCCAAACATGGGAGGAATACGTCGAGGTATTGGGACATTTTTTCGTGGCAAATGAGATTGAGGATGAGGAGAAAAAGAGGGCAATATTGTTAAGCTCTGTTGGCAGTCGGACATACAGTTTAATGAGGAACTTATTGAGTCCAAACAAGCCTGGCGAAAAATCATATGAAGATTTGACGGACTTGCTGCAGTCGCATTATAACCCAAAGCCCAGTGAAATTGTCCAAAGATTTAAGTTTAATTCTCGGACTAGAGCAGTGAATGAAACTGTGATGGAGTACGTGGCAGTGCTACGAGAGCTTGCGCAACATTGCAACTATGGCGATAAGTTAAAAGAGATGCTACGTGACAGGCTCGTGTGTGGCATAGCGGACGATCGCATGCAGAGGAGATTGTTGGCGGAGCCTGAACTCACATTTGAAAAAGCTTTGAAAGTGGCACTGGCCATTGAGACAGCAAATAGAGATGTCCGTGATTTGCAATTGAAAACTGTGGAGGGCATCGGGAGTAATGTCAGTAATCAACTGTTAGTGCATAATGTGGAGTCAAACCATAAATGGCAAGGAAAGGCAAAACCATTGACATGTTACCGGTGTGGGGGTGAACATATGGCAAGTGTCTGTCGTTTTGTCAATGAAAAGTGCCATGGCTGTGGAAAAAAGGGACATTTGAAGAGAGTGTGCAAATCCTCGCCTCTGGGGGACCAGACGCTTAAGGAAGAGGGAAGAGGGAAGCACAAGCAGTCTGGAAGGTTTAGAAATGTTAAAAATCAGTCAGCGCATCATATAAGTGAATCTGGGGAGAATGTCACGAGTGACGAAGATGTTTTTACAATGTACAATCTAACAGAGCCAAAGTTAACAAAAATTGATCCCATTACTGCACAGCTTAAAATAAATGAGAACATTGTGGAATTTGAAGTGGATACTGGCTGTAGCGTGACAATTTTGGCAAAGGCTGAATATGACAAGTTAGGGACACGGGGCACCCAAGAGTTGCATGACTGCTCCATGACGTTGAAAACCTACACGGGCGAAAAAGTACCAACATTAGGAGTGGCAAGCGTGACTGTGAGGTACCAAGACCACGTCAAACAGCTACCAGTAGTGGTGGTAACAGGGCCAGGTCCAAACCTGTTAGGCAGGGCATGGATAAAGGAGCTGGGAATTAACCTTGTGAGTATAAATAAGATGGAGCAGCAAGAGTTGACATTGCAGTATGTGCTACGGCAAAATGAAGATGTGTTCAAGGAGGAGCTTGGTTCCTGGAGAGGTCCACCAGCAAAAATATACATCACAGAAGGGGTGAGTCCAAAGTTCTATAAACCCCGGGCTGTTCCCTATGCCATGAGAAAAAAAGTGGAGATGGAGTTAGAGAGACTCACAAAACAGGGGGTTATTGAGCCAGTGAAGTTCTCAGAGTGGGCAGCTCCGATCGTGCCTGTGTTAAAAGCTGATAATTCTGTGCGCATTTGTGGCGATTATAAGCTCACTGTCAACCAGGTATCGAAGCTTGAGCAGTATCCCATACCGAAATTGGAGGACTTGTTTGAGAAGTTGTCAGGCGGAAAGAGGTTCAGTAAACTGGATCTGAGCCATGCATATCAGCAAGTGATCCTTGATGAGACATCTAAGCCATATGTCACTATTAATACGCACAAAGGCCTGTTTCAGGTGAATCGTCTTCCATTTGGTGTTTCTTCCAGTCCAGCCATCTTTCAACGAATGATGGAGAGTCTGGTGGCCGGCATCCCGAATGTGGCCGTCTATCTGGACGACATTTTGCTGACAGGCCAGAGTGACCAGGGTCACCTTGCAACGCTGAATCAGGTGTTAACCCGACTGCGGGAAGCTGGTCTTCGCTTGAAGCGCAACAAATGTGTGTTCATGGAACAGGAAGCGGAGTTTCTTGGTCATAAAGTAGATGCATCTGGCCTTCACCCTTTGCCACATAAGGTCAGGGCCATACAAGAAGCCCCGGCACCGACTAATGTCACAGAACTGAGAGCGTACCTAGGACTGCTTAACTATTACAATAGATTCCTCCCACACCTGTCAACATTGTTGTCGCCTTTACATGGACTATTACGGAAAGAAACCACTTGGAAATGGAAGGCCGAACAGGAGCAGGCTTTTGAGGAGTCCAAGCGACTCATGCTGTCGTCTGATGTGTTGGTACATTATGACAGCCAAAAAGATCTGATCCTGGCCTGCGACGCTTCTCCTTATGGGGTGGGAGTGGTGCTGTCGCATCGCATGCCAAATGGGCAGGAACGACCAATCAGTTTTATGTCTAGGACATTAACGTCAGCTGAATTAAACTACTCCCAACTGGACAAAGAAGGTCTGGCGGTGATGTTTGGCATTCAGCGGTTCCACAAATATTTATATGGAAGAAGATTTGTCATTTGCACGGACCACAAACCACTACTGGCTCTTTTTAATGAGATGAAGGCTGTGCCTCAAATGGCTTCGCCGCGGATACAACGTTGGGCAGTTGCCTTGAGAGCGTATGAGTACGAGATGGTTTACAAGCCCGGCAAACATCATGGCAATGCCGATGCGTTGAGTCGACTTCCGCTATATCAGCCTTCTGTCAAGAAAGAGCAGGAGGAGCGAGTGCTGATGTTGGAGAATGTGACCCTTGTGTCAGCTGCAGAAATGAGTAGATGGACAAGCAAAGATCCTGTGTTGTCCAGAGTGGCACAATTCGTCCAACATGGCTGGCCGCCACTAGAAGGGGACCCAGTGTTCCAACCCTATGCTGTAAGGAAAACAGAGTTAAGTGTGCAAGATGGCTGTGTACTGTGGGGCTCAAGGGCAGTGGTACCGCCGCCAGGCCGGAACGCCTTGATACAGCAGCTACATCATGGGCACATTGGCATCACTCGAATGAAGGCATTAGCCCGAAGCTACTTCTGGTGGCCAAAGTTAGATGCCGACATTGAAGCAGTTGTTAAAAGATGTGTAGCGTGCCAAGAACATCGTAACTCTCCAGCTCCAGCACCTCTTCATCCCTGGGAGTGGCCGAGCAAACCCTGGCAAAGGTTACATATTGATTATGCAGGACCTTTTATGGGACATATGTTTTTTCTTCTGATGGACGCGCATTCCAAGTGGATGGATGTATACCCTGTAACGACCTCAACTTCAGCCAGCACAATTGAATGTCTAAGGAAGAGCTTTAGTAATCAAGGATTACCAGAGACAATTGTGTCTGATAATGGCTCATGTTTTGTGAGTACAGAATTCCGAGAGTTTATGCAGAAGAATGGGATTGAACACGTCACCTCTGCTCCTTATCATGCTTCCTCTAATGGTTGTGCTGAACGTGGCGTTCAGACATTCAAGGCAATGATGAAGAAGGCAGGTGAGGGAAGCATCGCCACTAGAGTATCAAGGGTGTTGTTTAGTTACCGCATTACACCACAGTCAACGACAGGGCTGTCGCCTGCTGAAATGTTACAAGGCAGGAAGTTGAGATCGACCTTAGATTTAATTCATCCAGACCGCCGAAGGAGAGTGGAACGGCAACAGAGCTTTCAAAAGAAATATCATGATAAGCAAGGTTCAGGGAGAAGTTTCCAGGAGGGAGATGCAGTGATCACAAGGAATTTCAGTCATGGACCTAAGTGGATTCCCGGGTTTATTATCAAGAGAACGGGTCCTGTCTCTTACAAGGTCATGCTAGGAGGTGGCAGCATGGTACGCAGACACGTTGACCAGATATTGGCCAGTTCTGAGGATAGGGACTGGATGGAACCAAAGATTATGGAACCCTTGGGGTTGTCTGAATCTTCAGCGGTCGATGTTGCAGCATCAGAGACATCTATTCCCGAGGAAACTGGCGGTGTTCCAGAGACAAACACTCAGAGTGTGGAAAAACCTGTTTTGGAAAAAGCCAAACCAGTAGTGATGGACTTTCAACCTCCAGGTACTCCAAGACAGTCATTATCCGCGATTGCACCGGTACGCCGGTCATTGAGAACTGTGTCAAAACCAAAGTATTTGAAGGACTATGAGTGTGGACTATGAAAAAAAAAATGCTAAAGTTTAAAAAAAAAAAAAAAAAAAAAATGTTAATATCAATGGCACATGTAGCGTGACTTGGGGATTTGGGATGAAGGCAACAGCTTAAGGGGGAAGGAATGTGGTAGATCGGGAGAGTTATTAGAATTGTCCACTAGGTGGCAGTGGTAGATCAGTCAGGGGTAGTGGGGTATATAGCCGAGGAAGAATCTGCAGGCTTGTGTGTTGTACTGGCTGACAATGTTTGCACTGATGACTGGTGTTCAGTAAACTCCCAGCTAAAGCTACCTCGATGTCTGTTGTTTATTTATTAGTACTGAGGATACTACAATTGGACATCGCATTTCTAAACTCAACAGAAACGTGTGATTGGTTATAATGCAAACACAGGAAACTACGAGTTAAAGAAAATGACAATAAATATGATGTAAAACAAACAAATCGAATGTAAATGTAATGCCGAAATCTTCATATTATGGGTAGAAAATGTACTTTCAACCCCATTTAACATGGAAGAGGCAATCCCCAAGAAGAGGAGGGAATACCATCGTTTTTCATCAAAGAAACGAATAGTAATTGGGAAGACTTTTGAATGGTGGAGAGAACTCAAAAGAATTAAATCAGACGCCGAGGTTGCACTGTTTCTTCTGGACAGATGAGTAGCTTCTAGTGCTGACTTTTTAGTATGTGAACTGTGTGTGAAAATAATTCTTTAAAAAATATGAGTGAAGCTGGACTAAACTTGGATAGCTCTAGCGAATATCAGACTGTAGGGATTTAGTGTGAGAGGTTTTCACTATGTACAAAAGGGGAGGGAGGGGCGAGCTAACTTGGTTTGTTTGGGATCTCGCTTCAAACAAACAGAAGTGACGACACCCACAATCACTGATACAACCTTAAGTGCTTCATTGCCATGATATTAGCAAAAAAAAAAGACAATACTTTGTTAGATTTTAGACACAATGTTAACTAATTTCTTGTTGAACTGTTGTATAAAATGATTACCACACATTGCACTCGTGTTATTCGGGACGAAACAGCACACGTGTGATGGTCGCTGCTCGTGTGATGTTGCTTATAGACGAATCCGACGAGCGTTCTTGTGTAGGCTGCCATCTTGTGGCGACGCCATTACTGAGCTGTTACACCGGCATAGACATATGCACCAGTATGTAAACAAACCTCGGAGATAAGGTGATAACGCACCCTTGATGACAGCTACAGCCAGGCAGACTTGTTGGGTTGATTATGTTAGACATTGGCCTCCAGTCACAGATGAAGGTACACGATCTTACAGATTATTTATGAAAATAGCTTGGCAAGCAAGCTAGGCTAACGTTTGCTACCGAGGAAACTAAAAAAAGATCTGTCCATTTGGCAACAATAAATAAATAAATAAATGAAATCAAATAAACAATTTCATGTTTTTCATTTGTGTCCATTATTTATCTCATTTTTACATTGCAACGGGCATGGGTAAGGTAACGTTACAGATAGAAAGTATACATAATATCGACCAACTACTGTTTTTAAACCATGGAAAGAAGTCAATATAACAGCAGGAGAACAATTATGTCACATAACGTTACATTTAGCTCAGGAAAGCCATTTAATGACCATAGCATGTAAATTGAATAGAAAAAATAACAAGAGAGGAGATTTTGCTGATCACTATATCACACATTTATTATATTTTTTTACTTATGTCATTAAATAATTGTTATTATACGCGAATGTCCGCGTCTTGTACTCGCCCAGGAAATCTGTGTAAACCGTACGGCTCCAGACAGGGGCAGTCGACCCGGGGTATTCACAATGTTTTCTCTTCAAAATTGAAATTTTACTGCCACCGTTAAAACAATTTATAACGGAAACTGTTTACCCACTCGACATTATACAAGGGCTAACGTTGTAACGTTAGTGACAGTCGTAAATCGCGAGCTGTTTATTCCAGTGGACGCAAGTTGCAACTAAAACAATAGAAGGCAATGGCGCAACGCTACCCAGCAACAGCTCAGTAATGGCGCTCGCTTACTTCCGGTAGTTTCGCCGGATTCGTCGTGTGACGTCACCGTCGGCCGAAGTGCCTGCAGTTATTCACAGTGGCAAAAAGACTGAACGGCTGTATTTGTTTTCAGCGTGAATGCCACGAAACACAAACCCAACATATAAAGTGGGAAAGAGCTTTGCGATTGGCTGTACAACTAGATTTGACAAAAAAAAAAAAAAAAAAATCGGAGGTATATTTTTACAGACTGCTATAGAAAGAGGAGCAAACGGATCACTGCAATTCACAGAAACAACTGGACTCCAGTCAGTGAAAGGTGGATTTGCAGTTATCATTTTGTGTCAAAATGCTGAATTTAGGTGTAAAACCATACCCATATATTTTGTATTGTTATATCTATTAACAACTCATCAATTAAATATTTATCATTGCATATTGTCCCCCCAAAAAAAACAACTATAAAGTTTTAGGGCCGGATGATATGATGATATATATAGGCTATATATAGGCTATATATAACACTGATATAAGTGATCATCCGGATTTAGAACTACCTATATTGTATTTATATAAAACGTTCACAGGCAAATTTGCTTTATATTTAGGTCTACCGATATTGCTTTTATTTCCCCGGTGTCGAAATCAGGCAAACATAAATGTCAGGTAACACGATTTCTGGCTGCATGTCAATATCCATGGATGACTGGATCTTTAGTAAGTTGCAAGGAACATTATATTGAGTCCAACATTTAGTTTAAATTGATAAAATTGTTCGTTTTAGTCGCATTTTCACAGTTTCCCCTATTAAATCCAGTCATTCAGTCAGGCTGAGGGGGGTTGTTGCGGTGGGAAAGTGACGTCAATGCATTCCCTCTATTGTTGAAACTTTTTTCACCACTTTCCATGAAAACATTTCTCTCATGCCACTCAAAAAGTACACATTTTTTCCCTTTAGTCTTGTGAAAATTTTTACATTCAATGTACATTCAGGCAACACTTCTTATGTTTCTGTAGACTAGATGATTGGGTGTAACTCTTCCCACATGAAGAGCACTGGAACGGTTTCTCTCCAGTGTGAACTCTCTGATGTCTTTTTAAGTCACTGGATGAAGTGAAGGTCTTGCAACAGTGAGCGCACACATGAGGTCTCACACCAGTATGAATACTCTCATGCTCTTTTAAAGACTTAAGTTGTGAAAAACTCTTTCCACACAAAGAACAGATGTGTGGCTTCACATCTGCATGAATTGTAAGGTGTTGTCGTAAGTTTGATTCCACAACAAATGTTTTCTCACACTGATCACAGCTGAATGATCTCACCCCAGAGTGACGGCGCAGATGATCTCTGAGATTTCTCTTCTGACTGAAACTCTTTCCACATAGAGTGCATGTGAACGGTTTTTCTCCAGTGTGAATCCTCGTGTGCATGTTTAGGTCTCCTTTCTCAACAAAACTTTTTCCACACTGAGTGCATGCATAAGGCTTTTCTCCAGTGTGAATCCTCATGTGTGTGTTAAGCTCTGATTTATATCTGCAACTCTTTCCACACACAGAGCAGATGAAAGATTCTTTGACTCCAGTTTTTCGAGCACGTTTTTGTGTAAAATTCTTTGTGTTCCCATCTTCATTTGTGAAACAATGTGGTTTTTGCTGGTTGTCTTCATTCACTTCCACTGGGTCTAAAATCGACATATTAAATTCCCATAATTCAATAAAAGGAAGACAAATGAGAAACAAAAATAAATATGGTTCTGTCTAAAAAAAAAAAAATAAAAACAATTGATTATTGAACCCTTTTCATGATATTATATTCCAACCATATATTTATATTTTGTATAATATTTTCAGATCTTATTGATCAGTTAATTGGCTTTATGCCCAGCTGCACTACTTCCTGAACTTCAGCCAGCTCCTTGTTTCCTGTCTGGCATTATTGGCCAAATTGATTAATTCAGGTGCGTCTGATTATTGTTGCCATGACTACTGAGGTCAAGCACACCTGAATTAATCAATTTGACCAATAATGGCAGACAGGAAACAAGGAGCTGGCTGAAGTTCAGGAAGTAGTGCAGCTGGGCATAAAGCCCATTGCACATGCACAGTGGAAAAATCCTTTAGACACAAACCCCAAGTTTTTACAGACAAGTTTTAAGATAGTCTCAGACTAAAATGCATGTGTGAGCCATTTTAACTGAAAGCAACTTGCTCTGACAGATTACAATATGTCACTACAATTGTTTTGTCTCAAGAACCAAACAGCAATGTTTTTAAAGGCACTTTTATAAAAGCTACTTGAATGTCTTAATTGAACTAAGGCCTAATCTTGGCTTAATCTAAGCCTTGTCTGTGAAACCAGGCCTAATAGAGATGCGCGGTTGGCGGTTACAGCCGAGGACTGCGCGGATAAACCGCGGATCGGGCAGATGACGTGACTAGAAAAAAAATACTAAAAAAATCAATTGGGGCATGTGGTTGAACCAAATTATGTGCCAAAATGCGATTTCTATTAGGCTACAATATCACATAAGGTAAGTGTGAAGAGGTTCGGTGTGTGTGGAAGGAAGAAGACAGTCGGCGTGACTGGGACTTGTGTTTATTCAGAAAAACAAAAAGAAACGAGGCGCACAGTAGCGCTTTCGCCACCATAAACAAAACACGCGATCCAACACTCTTGCTTCTCAGTCTCGGTTGCAGTAGCCGCGTGCGAAGTCCCAGTCCAACTCTCTCTCTCTCGCTCTCTCATTCTCTCCATGCCAATTACTGCAATCAGACACAGGTGTTCATCATCTGCACTTGACCTACTCATTCACCGCGCGGCTCCGTCCTTTCTCTCCCACGACAGACTTCGCAAAACTACGCCCCCCTCGCCACAGTCAGGTTTGCCGAAGTGCGTTTAATTTATTTATTTTTGTCCCTGTGTGCCGATCGGAGACGGAGTTCACTGCTGATATTCCGAGAGCTTTCTAGTCTCACGGCTGTCATCAACAGTGCCTTGTATCGCCCAATCAGCAGATGGCGGACGGGTGCGGTTTTGAAAATTGGTCAAAAACGTTGGTGCGGATGGATAGCGGACGGATTATGAGTTTTGTGATGCGGTTGCGGATGAAATAATAGCCTGTCCGCGCATCTCTAAGGCATAACACTTCACTGGTGGAAGAAAAGTCACAATACCATTAAAGAGAGCTTTTTACTGACTCTGAAAAACACCAGTAGAAAGATACTCAGGGCAATACACAGCCGTGTCTGTAATGTAAGAGACCAAATAGAGCACTATAGGGAGACTTTCTAATGCAAACTACATTATGAACCCTCAGATCTGTTTAAGAACATGCAAGTGCCTTGGTGGAAGAGTGAAGTAACATCTCACAGCAAGAACTGGCAAATCTCTCTCAGTCCATCAAGACGAGATGCACTTTAGCATTTAAACTGCTGGAAACACCATATAAATAATGACTGCAACTTTTAACATTGAGCCCCACTCGGTTCAGGGACTCATAATTCCATTTCTGCTCATTAAATGTTTGTGAAATTTGTTCCTTTTATGTCTCAGTTGTTAAATCTTTGCATGTTAATAAAAACATTTTCACATAATCAGAAATTTGCTTTAAAAAAGTATTTGAAAGTATTAGATGTATTGTTCTAGCTATACCAACCTGTTTGTTCATCTGTATCTTCATCTTTTATTCTGCAGGGTTCTTCCTCAAACTCCATCTTTACAATAGTATGTCCGTAGTTTCTCCTGGAATAATTCCTCCTGCTTGCTTCTCCTGTGGGAAGATGAGAATATATTATTATTATTAGATTAAATGTAGACCTAAATCATTGAATACTGAATAATAATAATATAAAAATAATATAATAATAATCCCATTAATTATGATAATTATTAAAAAACAAAACAAAAACAATAACACTAGTAATAACAAAACACCACTTGGCACCTACTGCATCAATTCTGGGTGGCTCGTCTTACCCCAAGGCTCTGTTTTTATCTTTTTACCTCAAAATAACACAGTGCAGAAAATTATTTCTCACACTGATCACAGCTGAAAGTCTTCACTCCAGAGTAAGAAGACAGAAGCTCTTTGGAAAAGCTTTCTGACTGAAAATTTTTAAACAATGAGTGCATGTATAAGGCCTTTCTACAGTGTGAATTCTCATGTGTCTCTTAAGGTTTGATTTGTGTCCGCAACTCTTTCCACACTTACAGCATGTGATAAGCGCTTTTAACTCAGCCATGTAATGTTAATATACTGCTACTGGGTTTCTGGCACGATTGGATGAAAGCCTCAAACGCTTCAGAAAGCCGCGGATTCCCATCACCAAGAATACTAATCTGATATTGATTGTAAGGGTTTTTGTGGTTTGACAGAGGGGACGCTTTTTGTCATTTTAGCAACAAGGGGAAACATCGAGTCCTGTTTACATTAGACCTAAGACTAAGCATTAAAAACTCTGTTTACCAGGTTTCATTGATCATTACATAAAGGAAAACAACTCACAATCTTAACAAATTACACTGTGAAAACCCAATCAGTAACGAGTTTACATTCATGAGTGACTCGTTTAGTCGTTTGGATTTAGATTTCTCCTAATAAATTAAAAAATGAATGTACTCACAGTCTGAAAACAGCAGATTTAGAGCAGAATGAACGGCTGTGTTCCACTTCTCATGTTTATGTTCCCTTCCCTCGCTCACTTCTCTTCTTCTCCTAGACTCGGATCATTGCTTCGGTTGATCGAGCGCCTCTACTGGCGGAACACTGGCATGAAATAGAAGCTGCTTGTCTTCATTCACTTCCATTAGGTCTCAAATCATGAAATTCCCATAGTCCAATTAAAACAAAAGAGCCAACTGTAAGTCAACTGTACCGTACTGTTATTTCTTTGTGGTATTTTAATCTTTTATCTTCTCAAAAGTTGTGTTATTATCAGAAATAAGCTCTACATGTCCAGCACTGTAAGACAATAAATACTTCAATTCAGTTCATAGAGAAGCTGAAAGAATATTGATGAGGGTTTATTGCTACAATCAGACATTGATTGAATGTGTGGAACTTAGAGACAAAAGAGTAGTTTGCAATTTAGAGTTATTAATAAGCTGCATTCAGCTATTCATGGCATGATGTTGCATTTAAATTATAAGGATTTGTTTCCTATGAATAAATGTGTACCTCAATTGCAATGTGAGTCACTTTTGATAAAAGCATCTGCCGAATCATTAAAGGGATACTTTACCTATGGAAAGATGAATGTCTATTTAAAATGGGTCATTTATGTAGAAGAAATGTGTATAAATATATATATATATATATATATATATATATATATATATTTATTTATTTATTGAAATTTGGAGCTTTCTACACTGAGAAAAGCCAGGAAACGTATTTTTGGCTGATGTGGATGAAAGACAACCACTCCCAGAATGCACTTGCTTTGCTGGCCTAGGAGGCCACGCCTACCGGTAATAGAGCGCAGTCGTTAAACAACAATTCTAGGCTACTAGTGATGACTGATGTCTGACTAGTCTCCGTGATGAGTCTGCTTGAAAATGTGTTTCGAGATCACCAAAAATGTCTGGTATTCAGCTTTTGCTTTCTACAGTCTCCATTCATAATGTTTACGTGGCGAGCAGAATGAGGCTAGGGGGCTGGAGAACGGCGTGAGTCATGTTTACTGTGGCGAACAGGAGAAGTGAGGGCCGCGGGAGAACGCACGAGTCATGTTTACTGTGGCGAGCAGGACGAGACTGAGGGCCGCGGAAGAACAGCTCGGCCAATTAAATTATCTTTGAATATATAAATAATCTACAAAGAATTTCTTGGAAGATTTTAAATTATTCTTATTCTATTTTTTTAAGAATACAGGGCTTTTAAAAAGAATTTCATTTTATAGATCATGTATATTCTGTTATACACTCCAGTCCAGCGGTGGCGGTAATGCAAAAAAATAGTTGTCAACTGCCATTTAAAAATAGAAGAAGAAGAAGAAGCCATAGTAGGCGTTTCTCAATGTCAAGGAAGGATCCTCGGAAGCCGGAATTTCAAGGATGCTACGTCATCGACGTCCGTCGAAGGACTGTTCCAATGTCGAGGATCCTCAGAATTTCAACCAAGGACTGAGTCCTTCGTTCGGAAAATATCCCATACACAGGAAAGGATGCATATGTGTAGCCTTCGTGCTCTTAAATCACCCACAATCCTATGCGCAGCTTTGCTATCTTGTTCAAAAACTAAAAAATGTCGACCGTTAGCGGAGTTGGAGTGATAACGGCAATATGCTTTCAAATGTAAGCAAGTATAATTTCAGTTTAGCCATTTATTTAATGTTTGTTAAACTATTTAACATATCGGCTCAAATTTGCTGAGGGGATTTAAAGCTGTTCCCTTTTACTGGTGATTAACTTTTTAATTTTTACTTCATAGCCTTTTCTGTTGGTCACATATTTTACAATTGCATGTGTTTTAACAGCTAGATCATGTTGCTATGGAGGTAGTTCTGTTCACTCCGGTAATATCGTTTTTGAATGAATAAACTCCCTTTTAAATCAATATTTTGTGTCAAATTATTGATTTATTTGGTAGGTAGCCATGTTATAAGTGGGAAAATGTATAGCGAGGCGGTTGTTACAGCGAATACAACGGGCTGATCAAGACCCCTCTTCATTAGAGTTTGCGTGGTTGTATTCACTATAGCAACCGCCTGGTTATACATTATCCCTTTATTTATTTATTTCTATGAGGACTGACAAGACAAAATAAGGACTGTCAAGTGTATTTAAACAGTGCAGTACACCAGCTCAATGATTTTTGCAGCGCCGAAGCGGACCTTTCACTGATGTAATGACGCAATGACGTGCACTTGCTAGCCTGTTCCATTTACGTGTTCTCCGAACGCTAAAGAGGACCCTTGCCTAGCCTCTGAAGGAAATGACTTGGAAGGACCCGTCCTGCCAAGGAAGTATCCTTGACATTGAGAAACACCACTTGTTTACTCAGTTGAGGCTGATAGTCACACAGTTAAAGCAGCCTAGTCTCTCTTCATCATCTTTGCAATCATTTATAGAAGCTTTGTCTGTAAGTATTGATGCATTTACTAGAAGTTTTTCAAGTTTTGTGTGGAATTCGTGCCAGTAATTTTAGGTTAAAATTGACATTAAGAGCGACTTTTCTCTACAATGTGACATGCATTGTGTATTATTGTGTATATTATGTTTAGTTATACCTTAAAGTAACACAATTTTACATAACTAAATCCGCTATCCGCTAGCTGCCTGTCCCCTAAACACTAGGGCTGCAACAAACTATTATTTTGATAATCGATTAATCTAATAATTATTAGAACTATTAATCGTCGATTATTTTGCCGGCTAATCAGTAAGTTTGGAAGGATTATTCATCTTTTTTTAAATTAGTTATAACATTACATATTCTTACTATAATATTTTAAAAAATCAGTTCAGGTTTTGAAAGTTGTTTTGATGAACTTTGAGCCAACTAAACAGGTCATTCTCTTTAAGTTTTCAGATTTCAGCCCATCACACACAAATGCTCTCTAAGCATTGTTTAATAGGCCCACTGCTTTTCTTTGAACTGAAACAGAAAAAGGGTAATTTACTTTAGGACACAAAAATGGCAAAATATTAATCTGCAAACCATTATTATAATTATAAAAGTACATTATATTACATTATTATTGATAATATTATTACTATTATTAGTAGTATTGCATTATCTAATCAATAGATTTACGTTACCACTACTTGGCGCCAGCTGGAGAAAACTCAATTCTCACCGGCTCCTCTTTTGCTGGGATGTTTCCTCTTTAAGTGCTCCAACGTGCATGTTGTGCTCCTGTGAAAAGCAAGTTCCGCCTTGCATGTATTGCTCATGACAGCATTCTAGGTTTGAAGTTTTGTGAAACTTTCCCAAACTTTGCTAGTCTGGATTCGTTTGCTGTTTTTTTCTTTTACCGCAAAAACATTTGTAAAGGGCTGCATTACACTCTAACTCAACTTAAGATCAGTAGCCGCCAAAATTCTGCTTCTTCTAGGAAGAGATCTCATTCAGGCGCACAAGGTGTTGGAGCAATGCAATGGACCAAAACATGCTCCCTTTGCTTAGATGTTGGCCCTTTGGGTGGGTGATAGTTGGAGATGCAGGGCTCTCAAGTTTTGAAGACAGGCAAGAGTGACACGACATGTGCAAGATATACAGTGGTTTCATAAGTGCAGTACATGGATATATACTGAATCAATATAGAATGGATACTATTATAAACAGAATTTTTTCAGATAGATTAGTCCTATGAATATAATATACAGATAACTATTGTGAACAGAATTTACAGCTAGATATGTACTGAATATAATATACAATATACAGATGAATATTACTATAAACAGAATTTTTACAGATATGTACAATAAACATAATTTACAGATGGTTATTACTATAAGCAGAGTTTACAGCTGAATATGTACTATGAATATATATACCGATGGATTTAAGTAGTGCAAATTAAGTTGGACAAAAACAATACGAATAAAAGTGCAGTGGGAAGTAATTGCATATTACGGTTAAAGTACGGTATTTCAAATGTATATGTAAACAATTGGTACTGTAAATAAACAGTCGGCAGTGCAAATTGATATTCCAGCAGGTAAGTAGTCCAAGATGCATATGTAAACAGTTGTTACTATAATAATAGTCAGCGGTGCAATGAACATTATAGCATTGCAAATAACAAAATGGAGGCAGGTGTGAGGAGGGAGAGAAGAGTTTATCAGTATATGAGGGAAGTCGGATCAGTGAGGGTTAGAGTTCAGTAAAGAGACAAAACTCAAAGCGCTTCACATAGAGGGGGGAATCTCCTCAACCACCACCAATGTGCAGCATCCACCTGGATAATGCAACGGCAGCCATATTGTGCCAGAACGCCCACCACACACCAGCATACTAGTGGAGAGGAGACAGAGTGATGAAGCCAATTGGTATATATGGGGATGATTAGGAGGCCATGATGGACAGCAGACTGATCTCATGAAGTAGCGTGTGTATGACACGCCAATTCGTATTTCCATTTTTGGCGTGCTATCAAGACGCATAATCACCTTTCAGCGTGTTTATGAACGCCGTTGACTTAACGTTATGTAAATATATGACTTACCTCAACCCCGTCCCTAAACCTAACCGTCACTGGGGTTAATGGCATTTATGACTGTTCCCTTACCATCCTAGGTAAAAAAAATATACGACTTACCTCAACCCCATCCCTAAACTTAACCGTCACTGGGGTTAATGGCATTTATGACTGGAGATTTGACTGCGTGTTCAGACACGCGGAATGCCGCGGACGTTAATGGCGTAGACGTATATACGCATACACGCGGATAGCACAAAATGCGTGGATATAACACGCCACCTGACTCGAAAGTGGCGTATATGTTTACTCAAAAGTCATGATGTCATGTTGATGGACAGAGGCCACTGGGCAAATTTGGCCAGGATGCCGGGGTTACACCCCAACTCTTTCGAAAGACATCCTAGGATTTTTCATCACTCTACTGGGGCGTTAGGACCCACATAGACCACAGGGTGAGCACCCCTACTGGCCTCACTAACATCTCTTCCAGCAGCAACCTGGTTTTCTCAGAAGGTCTCCCATCCAGGTTGTAACCAGGCTCAGCCCTGCTTAGCTTCAGTGGGTGACCACTCTTGAGTACAGGGTGATATGGCTGCTCCCTCCCCACAGAACAAAAGCCATCAAGCTGCTCAAGGCCACCCAGGAAATGCTGGCTTTGTCTAATTTACATCTTCACAAGATTGCCTCCAAAGTGGAAGTCATGAAAGCATTTCCTTCAGATGACATTGCAAAGTGAGTTAAAGAATCTAGATCTAAGCACTGGCCTCCCACCAGTTCACAGAAGTATGGCGGTGAGCCGGGATTTGTCTGAGGATATGTTCATTTTCCAGGTTGCAGACCAGGTGAGACCTTACACCAGGGGCTCGTTCTTCGTACCTCGCTAACTCGGTTAGCTGGATTTGATTGTTGGCGATTTGGCATGATCTTGGATTGTTTGGTTCTTCGACGCTCATCCTGGACTTGCTGTCATAGCAACAGGTGCGCCAGCTTGAACCTGCTCGCGAGCAGGCTTATTTCATGTAAACAGGATTAGATCGCGGCTGATTCTTTAGCGCAGCTCGATAGTGTAGCCTAATTTCTGAGATTATTTTTTTTTTTCTCGTGAAACGATCGTTGTGAGGGTGTCGTTTATACTTTATTTTGTTGGAAATGCACATTAATGTTCGATTTGATGCCGGGCTTCAACAACAATGCGTTCAACAATGTGTTCATTCAACAAAAATGTTTGCATCGCCCTAAAATTCTTTCCGAGTGGCTTTCTTTACACTATTGGAGATGCCGAGAAGCTTTTCTGTCATGCCATTCGCAAAGTTTACCTAGCGCTCTTAGTTTTTTTTTTTTTTGCCAACTTAGGGTATATTATAATTTTTAATGAAGATAATGCAATCATGATGACCGTGCCGATTATGACTTGCAGTCCCTCAGCCTTAACTTACGTGATTGGTGCCATACACTGTAGACTCCACACACGTTCCCCTCAATGAAGGGATTTTGTGAGGAGAAAGGGGGCTCACAATGTAAATGTGTAAAAATTACTATTTTTGTAATGTAAAAGTTACAATGTAAAAGTTAATATTACAATTTTTTTATATTCCAGATTATAATTATATCAATATTTTTAAAAGGCAGTTGACTGAGTAAAATCTCTTAGATGGTGTGTGACCATGTTCCATATCACAAATCAGTGTGACCAGGATCTCTGCATGACTCAAGAACTTTCAGAGATTCACATTTATGCACATTATTTGAACGTGGTTAGGAAAATTATAAATATCAAACTCACGGTATTATATACACTTATGCTGAGAACTGCATTTTTCCATTATACAGGTGATAACAACAGGGTCCTGCATGGAGACAGGTGTTTTATGACCCCATTCCCTGACCCAAACCCCAGACCAGTTACAATGCAGCTCTAGGACAAGGGCACACAATGAAATGACCTTTGGCCAACTAAAGGGAAGATTTCAGGGTCTAAAAAGCCTGAGGGTTGTACCTGACAGTGCCTGTGACATGTGCCATATTACACAACATTCCCAACATCAGAAACATAAAAAAATTAATAAAAAAAAATTAATTAAGCCTAAAATAAAAGACAAGACAAATTTGTAAAATGCTTAGAGTTTTATTTCAATAGTTCTTTATAAAGAAAAGCCAGTTATTCAGTCATATTTTTAAAAGAGATGTTAAGGTCAGCAATAGTACTCTGTGTGAAATAGTGTATTTAAGTCTGAAGTTTATTTTGAAGCAACTCTATTTCTAGTGCAACTTAGTCAAGTTCTATTTCTCCCCCTGATTTTAGTTTTTTCAAAATACTCTATTTTCTGTTGAAGACACATATAGGGAACGAATTTTACCCTGTGTCGTTTGTGTCACACATGCCTCATGCAACAAATAAAAAGGAAAAGTTGTCTCTACACTGCCCACCCCTGTATCACTGCTGTGTGCAGACTCTTCTGTAGGCCTTTCTGTACATGTGGACTCTTGTCAGAAATAATAGGCATAGGCACAAGTAGAAATCAATTAAAGCCATCAATTAAATTAAAGTACTTCCTCCAAAGGACAGTCATCTGAGAAGTTTTCTTCACTCTCCAGTGCAATGTGATTGATAACTCATGGCAAAATATTTTTACATTAACATAAGTTTAACAGTTTTTACTTTCACAAGACAAAGCAATTTATCATTACTCAAGATTTAACAGTTGAAATGACTAAACCAGCCAATTCGGATTATAGGTATAGTTAATTTAATGCAGCAACAAATTATTTCACAGTGTACTGCACAAAGATAATTTAAATCTCATTTCCCAGTAATGAAGGTGTTGCTGCTACTGGTCCCTGATGTGGGTCTGGAAGAGCTGAAATTCACATTCAACCCAAGGGTCAGCTCTTCTGCCAGGTGTCACAGTCCTTCGTCTGCACCATCCTGTCCGCGTCTCCAGCACTACACTTCCCATGATCCTCTCGTCTGCACACCTGAACTCACTCCCTCATCAGCCTCCCGTTCAGCGTCCTGTTCATCTGTTTCACCTGTCTTCACCTCATTATGTTTGATTCTTCTGTGTATTTAGTTCTCCCTCCTTCAGTCTGTCTTTGTTGGTCAATGTTGAATGTTACCCGGTGTACCCCGTCTTCCTGCCTGTATTTTTATTAAATATATATCTTCATTGTGACTCTGGAGTCCTCCAGTTCCTTCTGCCTGCTCCACACCCGTGACAGATTGACCGACCCAAAAAAAAAAAAAATGGAATTTGCAGCCGTACAACTACTCCTCCTGGAGCAGGAGGATCAATCCCTCGAGGCCCACACACAGAGGTATTTGGACTTGGTGCCTCATGTTCATTTTGATGACACAAGCCTCTGTGTGCTTCCGGGCAGGCCTAAACGCTGAAACCCAGGCACGCCTGCCCGGAGATGGGCCTCGAGGGAACTTCGCGGCCTATGTGGAGTGGGTGCTGGTGTCATGTGGATCTTCTTTCACCATGGACGACGGCACCAGCCCCACTCCAACGTCAGAGACCATCCAGCCTGCGCCAGAGACCGTCCAGCCAGCGCGAGAGACCGTCCAGCCAGCGCGAGAGACCGTCCAGCCAGCGCCAGAGACCGTCCAGCCAGCGCCCGAGACCGTCCAGCCAGCGCCCGAGACCGTCCAGCCAGCGCCCGAGACCGTCCAGCCAGAGCCCGAGACCGTCCAGCCAGAGCCCGAGACCAGGATCCCACCCAGCCTCCCTCTCCCACCTCCTCCCGTCACGCAGCCGTCAGCCCTTCCGTCTGCCAGCTCCCCTGACCCAGCCTGGTCATGGGATCCCCGGTTTTCGCCTCCCACCTCCTCCACATGGACACTTCCTCGGCCCCCGGTCCCATTGGCTTCCGCGTGGCTCTTACCTCCCTCAGCTCCTCCATGGCCCCTCAGTCCACCAGCTCGGCCAGGCTCCTTCGACCCTCCGGATTCCCTACACTCCCTCGTCATCCTCCCTTCACTGTTGGACTTCCTTCCCTTGGCTCCGCCCTGTCATGTCACCCCCCCGGTTCTGTCGGACTCTTCACTCCCTCCAGTCAGCCCTCACGCCCTCTGACCTCACCGTGTCCCTCTGTGCCCCTGTCGTCACTTCAGTCACCAGAGCCTACGGTGTCACCATGGTCCCTCGGTCCCTCCTCAGCACCCTATGTCGTCTGTCCCTCAGCTTCACCCTGGTCTCCTCTCCCATCTGCTCCGCCCCTGTCAGTCGGCCCCCTGGTGTCGTCAGCCCCAGTTCCATCGGCTCCACCAGGGGTCCTCCCTCCATCTGCTCCGCCCTGGTCTCGCCCTCAGCCTGCTCCGCCCTGGCCACGCCCTCAGCCTGCTCCGCCCTGGTCTCGCCCTCAGCCTGCTCCGCCCTGGCCACGCCCTCAGCCTGCTCCGCCCTGGCCACGCCCCGCCCAGCCCCCAGTTCGCCCCCCCTCCTTCCTCTGTTATGCGGCGTGAGGTCATGCCTCCCGGGAGGGGGGAGTTCTGTCACAGTCCTTCGTCTGCACCATCCTGTCCGCGTCTCCAGCACTACACTTCCCATGATCCTCTCGTCTGCACACCTGAACTCACTCCCTCATCAGCCTCCCGTTCAGCGTCCTGTTCATCTGTTTCACCTGTCTTCACCTCATTATGTTTGATTCTTCTGTGTATTTAGTTCTCCCTCCTTCAGTCTGTCTTTGTTGGTCAATGTTAAATGTTACCCGGTGTACCCCATCTTCCTGCCTGTATTTTTATTAAATCTATATCTTCATTGTGACTCTGGAGTCCTCCAGTTCCTTCTGCCTGCTCCACACCTGTGACACCAGAGTCAGGAGGATCATTATTATTTTTTCTCAGCCTTTTTCCTGGGGCTCGTTCTTCGTACGTCGCTAACTCAGTTAGCTGGATTTGATTGTTGGCGATTTGCCATGATCTTGGATCGTTTGGTTCTTCGACGCTCATCCTGGACTTGCTGTCATAGCAACAGGTCCGTCAGCTTGAACCTGCTCGCGAGCAGGCTTATTTCATGTAAACAGGATTAGATCGCGGCTGATACGGGAAGTCCTTCAGCGCAGCGCGATAGTGTAGCTTAATTTCTGAGATTTATTTTTGTTTTCTCGTGAAACGATCGTCGTGGGTGTCGTTTAAATACATTATTATTTTGTTGGAAATGCACATTAATGTTCGATTCGATATCGGGCTTCAACAACAGCACAAAATGTTTGCATTGCCCTAAAATTATTTGCGAGTGGCTTCCTTTACATTATTGGAGATGCGGAGAACTTGATAAGCTTTCTGTCGTGCCATTCACAAAGTAGTGCTCTTAGTTTTTTTGTTTTTTTTTTGCCAACTTAGGGTATATTATAATTTTTAATGAAGATAATGCAAGCATGATGACCATGTCGATTATGACTTACAGTCCCTTAGGCTTAACTTACGTGATTGGTGCCATACACTGTATACACACATGTTCCCATCAAGGCCTCAATGAAGGGATTTTGTGAGCAGAAAGGGGGCTTATACAGTGCAGCCAAATTACTATTACAATTTTTAATATTCCAGATTTGGAATATTATATCACTTTTTTTAAAAGGCATTTGACTGAGTAAAATCTTTTAGATGGTGTGTGACCATGTTCTATATCACAATCAGTGTGAAAGCAAAATGGCCAGGATCTGTGCATGACTCAAGAATTTTAAGAGATTCACATTTATGAACATTATTTGAACATGGTAAGGAAAATTATAAATATCAAACTCACGGTATTACATACACTTATGCTGAGAACTGCATTTTTGCATTAAACAGGTGATTACAACAGGATCCTGCATGGAGACAGGTGTTTCATGACCCCATTCCCTGACCCAAACCCCAGACCAGTTACAATGCAGCTCTAGGACAAGGGCACACAATGACATGAGCTTTGGCCAATAAAGGGAAGATTTCAATGTCTAAAAACCCTGAGGGTTGCACCTGACAGGGCCTGTGATATTGCATGTGCCATCTTACACAACACTGCCAACATCAGAAAAAGAAAAAAAAAAGTTTAATTAAGCCTAAAATAAAAGACAAGACAAATTTGCAAAACTCTGTTTGCTTAGAGTTTTATTTCAATAGTTCTTTGTAAAGAAAAGCCAGTTATTCAGTCATCTTTTTAAAATATATTATGCAAGGTCAGCAATAGTACTCTGTGTGATTTTACTCTGAAGTTTATTTTGAAGCAACTCTATTTCTAGTGCAAGTTCTGTTTCTCCCCCTGATTTTTGTTTTTTCAAACTACTCTATTTTCTGTTGAAGACTCATATAGGGAACAAATGCAACAAATAAAAAGCAAAAGTTGTCTACACTGCCCACATCCCTGTATCACTGCTGTGTGCAGACTCTTCTGTAGGCCTTTCTGTACATGTGGACTTCTGTCAGAAATAATAGGCACAAGTAGAAATCAATTAAAGCCATCAATTAAATTAAAGTACTTCCTCCAAAGGACAGTCATCTGAGAAGTTTTCTTCACTCTCCAGTGCAATGTGATTGATAACTCATGGCAAAATATTTTTTACATTAACATAAGTTTATCAGTTTTTACTTTCACAAGACAAAGCAATTTATCATTACTCAAGATTTAACAGTTGAAATGACTAAACCAGCCAATTTGGATTATAGGTCTACTTCATTTAATGCAGCAACACATTATTTCACAGTGTACAAAGATAATTTAAATCTCATTTCCCAGTAATGAAGGTGTTGCTGCTACTGGTCCCTGATGATGTGGGTCTGGAAGAGCTGAACCCAGGGATGCCCTTCACAACAGGGCAATTCACATTCAACCCAAGGGTCAGCTCTTCTGCCAGGGTCAGGAGCATCATTATTAGTTTTTTCTCAGCATTTTTCCTGTTTGCTTTTATAAACAGACAATCATTTATTTAACAGTGCCTTTTTAAAAGAGACTAGTAGGCCTATAAGGCCTTAAATTACCATTAGGTAGAATATTTTTGTACTTCACTTTCACCATGTCCATTATTATAGTGTGGTGACTCGACATTACAATGAACAAAGTAATTATGAAATTATGAAAATAAAAATAAAATAATAATAAGTTATTAAAACATCTAACATGGCCACCACAAACGCATTTAATTTGTCTTCTAGTTTTGCCAGCACTCTCTCCTGGCTTTTGCACACTTTGAGGTGTTCCTGGCGTTTTAATTAAAGACTGAAATTCGGCATAACCTTGCATTAAAAGCGCTTGCTCTGCTTGGGAGAAAAACTGGGCGTGTTCTTTGGCCATGCTGAACAGCCAATAGCAGCGTTGCTGATCACTGGTTCTGCTATCGATACATGTCCCCTTTTAAACCAACGCGAGAACGCGCAGTTATCTCAGATAACTCAATCCAGCGATACTAATCATAAACAACAGGTGTGTTCGAAGAACCCAATTAGCCGGATCATGATTAGCACGATGATCTCATCTTAGATGTCTCATTTGATCTCGGATGTTTTAAGCAACGTACGAAGAACGAGCCCCTGGTTGCTTTTATAAACAGACAATCATTTATTTAACAGTGCCTTTTTAAAAGAGACTAGTAGGCCTATAAGGCCTAGTAAAATTACCATTAGGCCTAAGTAGAATATTTTTGTACTTCACTTTCACCATGTCCATTATTATAGTGTGGTGACTCGACATTACAATGAACAAAGTAATTATACAATTATGAAAAAAAAATAATAAGTTATTAAAACATCTAACATGGCCACCACAAACGCATTTAATTTGTCTTCCTCTTTTGCCAGCACTCTCTCCTGGCTTTTGCACACTTTGAGGTGTTCCTGGCGTTTTAATTAAAGACTGAAATTCTGCATAATGTTGCATTAAAAGCGCTTGCTCTGCTTGGGAGAAAAACTGGGCGTGTTCTTTAGCCATGCTGAACAGCCAATAGCAGCGTTGCTGATCACTGGTTCTGCTATCGATACATGTCCCCTTTTAAACCAACACGAGAACGCGCAGTTATCTCAGATAACTCAATCCAGTGATACTAATCATAAACAACAGGTGTGTTCGAAGAACCCAATTAGCCGGATCATGATTAGCACGATGATATTATCTTGGATGTCTCATTTGATCTCAGATGTTTTAAGCAACGTACGAAGAACGAGCCCCAGATGCAGGGTTCTGTCAACGATAACAGTATGTGGTTCTCTCAACGAGTTTGTTTGACCCACTTGAGTTTGCTGCACCTGTCGTCCTTCAGAGAAGACTTCTGCTCAGAGCGCTGACCACAGGGTCTTGTGACTGGAATGCACCTCTGCCTGATGAGAAATATAAGGAATGGAAGGTTTGGAGAGATTCATTAAAAGAGGTTGAATATGTCAAAATTCCTCGCATATATGCAATTAAGGCAAAGAGATGTGTGTCTTCTGTGATGCTTCCACAAGTGCTATTGCAGCTGTTGCTTACATCAGGGTTACCAATATAAGAAGTAATGTAGAAGTTCACTTCATGTCTGGAAAGTCCCCGGACTTGAGCTGTGTGTAGCTGTACTATGGAAGTAAAATAATGTCAAATGTTTTTGAAACAAAGAGCATGTTGAATTGCATCAATTGAAAAAAAAAATATGCATTGTGTTAACCATTGCTTTATGCTTGCATTTTAATCCATTGTGTTTTTAAAGGTAGTGTAGGTCAGAATTAAAAAAAAAAAACTTTTTTTCTAAATTTTTTAAACTTTCTGTATATATCAATGCATAATTAAAATCTAAGTACTCTGAAAAAGAAAGTATAAAAATCGAGTGTCTGTAGACCTCTTATGACTGTTTTAAACACAGCTCATTATTTCCATTCACTTCACCCCCTCCCTTATGGGCTCCTTCCAAAGCCACGCCCCCCAAAACACATGAACGCGCGACTCCGACAGCTGAGCTGAAGACGTAGTATTTACTTGACACGAGACGAGAGGAGAGGAAGGAGTGCATGTAGTGACATGTCAGAAACACATGTAAATAAAAAAAATCTAAAGATAAACAAATAAGTTGTATTTTATTACTCACTATCAAGCTAGCATATTGATATTGGTAAAGTTTAAAATATATATTTATTGATTCGCTAATGAGCTAGTTATCTATAAGGCAAAGCTAAAAACAGGTTGCATGATACACGTTTTTCCATTGCCATCATTTACACTGTGATGAAGATGAATTTCGTGTAAGATTCATAACATATGGTGTTCTGCATGTAAGTTTGCTTAATGAAAGCATTGTTGATTCTGATGAGGACTACACTCCCGAGACAAGTAAGTTACCCATAGACAGTATAAGAAAGCAAGTACCGCATCGTCAGCTCGAGGACAGATCCGTGGTCGAGGGCGAAGCAGAGGAGGTCGTGCAAGAGGCCGCGCTATTAGGGTCCAAGGAAGTAGAGGCCGAGGACGGGGTGGTCAAAGTGCAGGGCAAGGAGCACTTCTTGGACAAGAGGACCTGCATCGAGTTTTGCATCTTCAAGCTCAAACAAGGGCATGCGAACAGGTACGATCTGGATACGCGCAAGAGACCTTTCTCACAACTTCCGTATTTGTGACCGGAAATACGCAATTGTCGTGGTAATCTTCTTCCGCTCCATTCATAACAGATAGCGCCGAAGGCAACTAGTGAGAGTTGTTGCGTACCGATCTTTTTGGTTATTCCCAAAAGCAGCCATACCTGTCGTTTTCATTCCTTCCCTCGTCAGTTCCCTGTCGATGAAGTTCGAAGGAACTGGATTCAGGCAATCTGGCGGGATGTTATTGATCCTGTGATCTTCTGTACTTCTCATGTCACCATTCACTAATAAGCCGTCATTGTTTGTTTATTTTTTATGTTTTGTGTATTTTTGAAGTAACGTTAGTTCATGTTCAACTTTATTAAGATATTTGTATCCAGCGGAATAAGCACATAAAATACACCACAATATAAAACAAGATAAATAAGAACACACAACAGTGGGCTACATATAAATTAAAAATATTAATATATACCATTCTGAGTATTTAACAATCTGAGTGGACAAGGGATAAATTAATATTTGTATAATTTTTCTTCATCTTGGATCGTTCTATAGCAACAGCAGTGCAAAAAATTCAGGATAACTGTTGAATAAATTTGACAGACTTCTTTCTGGTATTTACATCAAAATGCAGTTTATTGTAAATAATACTCCCTAAATATGAATAACTTTCCACACACTCCACCTTCTTACCTTTAATGAACGTATATTGGAAAGAATGAGCTTCAGTTCTGAAATCAATAGTCATATCTTTGGTCTTAGATACATCAGCTGCAGACAAGCATCACCACAGCATTTTACAAAGTCATCAACAACTGGACCATGACAAGTTTACATTTTTTCGAAGTCTTGAAGACTCTCTGATCAATTTTCTCTTCCCAGAGTAGGTTTTTCTAATGTGTCGACAGTTGACGGGAACTCCGTTTCCACAACGATTACGTATTTCCGGTTTTTGTGAAAAAGGTCTAGTGGGCAGGTCCTGTGTGGCAAAAGGGCAGTTTCCATGGTTGCGAGAGAGTGACAGTCGCCTAAGCCAATCCGTTGTTTCGTCCCGGTTGGAAATAATGAGCTGTGTTTAGTGCAGAATAAACGGTCTAGAGTCACTCGATTTTTATACTTAGATTTTTATACTTTTATACTTTTATACTTAGTACTTAGATTTTAATTATGCATTGATATATAGAAAGTTTAAACATATTTGGAAAAACGTTTTTATAAAATTCTGACCTACACTACCTTTAAGACTTGCATTTTTATGGGCTGAAATTCAACACTGAGAGATTGTGTGGCTGGCCCGACGCTTAGTAAGAGCCATGAGACACGCTCCAATACAGGCAAAAGAGCGAATAAAATAAGATAAAATTAAAAAAATGGTAAATAAGAGATGGATTACACTTTATGTGGTCTCATCGGAGTGTCTGGTTTCTGTAAACGGTGAGAGATCTTGTGGCAGGCGCGACTCGCTAATAGGTGACGTGACGCGCACTCCAAATGGACAAAAAGAGTGAATAAAATATAAAATAAGATGACAAATACCCCTACTGTACGCAGCCCTAATGGCAGAGACAATTCACGTTATAACACAGATTAACAGATATCATGGTAGAGATGAAATCACCTTACTTTGCACGGGGGTTAAAACACTTGAGTAAACATTTGTGTGTTTTGTGTCTTATGCCTAGTTCACACTACATGATTTTAAAATGTCGGGCTGAACTGTGCAGTTCACACTACATGACTTGCTCTCAGTGAAATCATGAGTGTTCAAGTTGTTTAGCTGTTCACACCACACAACACAACGTGATTGATCCACAACAGGAGGTAACTCACTACACGAGTTAACAACGCACTACATAGAGATACAACCACGATCGGATGATAACAGCATATCATTTGTGACTCAATGAGAGCTGTTTCAGTACTATAATACGGTCTAAATCCTGAAAATAATCAAACAAATAACGAGTTGACAACAACACGATTCTATCTGGTCTAGAAACCATGTTTTTTAACGAAAAAACACGCAATAAAACGAACCTGAAATGACGCGAAACTGCAGAGAAGAACACAACACGCGAATATGGACGTCAGACAGAAACTAGTGCTGCACACTGTTTGCTCGACGATCTGTTCTGAGAAAAAAAAATGCAAAAAAGAAAAAGTAAGATTTTCCTGGTGTCCTCAACCCATGCGTTGCTATGATTGGCTGTACTCATGACATCACTGAGATTGAGTCGCGCGACTGCGCGAGATATCTAGCATGCTAGATATTTTTCTGAGCTCGGTGACCTGTCTGCGAGCTGTCTGCGAGCTGTCTTTGATGCGTTGTTGGCTCTTTCACACTAACTGATTGGCGAGCGTTAATCGTCCGCTAATCGCCCGCGATTTGCACGCGATAACACCCTGACTTGTCGGCGACTCAACGATTTGCAAATCGGGCTTAAATCGGGCTTAAAATCACGTAGTGTGAACTAGGCTTTAATCAACCTTTTCCACACATATAAAAATTATAAGTCATACTCATTGCTCTATCCATTTCAGCAAATGACGTTTTGTGTAGGCCTCTCGTCTCTAGCTGTTGCTTTGGTGCTTGTCAACACGCATTTGCACCCCCTGCTGGTAAAGACAACTAACGGCAGATGGAGAATATGCTCGGCAATCCACTGCTTTTCCTGCAGTTCCTGGATGTCAACGCAGTATTTTCTGTTGAATTTGAACCACTACATTTGTGGAAGCGAATGTTCAAGGCAAAATGAACTGAAAATTGCCTGTTGAATATTATAGGTTGTATTTTTAAACATTTAGAAAATTTTGTAAGTGAAATATGAAATGTGAATATGGATTATTGAATTTTTAATAATGCAAATGTGTTTGAAATGTTTTTAATTGAAATATTCACTGCTTAAATATTCAACCATGTTGAATTTTAGCCCATAAAAATGCAAGCCTGGAAAATACAATGGATTAAAATGCAAGCATGGTTAACGCAATGCATTTTTTTTTTCAATTGGTGCAATTCACATACCCACGCACAGGCTGTGGGTTTATCTTATATTGATTACATGGCTACTCAAGGAAACGTGTTAATTACTTAAAGGGCACCTATTATGCCCCTTTTTACAAGATGTAATATTGGTCTCTGGTGTCCCTAGAATGTATTTGTGAAGTTTCAGCTCAAAATACCCCACAGTTAATTTATTATAACCATTTGAAAATGTCATTTCGGGGCCTGCTTAAAAATCTTATAGTATCCAGCTGCAGACCCGCAGCACCACCAGTTTCAGAACCCCAACGCCAGAACCGGAAGTAAGGGGCGGAGTTACGTTCTAACCAACACCAGCGCGAGGAACGTAAGTGAGGGGCGGAGCTTAGGTTTGAAACCTAATAACGCCACCTAACGTAATTTGGAGGGTATTTTACACATGAAACAGCTTTTATTGAACAAGAAAAGTCTAGTCCTACTCTCTACATATGTTATGATACTACATTACAGTACAATAAGCATTTTAAAACATTGATTTTGTGTAATATAATTGTATATAGTTTCAGTTATTCGTTTCATTGTATTATGAGTTACTTCCTGATCATGATGGTGAAAAAATAATACTTGAAACTTATGGGCATTTTAATGTACAACAGTTTCATAATTTTAGCTAAGCAGTTTATACATACGTGTAGATTTAGGAAGGTAAGACCTTTGTTTTTGTTTTTATTAACTTTGTATAATAAAGCTTTAAAAGATATAAAACAAGACAAGCATTGGAGGTTTTCAAAATTATGCACAATTTGATAACTCATTAGACCTCTGTGATATTTTACGTTCTATTTATTTATTTATTGTGTTTATACAAATCTTAAATTGTTTTTATTATATTGAAGATATGTATTTGTAAGATGATTTTGATTGTTTAATAAAAAAAACGCATGGGTATTTTTTATAAAATATACTTTATTTCACAAGAACATGTGCACCATGCATTTTTCGTGTAAAATAATAATGTCAAAATCTAAAAAAGAGAGAAAATTCGGCATTGTTTTGTTAAAAATCTATACAAAATGACCAATTTAACCCAAGCTTGTTTTATCACAACAATCTTATAAATTTAACTTACAATGTATAAATTTAACTTACAATGTATAAATTTAACTTACAACGTAGCCTGTCAAATGAGGAACTCACTCTCAGGCCCGTTTTGTCCTTACATTCTTGCTAAAATAATTATAATGCAATAATAATAATTCCGCCCCTCCCTCACTTCCGGCTCTGGCGCTGGGGTTCTGAAACTGGGGTTCTGAAACTGGTGGTGCTGCGGGTCTGCAGCTGGATATATCTCAAGCCTCTGGGTGCTTAATTTTAAATAAGCACCAGATTGCGTTGTTCTCGACACTCTCGAAGCTTTGAACCTTTTCCCGGAACAGTCAAGGGAAAGCCTCATTGCTTTATGAAGCTTCATTTCCCCATCCCACACATACCCACACACAGGCTCAGACTTAAAATGTGGGTTTGCCTTATATCAGGGGTTCTCAACTCCAGTCCTCATGACCCACTGCTCGGCATATCTATGTCTCCCTTATTTAACACACCTGATTCAGATCTGAATCAGGTGTGTTAAAAGGGAGACAATATGCAGAGCAGTGGGTCCCGAGGACTGGAGTTGGGAACCCCTGCCTTATATTGATTACATGGCTACTCAAGGAAATGTGTTAATTACGTAAATCACTCAATAAGCACAAGTTTGTTTCTTTGTAACATCAATTCTACACTCAATGAAAGATTTAATGAATGACAATAATTGTAAATATAAAAAAAATCATCACACTTACAATCCCTTGAGATTATCCAGGTGTAAATCGTCATTTAGAAACAATTCAATGATTACCAAATTTACACTTTGGGCTTCAAGCTCAAAGTGTAAATTTGGTAATCATTGAATTGTTTCTAAATGACGATTTACACCTGGATAATCTCAAGGGATTGTAAGTGTGATGATTTTTTTTTTTTTTTGATTTTTTGTTTCTAAATGATGATTTACACCTGGATAATCTCGAGTGATGATGTGATGATCATCTGCTAAATGAGCAACAATCACCACAATTCACTCCTTCAGTCAGTGAAACTCCCACAGCCGTTCATGAGAGTTTAAATGCTGGGGAATATTCCCATCTTCCCACAGGAGAAGAAGAAGCAAGCAGGAGGAATTACTCCAGGAGAAACTACGGACATACTATTGTAAAGATGGAGATTAAGGAAGAACCCTGCAGAATAAAAGATGAAGATACAGAGGAACAAATAGGTTGGTGTTTTCCTTCATTCTCTTTAATGACTGATGAGGAACATTAAGATGAACGTGACATAACAATAACATCCAAAACTAGTACAAAATTGAGATTTTGAACAATGTTGATTTTTGTTTATCGATTATCCTTTTATTAAATAATGGGAATTCAATGTGTTTATTGTAGATCTGATGGAAGTGAATGAAGAAAAACTGCATCAGTTTCCAAAACCTCAGCATTTCAAAAATGAAAATGGAAATGCTGTCGTCTCAAAGACTGAAGAGAACTTCACACAGAAACAAGCTGGAAAATCTGGAGTCGAAGGATCTTTAACCTGTTCTGAGTGTGGAAAGAGTTTCAGATATAAATCATATCTGAACACACACATGATGATTCACACTGGAGAAAAGCCTTTTACATGCACTCAGTGTGGAAAGAGTTTCATTCTTAAAGGACAACTAAATAATCACATGAAAATTCACACTGGAGAAAAACCTTTCACATGCTCTCAGTGTGGAAAGAGTTTCAGTCAGAACAGTTATCTCAATGAGCATCTGCTCCGTCACGCTGGAGTGAGATCATTCAGCTGTGATCAGTGTGATAAAACATTTGTTTTTGAATCGGGCTTAAGAAGTCACCTTAAAGTTCATACTGGTGTGAAGCCTCACTTTTGTTCTGTATGTGGAAAGAGTTTTTCACATCTTGCATCTTTAAAACAGCATGAGCGTATTCATTCTGGTGTGAGACCTTATGTGTGCTCTGACTGTGGAAAGACATTTATTACATCAAGCGCATTAATAAGACACGAGAGAGTTCACACTGGACAGAGACCGTACAAGTGTTCACACTTTGGAAAGAGTTTCTCTCGGTCAGAAACCCTGAAAGATCATGAGAGAATTCATACTGGAGAGAAACCGCACCAGTGCTCTTCGTGTGGGAAGAGTTACAGACATTTATCTGCTCTACAGAAACATAAGAAAAATCATGAAGGTGTCTAAGTGAGCAAAGTTCACTTCCATATCTTGTAAATAAACAAAAGATGGAATAACCTTTACTACAGTCATTTAAAACTAAAATTAGTTTTGAAATTTGATTGTTTGACAAGAGGAACTGGTTTAAATGGTTGTGAACTGCATTGTAAGTGTTGCATGTGTTGTTCTTCCGACACCTGAATTGATCCTCTGTTGTTACTGTATACAAGATGAACTTAACAGTAAAGCAACAATGTGAAAATACTCGCCTCAGTGTCATCGCTCAAGCAGTGCATGGTCATCTCATATGGAACAAGAATAATAGTTCAGAAAACTATTATGTCGCCATAAAACACTATGATTTATGAAGGGATGTGTTTTGTTTCTTTCTGGTTTCATTATTTTCATTGTACATGTGAGGCATTTGTGATAGGCCTACAATGGCAACAATAGTCTATCAAATATCATTCATATCACAAAAAACTTGTTTTTTTAGTCTCGCTGTTTAGACGTGATCCATTGTACATTTAACATCGTATTCAGCTAATGAACCAATTGTAAACACTAATTATTTTTGGTAATATGGCTCCAGTTGTTTTTCTATGTATATTTAAAGATGCGATTCCTCTCATAATATGGACTATGAAAACATATCACTGAGAGAAGAAGAACTTGTCTACAGCTGCTATCTATTTATGAAATAAGGTAATTTAGGCTCTTACATTAGCTATATGGGTTATATATGTTATATTTTGACAAACAATTTTGTCTAAAAAAGTAATGAAAATTAACTTATTCTGAGCAGACTTTGTGTACTAGTCGAAACATGATAAATGAAACAGTTTAACTGAATGAATTCGCTATGTTTATCAGACTAATTTTATTGGGAGAAATCTATATCAGTGGTCGAATGTATAAAGCCGCTCAGAGTAACATTTTAGTCTTTAGTATTGTAGGAGCCATTTATACCTTAACCTTTGGGGATAGGTTAATATTGCAATTACTTACTCTAGCCACTTGGTGGGAGTGTTGAACTGGGTGTGACGTCACTGGGAATTAAGTATATTTACAGGTGTGGTAATCAGTTAGGTATGGTGTGGATGGTGAGGAACACACGGTTCTTACCGTAGCCGTGAGCACCCAATTTACCAACAGCACGACAGCACTTTAATATTTAGCACTGGGTGAAGTACCATTTTAATGTAAATTATTACCTTTCATACTTTTATAATAAACGGGAACACCACCCAAAGAGAGCAAATGTTTGGACTCTGAAATTTCTGCTACGCGTTGAGAACACCATGCCATCTATGCCGAGGCCTATAGGATAGCCTCAACACAGTAAGAACCGATTCCTTCCTGCTTTGGATACGCTTCTGAACTGAACTGGAGTGTCCTGATCGTTTGGATATGAAAGGATTGCCCATCTCATTGTCATTGGATTGCTTACTCGTGTCATGGAGCTTGGAAGTCATAAATGAAACACCTGTAAGTTCTCTCACAGATTGCAATTAAGGAAAGCTGGTGGGTACACTTTCATTTATTCCTGCTTATGGAATTGCAAAAAAAGGTGGACTTTTGAAATTGAAATGAAAGACTGTTTCAGTGTTGTTGCTTCGTAAAACTCATGGTGCTGTGTTGTTCGTGCTGTTGGTTTCCTCTGCATAAGGAAAGTTAATTGTGCTGTTTTCATTGAGCGCTTTGAACTTGACGTGCTTAATGCATAAAGATGATTGGAGAGGAAGAAACCTTGCTCGGTAGAGCCAAAATTGCTTCTGTGGTTACGGACGAAAATGATATTTCTGATAAGTCTAGTGTTGCTGTTGATGACTCTGGGAAACGCATAAGAAAATTAACACCTAAGGGACTTACAATGCTGTATGAAAATCTGCAAAGAAATCGTAAATCTCAACTTATGCAAGCCAGTAAAATTCAGCAGAGGATTAATGAGGTTCTTTCTGGGAAAAGAACATCTCAAACTATGTCTGATGTGCAGAAATGTCTCAATAAATATACCACCTTGTGCAATGAGGCTTTAGAAACTCAAACTACTTTGCTGGAAATGCCTATGCCAGATCCTGAACATGAAAAACAACAACGTTGGCTTGCACAGAAAACAAAGGAAATTAATATATTTGAGAATGATGTAAAGAAATGGTTGTCAGATGCTGCTGCAAAAAACTATGATGAGAATCTTAATGTGCCATCTATAATAAATTCGGACATACGGCCTGAAGATAGTATATCCAATGTTTCAACTAAAGGTTCAAACCATAAAGATCATTCTTCTATCCATTCAAAGGCTTCCAGTATTATTTCTGTGTGTTTAAAGGTAAAGGCTGAAAGGGCTGCACTTTTACAGTCTGCAGCCGCTTTGAGAAAAATGCATGACATTGACGCTGAAGAAGAAGTCCTTCAAATGGAAAAGGCAAAGCTGAAAAGGAAAAAGGAACAGCTAGAGGTTGAGGCCAAGTTGGCTGCTGCTACGGCTAGATTATCTGTGTTTGAAGAAGTGCATGGTGGTGTAAATGTGGATGAGGATGAGGAGGATAATGGAGAGGATGCCATGAATGCCTATCTTCATGCTCATTTAAAATCACAAACATCAAGTTATTCTAACACAGCACCTGTCTTGCAACTTTCTAAAACTGTCTCTTTCCAACAGGACCATTCTCTGCCATTGGCTGTACGGCCTAAGGGAAGGCCTCATATTCTACAAGCCCAGTCTTTAGCAAGGTCTGATAACTCTTTATCTTCATTGTCATATGCACCATCTTCTCACAGGTCTGAAGCCCAGGGGAACATCTTTGGAACCAGCACTAACGTTGCACCAACAGGACTTCAGCCATTGATCTCACAAGGGAGTACACATATCCAATTACAGTCGCATCATCATTCCTCTCTAGACAATGTTCAACACCTTCCCTTGTACGACCTTATGCAACAGCAAACTAACATCATTGCTCAGCTGGTTCAGAACCAAGCCTTAGCCTCTCTTCCACCACGAGCTATTCCAGAGTTTGATGGTGACCCACTTAAGTATGCTGCCTTCATTAGAGCGTTCGAGCAAGCTATTGAAAAGAAAACTACAGATAAACAAGAATGTCTTTATTACCTTGAGCAACATACCAGAGGGCAGCCAAGGGAACTGGTTCGAAGTTGCTATAACATGGCTCCTGGGCAGGGTTACGAGAGAGCAAAGAATTTATTGAAAGAATACTTCGGAAATGAAATAAAAATTGCTGTAGCTTATATGGAGAAGGCTATGACGTGGCCTATGATGAGGGTTGATGACATTAATGCTCTGCAGTCTTTTTCAATCTTTTTAAGGGACTGTTGCAATGTCATGGAAGATTTACAACATATGGAGGAGTTGAACGTGCCATCCAATCTTCGCTTGATAATGATGAAATTGCCATATAAACTGAGGGAGAAATGGAGGTCCGTCGCTTGGGAGCTACAGGAGCACCGTGGTTATAGAGCTATGTTCCCAGACTTTGTGGCCTTCATTGAGCGTCAGGTAAAGATTCTGTCTGATCCTCTTTTTGGTGACCTACAGGGTACGCCACCAGACCCTCCCTCTAACCCCAAGAGTAGACACACCGGACGAGGCCAAGCTACTGTTGCTGCCATCAATACTGCCTCAGGATCAACTACATCAGCAGCCTGGCACCAACAGCGCAGAGGGCCAGCTTCACAAAGGAATGACGAAGAGTCATGCTGTGTGTGTAAGAGCCAGCATTCAGTGGAGAAGTGTTCACAGCTTGATGAGATGACACATAGGGAGAAATTGGAGGCTTTGAAAGTAGGCAGAGTGTGTTTCAGCTGTCTGAGGAGAGGTCATATGAGCAGGGAATGTGACAAGCCTTTGACATGTGATATATGTAAACACAAACATCCAACTGTCCTGCACATTGAATCTAAAGCACAGGAAGTGTCAGTCAATAATGCATCTGTGTCATTGGAGACATGTGGCCATACTGGGGCCGGAAGTGATGAATGTGTTCTCGCTATTGTGCCTGTACAGGTGAAGGCCAAGTCTGGGAGCACAATTATTAACACCTATGCCTTTCTAGACCCGGGGAGTTCAGCTTCTTTCTGTACCCAGCATCTCATGAGAAGACTCAAACTTTCAGGGGTCAAGACTAGCATTCTTCTCCGTACTCTTGGCCAAGAGAGGTCTGTAGACACATTCTTGCTTAGTGGTCTCGAGGTTTCTGGCTTGAATGAAGAAAACTTCCTGGACTTACCTGAAGTCTACACTCAGAGGACCATACCTGTGAGTAGAAATAACATTCTCACTCAACAGGACCTAGAGGGATGGAAATACCTTGAAGGCATTACAGTTCCCAGTTTTGAGGCAGAGGTAGAATTGCTGATAGGCACCAATGCGCCGAAACTCATGGAACCATGGGAGATAATAAATAGCCAAGGTGAAGGACCATATGCTGTCAGGACTCAACTGGGGTGGGTCGTGAATGGTCCGCTGAGAGGTGGTGAGCCGCGTAAAGGCAAGATGGGCCATCCTGCTGTCACTGCCAATAGGATCTCAGTCGCAAAGCTAAAAGGGCAAATTTATGAACTTAAGAGTGTCAGGGAAGAAACGGAAGATTCTGTGGCATCCCTACAGGCTCAGCTGGAGAAGATGGAAAGTGCTGATACTATCGAAGCTGAACCGCCGTTTGAGAATCTGGAGAAGGACGCATGCATGATCTCACTGGGGGAGGAACTTCAACAGCTTAAAGAAGAGATGAAGCAAGTGAAGGCCAAGAGCAACGAACTGCAAGGTAAAAACTATGCCACAGTGGAAGCCCTATCTGCTACTGAGAGGCTGAGTGAAGAAAGACTGAGCCAGGCCAAGGCCGCACAGAGTGAAGTTGAGCAGCAGCTGAGCTCTTTCCAGACAGACATCAGAAACGCTTTCCAGACACTGTTCCCTCACATTAACATAGAAATGCATCAGACAAACTGGCTGGAAGCATTCACACATGAAGCACAGAAGAACCTGACAGAAAATCAGCGGAGTCCAGCAGAACAGCAGCACATAATGTCCAGCTCAGATGTGACGGATCTGCAGCAGAAACTTATTCTATCGGAAGAGAGACGGAGGTCACTTCAGGCTGAGTGTGAGCAGTACAGATCAACTCTTAGTGAAATGGAGAGCACGCCGAAAGTCTTGCAGAGTAGTGTGGAGGATGGCGAGCTCATGTGGAAGTCAAAGGTTTCAGACGCTGAGAAGCAAAAACAGACGGCTCTGGATCTGGTGAAGGTCCCGGAGGAGACGATAAAGGTGGAAAGACAGGACACCAACCAGCTGAGTGGCCAGCTGGAAAAACAACTGGAATCCATAACCATCAGTCAGACGTATGCAGAAGAAATGTCTCAGCTGAAGGCATCGTTGTCAGAAACTCAGGTCCAGCTGGTATCAGCCAAAGCAGAGGCTCAGGAACAGAGAACAGAACTTTCATTGGTCAAGCAGGAGCTACAGGAAGTAAGTAGAGTGGAGAATGAGAAGAGCGCACAGTCCACTCGGGTGCAGAAGTGCGACAGGGATCTCGAGGCTCAGTCAGAAAAGCTGAAACCTGCTGGAGAAGGACAAACTGAAGAGGAAGAGAATCATATAATGGAGCAAGAGGGTCTTCTAGAATCAAATAATGCTGCAGAAGTGGATGAGACCAAAAAAAAAAGGCTTTTCTGTTGGAGACATTGTGGTTATAATGGATCCTGTCGCTCCGCAAGGGTCCTGGCTGTTGGAAAAAATTACACAGATGTACCCTGACAAGAAAGGCTTTGATCGCTCAGTGCTGTTGAAAATAAAAACGGTCAGCTGGAACGACCCGTAACGAAGATCTGCCTTTTGATGGAAGTCGAAGTGTCACAGATGAGTGACAGATGAGATGACTATGATCCAACCACAGATGTTCTAAGCTCAAGAGAAGATGATTTCACTTACATTAGCATTGCACAAATTGCTCTTTTAGTTTAAATGGGTAATCTGGGTAATTGTGGTTAAAATAAATATTCACAATTATGGGGCCGGGGTGTAGGAGCCATTTATACCTTAACCTTTGGGGATAGGTTAATATTGCAATTACTTACTCTAGCCACTTGGTGGGAGTGTTGAACTGGGTGTGACGTCACTGGGAATTAAGTATATTTACAGGTGTGGTAATCAGTTAGGTATGGTGTGGATGGTGAGGAACACACGGTTCTTACCGTAGCCGTGAGCACCCAATTTACCAACAGCACGACAGCACTTTAATATTTAGCACTGGGTGAAGTACCATTTTAATGTAAATTATTACCTTTCATACTTTTATAATAAACGGGAACACCACCCAAAGAGAGCAAATGTTTGGACTCTGAAATTTCTGCTACGCGTTGAGAACACCATGCCATCTATGCCGAGGCCTATAGGATAGCCTCAACAAGTATGTCAAAATTCTAAGAATCACATAATTCTTATTCCTAGCCTTTTTGAAAATTCAGGGCTATAAAGAAAAAAAAAACACTGGCAAAATAGTGAGTTTTAAATTTGTATTTTTCCCCCCTCTAAAACAAATTTTCTATTATTTCAGCTCTCATGAACGGCTGTGGGAGCTTCACTGACTGAAGGAGTGAATTGTGGTCGTTGTTGCTCATTTAGCAGATGATCATCACACTTTCAATCACTCAAGATTAGATTTGTTTTTGTTTTTCTTTGATCAAATGAACTATACGCTCAGAGTAATATATAGTTTATATTTAACATGTCATGTAAACCCAATCCTTAGATCAACATACACTGCACACACACTCCTCGTCTCCCACTCTCACACGTTTATGCAGTCCACAGTCTAGCTTGTCCGTCTATTCAAGAATGAATCACAAAACACAATGATTACAAGAATCATATTAAATATTATTATCTTAGTCTTAACATTTAAAAAAGATATCAGAGAACTTCAGTTCTGTGTTAATATTACTGTAATATTGTTTCATTCGCCAGGGTTAATTTAGTTGCTGATTGCACATTTTCTTTTATATAACGCATAATAAGCAAAAGGCAAGTGTATATTCTCCAAATGTTCCCGCATAATAGGCCTATATAGCAACTACACGAGAACGAAAACAAAATTAACTTTGTTAACTGATAAATTGATAGATGTAAACATATAAATAATTCAAATTTGGCAGTATGATTTTTCTTAATTTAACAAGCATTTGTTTCCTCAGTCTCGTATGGTCCTTGTTTGTTGTGGCAGATCACGAGTAATCTTAAACCTGTCATGATTCTGCCTTCTTGTCCTTTTCTTTAGTCGTGAGGCAGGACAACACAGTCTCATGAAGATGCGTATCTATACCACGAGTGTCATTTCTCGTGGCATTTATACGCCAAAAGTGTTTTTTTCGTGTATATGGTACGCACTAAAAAACCCTGGGTTAGGTTTAGGGGGGAGGGGGGTGGGGAGTTCGTGCGTATTATACGCAAAAAAGTGCGTATCATATGTACGCGAAAATCGCGTGCCAAATACACGCAAAAACTGTTTTTGGCGTATAAATGCCACGAGAAATGACATTCGTGCCATAGACACAAACTTTCATGAGATCGGGCTGGGCAGGATCGTGACATAATTGTTTTATGTGCAAGCGCATGGCCTGTTTGGGCCATGTGCTTGTGTTGTCTCGTTATGTTACCCCGCCCCCTTGTTATCCTCGTCTTGTCATTATTGTCTAGTCAGTATTGTCCTTGTCATTAGTGTTCCCCTTTATTATTATCTCCTTGTGTTTGCTGTCCTGTGTCGGTTCATTGTATGACATTGTCATCCGTTGTGTGAGTCCAGCTGTAAGTAATCTGTTGAGTCTGTTATTCAAGAAGTGTCTGCTCCTGTTGTAGTTGTTTACCGTCTAAATATTTGTCTGGCCTTGTCTTGTTTTGCCCCATTGTGGGCTTTTGTTTTCTGTTTTGTCCTTTAATAAATCCTGTGAAAGTCATTTGCTGTCTGCGCTTGGGTTCATCCCTCATCCACATGACAAAACCAAACCATAAACCAAATAATCTGTTAGTAATCGGCTTGATGACAAATTGACGGCTCAATCGGAGAGAAATGCCTTCATGTAAAAACCTTATTCGTTCAGATTGAGCTTGATTCTAGTGAAATTTCGATTGGATTGAAAGGGGTGGTTTATTCCTTTTCATAACCCAGTCGAGAGAACAGGTATTGGGTTGAAAACCGAGGCCGAATGACTGCGCATGTGGAATGACGTTGAAATAGCTTAATAAAGTATGACACACGGAACAAGCTGTTCTTCCTGGTGAATAAAGTGTCATAATAATTCAGCATTCATTATTTTCAGCATTATTACTTTTTAATAGTATTCAAAATCAGTTGTATTATTATTCTTTATTTGTCTCCATCTACATTTGTAATCTTTGTATTTTGTGAATCAGTGTTCTTGAATACATGTGTGTGAGAGAGACATTGGGACATGCATGAAGTGGCATGTGTGTGTGTGTGTGTGTATCTCCTATGCCGACATATGAAATAAATTAAAGAGAGCTGTTGGCAAAATAACTCTGGGTGTCTGATCCCGTGAATTGAACAACAGTGGGGAAGCTTTTCTAAATTTCTAAATCTACATTGTCCTTTCACTCAGTGTCTGTAAACTGGAGAAGGACAACGTCCCACCAGTCCTTGTTTCAGATTCTCATCCACAGACGACTGGTTTTGAGCGTTTTGTTTGATAATTCTATTATAAAATCTATCTAATTTAAAATAGTTGTATAAAACCTGATGCTTACACATGGCACTATCCACTGTCCATTTAAAGAAAAATACTTACTTCCTTGGTACGTACATATAAGCATCAGTGAAAACTGAAAAGCATTCCTTTCCTTATAAAGAACAAGCCAGCTGTATAACAGTTAATGCACAAATCATCATTGGAAAACCTTTGAATGAGAACAAATTTGGCATTACACAAATTTCTTCTATGCAAAATATTGCTCATCTCATATCTTTCCTCAGCACAACACACTCTGACTTCACAAAATACATTACACAAAATTATTATAAAGTTTATAAAAAATAATACTGCAAAAAAGTCTTCAGTAGGAGAATGGTTATTATAAACAACAGCGAGAAACTCTTTATATCTGTATGGATTTAAACAAATCCATTCTGATGTGAAGTTTGTGATAAACGCGCGCATTAACGCAATGACTTGTTTAGTGTTCATGTAAACACACAAGTTCAGATTCATCAACTGGAATTAATTAATTCTGATTTCTAAAAAAAGAAAAATGATCCATGTAAACAAAGCCAATGAGTGTTAAACAGCCCAGAGTGAGGTTATTATCAGAAATGCACTCTCCCAGCACTGTTAAACTATTCAGTTCAGAACCTGAAAGAATATGTACAAAATCGGTTTATTTTCAAGTCAATGTGTGACCGCAGGAAAATGAAACAGAGGACCAGGAACAATAAATCAGGTTATTTGTTTTATTTGTTTATTCTCTCTCTCTCTCTCTCTCTCTCTCTCTCTCTCTCTCTCTCTCTCTCTCGGGAATTCTGGGAGTTTGCACGTGCGAGAGTGGTGGGGGTGAAGACTGAGTGGTGTTTTTTTCACCTATTTTTCTAATTTCACTTATCTTTTTTCCTTTTTTATTTGGTTTCTGCATGGTTTGGTAAGTGTTTATTTGTTACTTTTGCTGTTAAGGCGGAGGGATGGCGTCTGAGGCTAAGGCGCTGTCCTTACGCAATGGTTTCAGGTGTGTGCCTCCTGATGGGGTAATGGTGGAGGATGTGTCATGATCCTGGTTCTTCTCTCTTTCTCTGTCTCCCTCTTGTGGCCGTTTGTTCACTCTCTCTCTCTCTTTCTGGCATTACGCCCTCAGGATCTCATTATCTCATCTCTTTCAGCTGATGCTACTCTTCCTATTATCTGTGCTGGTCGACACCAGCTGTTTCCATTCTTCCCCTGATTGTTTCTCCTTCTTCTAGCGCTTTCTGTCCCTAGATCCTTGTCGGATTATTCTATGTTGTGGCTTAATACTGACGCCGGAATTATCTCACTCTACTTTGTCCTGTCCTGTCCTGTCCTGGTTGTGAGCTGTATTCCTACCTGCATATATTACTGTGTGGTTTTGCTCTCTGACTTCAGTGCTGCACTGGAAGCTGTGGTCCTCTGCCTCGCCACCGACCTACTGCTGACCTCACCTCATTCACGGGAGGCTCGGGGTTTCTCTGCCTAGCGAGTCGCCGTCCGTGGCTGCATTCGGGGCTCACCAGAAGTGGGGATTTCTGTTCTCATTTAGTGCCGTGTGGCCGTGACTGTTTTCTGCTATTATTCCCCTGAACTTCTGATGATTACTGTTGGTCTGCTTACCATCCATTAAAGACTATCAGTTGACCGCATCCTCGCTGTTGGGTCCTTTTTCCATCCAAACGTTACAGAATAATCCGACCACGATGGACTCAGCGAGTGGCAGTCCCCTTCATGCGGCTGTCGAGATGCAGGGTGTTTTACTGGGCCGACATGATGAGGACATCTCGTCGGCAAGACAGGCTGTAGAGTCACTGGCTGCTCAGATGACGGGTCTCTCTCAGCGGGTTCACCAGTTACGCTCAGAATCACCTTCTTTTCCTGAGACCCGCGGAGTGTCCGAACCCCGGATAAATAACCCGCCCGTTTACTCGGGTGAGCCCACGCAATGCCGCTCCTTTCTGACACAGTGCGAGGTGGTCTTTTCTCTCCAGCCCTCTACGTATTCTACTGACCGGTCTAAGGTCGCTTTTGTCATCTCACTCCTCACTGGCCGGGCACGGGAGTGGGGCGCGGCGAACTGGGAGGCCGAGACCAACTGTGTGTTTGACTTCTCTCTTTTCAAGGAGGAGATGATAAGAGTTTTTGATCGCTCAGCCTATGGTGAGGAGGCTTCGCGCTTGCTCTCTGTACTCCGTCAGGGGAGGCGTTCGGTGACTGACTTCTCCATCCAGTTCCGCACGCTCTCGACGACCTGTGGGTGGAACAATACGGCTTTGGTGGCCCGTTTTCTGGAGGCTCTTAACCCGGAGCTCAAGGACGAGATTCTGGCACGCGAAGCACCCACCCAACTCGACGCTCTCATCGATCTGGCGATTCGCGTGGAGAGACGCTTTGACTCACGCCGTCGAGCCCGCGGAATGGAAGCCGCCCTCTTCGTTCCGCCTGAGGGTACTCCTTTTCAGCCTGCCACTCCGAATCCTGAGCCGATGCAACTCGGAGGTCTTCGTATCTCCCGCAAGGAACGTGAGCGACGTATCATGAATCGTCTGTGCATGTACTGTGCTGCCGCTGGACACTTTGTCTCAGACTGTCCAGTAAAAGCCAGAGCTCGTCAGTAGGCGGAGGGTTACTGGCGAGCGCTGTTTCTAGGATCCCTCCGTCCAAGTCCTGCACCACTATGCCTGTCCTCCTTCGATGGTCTACAACCTCAGTGTCCGGGACCGCTCTGGTCGACTCCGGTGCTGAGGGAAATTTCGTCGACGAGACGTGGGCTCGTGAACAAGGTATTCCCCTCATTGACTTAAAGAGCTCCACCCCCCTGTACGCCCTAGATGGCAGTTCCCTACCTAGGGTGCGGAGAGAGACTGTTCCCCTTACTCTCTCCGTCTCAGGGAACCATAATGAGACTATTTCTTTTTTAGTTTTTCATTCTCCCTTTACACCGGTAGTTTTGGGCCACCCTTGGCTCGTTCAACATAATCCCCATGTTGACTGGTCTAACGGCTGTATTTTATCCTGGAAACTGTCGTGTCATGTTAAGTGTTTGACTTCTGCTGTTCCCCCCGTGTCATCTGTTTCTGTTTTCCAGGAAGAGCCGGGTGATTTGACAGGAGTACCGGAGGAGTATCACGATCTGCGGGAGGTTTTCAGCCGTGCTCGGGCCACTTCTCTCCCCCCTCATCGCCAGTACGACTGTAGCATAGATCTTCTCCCGGGGACCTCTCCTCCTCGGGGAAGACTATACTCGTTGTCAGTTCCAGAACGTAAGGCGCTCGAGAATTACCTGTCAGAATCTCTAAATGCTGGTCTGATCGTTCCATCGTCGTCTCCTGCAGGTGCCGGCTTCTTCTTTGTCAAGAAGAAGGATGGCTCTTTGCGCCCTTGTATAGATTATCGAGGGCTGAACGAGATCACTGTCAAGAATCGTTACCCCTTGCCACTGATGTCTTCAGCTTTTGACATCTTACAGGGAGCAAAGGTTTTCTCTAAGCTCGATCTCCGCAACGCTTATCATTTAGTTCGAATAAGGGAGGGAGACGAGTGGAAGACTGCGTTTAACACACCCCTGGGGCACTTTGAATATAGGGTTCTTCCTTTCGGTTTGGTCAACGCTCCCGCAGTTTTTCAGGCTCTCATTAATGACGTCCTCCGCGATATGCTCAACATTTTTGTCTTTGTCTACTTGGACGACATTCTGATTTTCTCTCCGTCCCCTCAGGTCCATATTCAGCACGTCCGCCGAGTCCTCCAACAGCTTCTAGAGAATCGTTTATTTGTCAAGGCTGAGAAGTGCACCTTTCACGTGTCTTCGATTTCGTTTTTAGGCTCTATTGTCTCCGCAGAGGGGGTCAGTATGGATCCAGGCAAGGTGTCGGCGGTTACCGATTGGCCCATACCCGACTCCCGCGTCGCGTTACAGCGATTTCTCGGATTTGCGAATTTTTATCGTCGTTTCATCCGAAATTTCAGCCAGGTAGCCGCGCCCCTTACGGCTCTGACGTCCGTCAAGTCCAGCTTTAGGTGGTCAGATGCCGCACAAACGGCATTTGATCGGCTAAAGACCCTTTTTACTACGGCTCCGATCCTACTCACTCCCGATGTCTCGAGACAATTTATAGTGGAGGTGGATGCGTCAGAGGTGGGGGTCGGGGCTGTGCTCTCCCAACGATCCGCCGCTGACGGTAAAGTACATCCCTGTGCCTTTTTCTCTCACCGCCTTTCACCTGCTGAACGTAACTACGATGTCGGTAATCGGGAGTTACTCGCCATTCGCCTAGCTTTAGGGGAGTGGCGACAATGGTTAGAGGGGCCCACTGTTCCGTTTCTAGTGTGGACTGACCACCGTAACCTGGAATACATCCGTTCTGCTAAGCGTTTGAACGCACGCCAGGCTCGCTGGGCTCTGTTTTTTACTCGCTTTGATTTCTCGATATCCTACCGCCCAGGTTCTAAGAACGTTAAGCCCGATGCTCTCTCCCGTCTTTTTGATTCGTCTTCTGCGCCAGTCAATAATGACGCGGTGATTCCCCCAGGGCACTTCGTGGGGGCTATTGTTTGGGGAATCGAGAGACTGGTCAGAAGGGCTCTCTCTCGAGTCACTGCCCCTCCTGAGTGTCCTAGGGATCTTCTTTTTGTTCCCGTGTCAGCGCGTCAAGCGGTCCTTAGATGGGGACATTCTTCCAGATTAGCCGCTCATCCGGGAGTTCGGGGTTCGCTCGCCTCTATCCGTCAGCGTTTTTGGTGGCCCACGTTAGAACATGACACGCGTCGTTTTGTTGCCTCTTGTGTCGTATGCGCGCAGACCAAGTCGGGTCATTCTCCCCCAGCCGGTCTCCTTCGACCCTTGCCTGTGCCTGCTCGTCCGTGGTCGCATATAGCGCTTGATTTTATCACCGGACTTCCCTCCTCAGCAGGGAGCACGGTCATCCTGACTGTAGTCGATCGTTTTTCTAAGTCGGCGCACTTTATTCCGCTCCCTAAACTTCCCTCGGCTAAGGAGACTGCTCAGATCATGGTAAACCATGTCTTTAAGCTGCATGGGTTACCCTCCGATGTAGTATCTGATAGAGGTCCGCAGTTCGCCTCATTGTTCTGGAAGGAATTTTGCCGCCTTATAGGGGCCACCGCCAGCCTTTCGTCGGGCTATCACCCCCAGACTAATGGGCAGGCCGAACGGGCGAATCAAAGCATTGCTCGCATTCTCCGTAGTCTGGCTTCTCGCAATCCCGCATCGTGGTCTGAACAGCTCCCTTGGGCTGAGTACGCTTATAACTCGCATCCGTCTTCCGCCACGGGCCTTTCGCCTTTCCACGGTTGCCTTGGCTACCAGCCTCCGCTGTTCTCCTCACAGGAGGCGGAGTCTAGGTGTCCGTCCGTTCAGGGTTTTATTGCTCGCTGTAGACGCACCTGGAGGAGAGTTAAATCAGCACTTTGTCGTACAAGGAGACGCATGAGAACAGCGGCCAATAAGCGTCGGGTAAGGAGCCCTCGTTACATTCGTGGTCAGAGAGTGTGGCTCTCCACGGCAAATTTGCCTCTCCAATCCGAGTCTCGTAAATTGGCACCCCGTTTCATTGGTCCTTTCCGCATTATCAAGATCATCAATCCTGTCACTGTCCGTCTTCGTCTTTCGTCCGATCTCCGTCGAGTCCACCCTGTTTTTCATGTCTCATGTATTAAGCCGGTCATTCGCCCTCCCTCCCGCCCTTCTTGCCCCCCCGTTCGTGTTGAGGGCGTCCCTGTCTACACAGTCAGGCGAATTTTGGACAGACGCCGACGGGGTCGTGGGTACCAATATTTAGTCGACTGGGAGGGGTATGGTCCTGAGGAGAGAAGTTGGGTTCCCTCCCGAGACGTCTTGGACCCCTCGCTCATCGAGGATTTCCTCCGGTCTCATCGGTCTTCAGACCTGGGAGCGCCAGGAGGCGCTCGTTGAGGGAGGGGTACTGTCATGATCCTGGTTCTTCTCTCTTTCTCTGTCTCCCTCTTGTGGCCGTTTGTTCACTCTCTCTCTCTCTTTCTGGCATTACGCCCTCAGGATCTCATTATCTCATCTCTTTCAGCTGATGCTACTCTTCCTATTATCTGTGCTGGTCGACACCAGCTGTTTCCATTCTTCCCCTGATTGTTTCTCCTTCTTCTAGCGCTTTCTGTCCCTAGATCCTTGTCGGATTATTCTATGTTGTGGCTTAATACTGACGCCGGAATTATCTCACTCTACTTTGTCCTGTCCTGTCCTGTCCTGGTTGTGAGCTGTATTCCTACCTGCATATATTACTGTGTGGTTTTGCTCTCTGACTTCAGTGCTGCACTGGAAGCTGTGGTCCTCTGCCTCGCCACCGACCTACTGCTGACCTCACCTCATTCACGGGAGGCTCGGGGTTTCTCTGCCTAGCGAGTCGCCGTCCGTGGCTGCATTCGGGGCTCACCAGAAGTGGGGATTTCTGTTCTCATTTAGTGCCGTGTGGCCGTGACTGTTTTCTGCTATTATTCCCCTGAACTTCTGATGATTACTGTTGGTCTGCTTACCATCCATTAAAGACTATCAGTTGACCGCATCCTCGCTGTTGGGTCCTTTTTCCATCCAAACGTTACAGGATGTGCTTGTTGCGACAGGGGACGCGGTAGGCCATGAAAATATCTCTTCTGCCTCTCGTATGAATAAGGCTGTTGTAGTTGTTTTGATAGCGCAGAATCTTGTCGATCAGATCATTGAAAATGGCCTTATTATTAATGATGACTTAGTTACTCCACTTTATGCGGCTGCTTCAGAAAAAAATATGGCAATAAAAAACGTTACTATTATTTGTGTTATGGTAAACGTTTTTTTACAATTATTTTATGAATTCTCGCTTACCTTCATCTGATTAAAATCTCACAGAAAATAATGATTCTTTATTTTCTTCATTCTTAATTTTTTTTTTTTTTGCTGCCAAATGAGTATTAAACAGACCTGTTTAATTTTTGATGACAAAACTTGCTATTTTAAGTAATGTTAAGTCATGATAACTTGATTTCTTTATTAATTACAACATTTGGGTTTACAGAGTAAAATCGCAAAATAGGCCATGTCCACACTAATATGTTTTCGTTTGAAAACGTATATTTTTCTCTCCGTTTTGGCCTTCCGTCCACACTGAGACGGCGTTTTAAGTCAACAAAAACGTATAGTTTGGAAAACGCTCTCCAAAGTGGATAAATTTGAAAACGTTTCAGTTTCGCGTTGTAGTGTGGACAGTGAAACCGGAGGTATTTCAAAACGATGACGTAAGTTTAGTCATGTGATCCATGTAGTACCAATAGATATTCATGTTTATCGGTATTGTGCCTGTTATGTGTTATTCATTTTTACACTATTGCTAAAATGTTACTTTCTATGTTACTTAATATGTGCTATTCTTCATAGCTCAGTACTGCAAAGATGACAGATAATGTACTTACATTTGCTGTCCTGCAGCAAAACAGACCTGCTGTGCTGTCCTTGCGTTTTAGACCAAACATATGGTGACTGAATGCGACCTGGACGCATCCGTGATGGTGAGATATTTTGCTAAATAAAATTATCCTGTTATTGTGCGATGACATTATTATTTATTTCCCCATCTATATCATCTCAGTGAGCTTTTGTGAAGTTTCACGCATGCGCAGTAAAGTGAATTTAGAAGTTTCTCATCCACACTGAAACGTTGGAAAACACCTGAAAACGCTAGTGTGGACGGAGAGCGTTTTTAAACGAAAACCCAGTTTTCAAATGTATCCGGATTAATGTGGACGTAGCCATAGTGTCTGCCCAGATATGGTACACAAGGTGTCCACACAGCCCATGAATCTGGGCCGCCACCATGTTGCACCAAGAAAACACTCTCAATACAAAACGCCAACAGCATCTCTCTTCAACATCAGCATCCACGCAATATTTCAAAGGTCGCTTTTCTCTCGTCCGCCAATCCCAGAGGAAAATGTTCAATGAAGGCAGAGCTGCACATGAGAGAGAGATAGGGATAGAAAAGACACACATACACACGCATACACATACCCACACACAGGCTCAGACTTAAAATGTGGGTTTACCTTATATTGATTACATGGCTACTGAAGAAAATGTGTTAATTACGTAAGTCACTCAATAAGCACAAGTTTGTTTCTTTGTAACATCCATTCTACACTCAATGAAAGATTCAATGAATAACAATAATTGTAAATATAAATAAAAATCATCACACTTACAATCACTCGAGATTATCCAGGTGTAAATCATCATTTAGAAACAATTCAATGATTACCAAATTTACACTTGGTAATCATTGAATTGTTTCTAAATGATGATTTACACCTGGATAATCTCGAGTGATTATGTGATGATCATCTGCTAAATGAGCAACAACGACCACAATTCACTCCTTCAGTCAGTGAAGCTCCCACAGCCGTTCATGAGAGTTTAAATGCTGGGGAATATTCCCATCTTCCCACAGGAGAAGAAGCAGCAAGCAGGAGGAATTACTCCAGTAGAAACTACAGACATACAGTACTATTGTAAAGATGGAGATTGAGGAAGAACCCTGCAGAATAAAATATGAAGATACAGAGGAACAAATAGGTTGGTGTTTTCCTTCATTCTCTTTAATGACTAATGTGGAACATTAAAGGGATAGTTCACTTTCAAAATAAATTTGTGATATGTTTTAGCTTACCTCAAGGGCATCCAAGATGTAGGTGTCTTTGTTTCCACAGTATTTTCAATTTTGACATTTTTCGGTCAAACCGTTGTTGTCTATCAGTCATATAATGGAGGTTAAGGGGGTCTACCATGGGTCCACCTCAAAGAGCATGCACAGAGAAGTCAAAATTAAACATGATTTAATGACTCATAAATGTAAGTACACACTGATGGCCTAAGACACGAAACGAGCGGTTTGTGTGAGAAAACGAACAGTATTTATATCGTTTTTACCTTTTGTAATCATAGCCATGACAAAATGCTCTGACGGCACGGGCGCTTCGGTCTGCGCATGCGCCGGAAGTGACCGCTTGCGCGCCTACGTCACTCTTTTGTTTATACAGAGATTTCTGAAGTTTTACCTTTCACTAAACATTTAGATATACGGGAACCCGCAATGGAAGACGATTTCGGTATATCTAAATGTTTAGTAAAAGGGAAAACTTCCGAAATCTCGACGTCACACGCAAGTGATCACTTCTGGCGTAACATTGAACTGATTCAGTTCGGTTCAGTTGGACATATAACAGCTGATTCAAATCACTTGGATTACAAGAGGTAAAAACAATATAAATATGTGTCTTAGGCCATCAATGTTTACTTAGATTTACTTGTCATTAAATCATGTTTAATTTTGACTTCTCTGTGCATGCTTTTTGGTGGACCCCCTTAGCCTCCCGTTTATGACTGATAGACAACAACGGTTTGACTGAAAAATGTCAAAATTGAAAATACTGTGGAAACAAAGACACCTACATCTTGGATGCCCTTGAGGTAAGCTAAAACATATCAAAAATTAATTTCAAAGTGAACTATCCCTTTAAGATGAACGTGACATAACAATAACATCTAAAACTAGATACTAGTAGAAAATTGAGATTTTGAATAATGTTGATTTTTGTTTTTCAAGTATCCTTTTATTTAAATAATGGGAATTCAATGTGTTTATTGTAGATCTGATGGAAGTGAATGAAGACAAACTCCATCCGTTTCAAAAACCTCATTATTTCACAAATGAAGATGGAAATGCAGTCGTTTCAAAGACTGAAGAGAATTTCACACAGAAACAAGATGGAAAATCTGGAGCCAAAGGATCTTTAACCTGCTCTGAGTGTGGAAAGAGATTCAGATATAAATCAAAGCTGAACAAACACATGATGATTCACACTGGAGAAAAGCCTTTTACATGCACTCAGTGTGGAAAGAGTTTCATTCGTAACAGAGAACTAAATAATCACATGAGAATTCACACCGGAGAAAAACCATTCACATGCTCTCAGTGTGGAAAGAGTTTCAGTCGCAAAAGTCATCTCAAAGAGCATCTGCGTCGTCACTCTGGAGTGAGATCATTCAGCTGTGATCAGTGTGATAAAACATTTGTTTTAGAATCGGGCTTAAGAAGTCACCTTAAAGTTCATTCTGCTGTGAAGCCTCACTTTTGTTCTTTATGTGGAAAGAGTTTGTCACATCTTGAATCTTTAAAACTACATGAGCGTATTCATACTGGTGTGAGACCTTATGTGTGCTCTGACTGTGGAAAGACATTTATTACATCAAGCGCATTAATAAGACATGAGAGAGTTCACACTGGAGAGAAACCGTACAAGTGTTCACACTGTGGAAAGACATTTATTACATCATGCGCATTAATAAGACACCAGAGAGTTCACACTGGAGAGAAACCGTACAAGTGTTCACACTGTGAAAAGAGTTTCTCTCAGTCAGGACACCTGAAAGATCATGAGAGAGTTCATTCTGCAGAGAAACCGTACAAGTGTTCACACTGTGAAAAGAGTTTCGCTCAGTCAGGAAACCTGAAAGATCACGAGAGAGTTCATAATGGAGAGAAACTGCACCAGTGCTCTTCATGTGGGAAGAGTTACAGACATTCATCTACTCTACAGAAACATAAGAAAAATCATTGCCCGAAGGTGTCTAAGTGAGCAAAGTTCACTTCCATAACTTGTAAATAAGAAAAAGATGGAATATCCTTTACTACAGTAATTTAAAACTAATTTTTTTTTTGACAAGAGGAACTGGTTTAAATGGTTGTGAACTGCATTGTAAGTGTTGCATGTGTTGTTCTTCCGACACCTGAATTGATCCTCTGTTGTTACTGTATACAAGATGAACTGAACAGTAAAGCAACAATGTGAAAATACTCGTGTCAGTGTCATCGCTCAAGCAGTGCATGGTCCTCTAATAGTTCAGAAAACTAGAGTGTCACCTTAAAACACTATAATTTATGAAGGGATGTTTTGTTTCTTTTTGGTTTCATTATTTTCATTGAAAATGTTTTTGAAACACTGTTTTTGAAAGACTGTTTTTAATCTCACTGTTTAACATTGTATTCAGCATTGCTAATGAACCAGTAGTAGTAAACACGAATTCTTTTTGGTAAACTGCCTCCAATTGTTTTTCAATGTATATTTAAAGTTGTGTTACTCTTTTAGTTTATTCTTAGCTAAAAACACTTAGTTCTTTCAAAAATATATGAGCTTATTAATGTATATTTACTTCGTTCAAGTAATAAAGTATTCTTGTGAGTGTATAATATGCCATTGAAAATACATACGGGTAAGGGTTTCTAATGTCGGTCGCCATGTTGCCCCTCCATCTTGAAAGTACATTAGTCAAAGAGGGACATACCCGTTAATTCAAGCTACGCCTTTCGCTTTTACGTCTGAGTTAACACTCATGGATGAGGTCGAACTGGAAGCCATGTTAATCTTGGATTACATTGGCCACCGTAGGAGTTAAAACGAAATCAGTATTGAGAGGAACAGAAACTGATATTCACTGGATGGTCATATACCTTTTCACCACTAGATGAGGGTAAAAATCACACAGTGTAGCTTTAAAGATGTGTTTCCTCTCATAAAATGGACTCTGAAAAACACAACACTAAGAGAAGATGAAATCGATACTTGTTTTACAGCTGTTATCTGTTTTTATGAAATAAGGTCATTTAGGCTCTCACATTAGTTATATGTTATATTTTGATAAACAATTTTGCCTAAAAAGTAATGAAAATTAACTTTTTTTTAGCAGATTTTGTGTACTAGTCAAATCATGATTCATTGAACAGTTTAACTGAATGAATTCGCTATGTTTATCGGACTAATTTTATTGGGAGTAAACTATATCAAGGGGACAAATGTATAAAGCCGCTCAGAGTAACATTTTAGTCTGTCAAAATTCGTAGAATCACATAATTCTTATTCCTAAACTTAAAGGAAAACTCCACCGTTTTTTGAAATATGGCTTATTCACATTCTTTCCTACATTTAGATATGTGTGCAAATGCATTTTTGTCTCAGTGCATGCATTGTTTTAGTTTGACAGGGTTGGCGCTAGCTCAGCTTAGCACAATGAATGGATTCCTTTGTTGCCAGCTAGCATGTCCTGAGTAAAAGTGATTAAAAAAATAAACAAACCTACGTAATTACTTCTTGTTCCCTGCGTATTCACAACGAGTACAAATAGCGATGCAGATTAACACTAGGCGATTTCCTAGGCAGATATTGACTTGGGACTATATTAGGGGGAAGCACAGGCGAAGCACTGCTGCTAAGGCGAATCACTGCTACTTGGGCGCAGAGACGTCACGCAACACATGAAATCCCACGACTTCCGTAACATTCCGGCTTGAATAGTAGCTACCTGACTATTTTCCTTACAGTACATGACTGGCGATGAACATGGTTGATTTTGTGAGAGACGAAGAGGGTGACTTCTCAGACAGTCAAGAGCCAGAACCATAACGTTATCTATTTGAACCAGAGTTTTCAGAAGAGGAGCTGCGTGCTTTAGAAATAGACCGAGAGGAGAAGGATGTTGCGATCGCTCAACAGCCTGAGGATGTGTGCCCGCAGTTGTGTCACAACATAGACATATACACTAGACCTCACCTTGGGGTTCTAAGCATGCGTCAAAACCGCCGCCATCTTGGAACAGGGGTCTTGTCATAGGAAGTAGCTAGGTAAGGCTACTATCTCTGCCTTTACTTCGAATTCATTGATGGTGGCGGACTTTTGTGCAGCGTATGATGTTCACGGATGAAATCTGAACTAAGAAGAATGTTTAAAAAAAAAAAATGTTCTTTTTGGAATCAATGATAAATACATGTCTGACCGTTGGAACAAACCAAAAAAACAAGAAAAATCGCATTCATGATGATTTATGGTGATTTTATTTCCGTTTGACCTGTGTCTACTACATTGACGCTGATGCATTAAAGTGGAGGGGCTCCCCTGTTTCAAGATGGCGGCTCTATTGACGCATTCGTTCCAATGAACTGCCGTAGCCAGTGTGAGGTCTAGTGTATATGTCTATGGTGTCACAACTAACGTTACTGAGGATTTCACGGCACTGACCCTGATCCATCCTGCAGTACTAATTTTTTTTTCCGGTGTGATAAGGTGAACTGGAAAAAAACGCGCCACGCCGAACGGACCAAATGGATATAGGTAAGTTATAACGATAACAGGTTGTTCATGCTAAACAGGTAGAATTCAACATGACGTTCGTAGTCTAGATAAAGCTTCTCAGCATCGATCTTACAACAGAATAAAGACACCGATAAACATGAGGAAGAGAGTAATAAAAGAACTTTCTTTGTTCTGCCTGCGCTTGGAAAATAGATGGGACGGCCGTATCTTTCAGATGTAGTAACTTTACCGTCTTTCTGGGCACATATTCCATTTTTTCAAGGGTAACGTTAGTCCTCTGGTGCAAAATGCTCTTCGCAAACAAAACTGTTTTGTTTTGTCGAGTGGTGTAGATGTAGGCTACAGATCTCCAGAGCAGCTAACCATTTATTTCTCAGTTTCTGTGAAACATTACATTCGTGTAATTATTTGCTTGTTCTCACAACCTTTTGCTATGCAGGTAATTACCATGTTTGCTGTAACTTCTCAAAATAAATACTCCTAAAGCAAAGACACTTGTTGCAGGTCGCGTCGCTATGTTCTTCTTCTGTTTTTTTTTTTTTTTTTTTTTTTTTACGCGCTGAACACCGGTATGTTTATGGAAGTCGTGGGATTTCATGTGTTGCGTGACGTCTCTGTGCCCAAGTAGCAGTGATTCGCCTTAGCAGCAGTGCTTCACCTGTGCTTCCCCCTAATATAGTCCCAAGTCAATATCTGCCTAGGAAATCGCCTAGTGTTAATCTGCGTCGCTATTTGTACTCGCTGTGAATACGCAGGCCACAAGAAGTAATTACGTGGGTTTGTTTATTTTTTTTAATCACTTTTACTCAGGACATGCTAGCTGGCAACAAAGGAATCCATTCATTGTGCTAAGCTAAGCTAGCGCCGACCCTGTCAAACTAAAACAATGCATGCACTAAGACAAAAATGCATTTGCACCAGTGGAGATTTCTTTAAGACTGCAAGGGAAGCTCAGCTTCCCCTATAATGTCAAAAAATAATGGTCAAATGTGTACTATTGTGTTAACATTTTATTGAGTAAAAATGCGTTAGAACGCGGTAATCTCGAAGACGAGTTCGTTCAGAATAAGCTACAAATAGCAGGTCGGCTGACTTGATCTCCTTCTCATGCATACCTGTAGCGCGTCACAGTGCATGCATTTTCCTATGGCATTTCCCCGTTGAAGCTCGGCGTCCATTGACTTCAACAGGGCTGCTTTGAACAGTTTTTTTCAGTGCTGTTAAACTAGACGGTCATTGGATAAATGCTGCGATTATGTCCCGCCCACGGACGCCGGGCGTCTCTGGGGTGAATAGGGAAGTGGGCTGGCGTTAGCGTTGTCGTGTTCGCTCTGTTCAGTGTGTTGTGTATTGTGTAGCACATGGCTTGTGTTTACATCAGCCATGTGCTTTCATGTCATGTTTTGTCTTGTGCTGTGTAGCACACAGCTTGTGTTTTACACTAGCTGTGTGCTGTCATGTTGTCATGTTCTGTGTGAACACGTGTCTTATGAGTGTTCTCATCGTTCTTCAGGTCTCATTTTGTGTGAGCACAATTGCTTTTTAAGTTATTTTATTGTCATTGTTGTTGTTTTATTGTTATTGTCATTTTATTGTTAATGTTAATTTATGACATTGTCATCCGTTGTGTGAGTCTAGCTGTAAGTTATCGGTTGAGTCTATTCAAGAAGTGTCTGCTCCTGTTGTAGTTGTTACTGTCTGAGTATTTGCCTTGCCCTGTCTTGTTTTGCCCCATCGTGGGCTTTTGTTTTCTGTTTTGTCCTTTAATAAATCCTGTGAAAGTCATTTGCTGTCTGCGCTTGGGTTCATCCTTCATCCACATGACAAAACCAAACCATAAACCAAATAATCTGTTAGTAATCGGCTTGATGACAAATTGACGGCTCAATCGGAGAGAAAAGCCTTCATGTAAAAACCTTATTCGTTCAGATTGAGCTTGATTCTAGTGAAATTTCGATTGGATTGAAAGGGGTGGTTTATTCCTTTTCATAACCCAGTCGAGAGAACAGGTATTGGGTTGAAAACCGAGGCCGAATGACTGCGCATGTGGAATGACGTTGAAATAGCTTAATAAAGTATGACACACGGAACAAGCTGTTCTTCCTGGTGAATAAAGTGTCATAATAATTCAGCATTCATTATTTTCAGCATTATTACTTTTTAATAGTATTCAAAATCAGTTGTATTATTATTCTTTATTTGTCTCCATCTACATTTGTAATCTTTGTATTTTGTGAATCAGTGTTCTTGAATACATGTGTGTGAGAGAGACATTGGGACATGCATGAAGTGGCATGTGTGTGTGTGTGTATCTCCTATGCCGACATATGAAATAAATTAAAGAGAGCTGTTGGCAAAATAACTCTTGGTCTGATCCCGTGAATTGAACAACAGTGGGGAAGCTTTTCTAAATTTCTAAATCTACATTGTCCTTTCACTCAGTGTCTGTAAACTGGAGAAGGACAACGTCCCACCAGTCCTTGTTTCAGATTCTCTTCCACAGGCGACTGGTTTTGAGCGTTTTGTTTGATAATTATCTATTATAAAATCTATCTAATTTAAAATAGTTGTATAAAACCTGATGCTTACACATGGCACTATCCACTGTCCATTTAAAGAAAAATACTTACTTCCTTGGTATGTACATATAAGCATCAGTGAAAACTGAAAAGCATTCCTTTCCTTATAAAGAACAAGCCAGCTGTATAACAGTTAATGCACAGATCATCATTGGAAAATCTTTGAATGAGAACAAATTTGGCATTACACAAATTTCTTCTATGCAAAATATTGCTCATCTCATATCTCTCCTCAGCACAACACACTCTGACTTCACAAAATACATTACACAAAATTATTATAAAGTTTATAAAAAATAATACTGCAAAAAAGACTTCAGTAGGAGAATGGTTATTATAAACAACAGCGAGAAACTCTTTATATCTGTATGGATTTAAACAAATCCATTCTGATGTGAAGTTTGTGATAAACGCGCGCATTAACGCAATGACTTGTTTAGTGTTCATGTAAACACACAAGTTCAGATTCATCGACTGGAATTAATTAATTCTGATTTCTAAAAAAAGAAAAATGATCCATGTAAACAAAGCCAATGAGTGTTAAACAGCCCAGAGTGAGGTTATTATCAGAAATGCACTCTACAATCTACATTCCCAGCACTAAACTATCAATTCAGTTCAGAACCTGAAAGAATATGTACAAAATCGGTTTATTTTCAAGTCAATGTGTGACCGCAGGAAAATGAAACAGAGGACCAGGAACAATAAATCAGGTTATTTGTTTTATTTGTTTATTCTCTCTCTCTCTCTTTTCACAATTTACACGAGATCAAAATATTTGTTGTCTCTCGATCTGCATTGGCCACCATCCGATATTATCCCGAAATGATGTCCCATGCCATGGTGGTCCACCGGAAGGGGAGGGACTTATAGGCTCTCTCGCCACGCAATCCTGTTTCAACATCAAAATCCTTATGGAGAAAAACTGAGATTCGATCCATCTTCCAGCGAACAGTAAATCTGCAACTTTATACAAACGTTTACATAGATCAGATCTGTAGGCTACCTGATGATGCCGAATTACTCGATCGAACAGCAAAGCATAACTGTGAGACTTCTTTCTTCTTTGTAGTGATGTGTGGTTCGTGAACAAATCGTTCGTTTGACCGGTTCTTTTTAGTGAACCGGTTGAATCAGTTCACCAAATAGGACTGAATCGTTCATAACAGTTCGCGTCGTTAGTCAGCGCTACAGTTTTCTAAAGTTACTCAATTTCGGGAATGCCTTTCTAAACGACTATTTGCATCTGAATAATCTCGAGTGATTATAAGTGTGATGATCATCTGCTAAATGAGCAACAACGACCACAATTCACTCCTTCAGTCAGTGAAGCTCCCACAGCCGTTCATGAGAGTTTAAATGCTGAATATTCCCATCTTCCCACAGGAGAAAAAGCAAGCAGGAGGAATTACTCCAGGAGAAACTACGGACATACTATTGGTAAGATGGAGATTAAGAAAGAACCCTGCAGAATAAAAGATGAAGATACAGAGGAACAAATAGGTTGGTGTTTTCCTTCATTCTATTTAACAGGCTTGAAAATTGGTCAGGGGTGAGACGATATTACCCCACTGGGGGCTGGGAGAAAATCTGAGTATCAACCGATACCGATCCGATACCAGTGCAGAAAAAAAAAAAATCAAGTATATATGTCGAACTGATAATCACTCGTCTGTGTGTTAAACACAATCTACTTTAATACAGACAACTTCATTATAAAGAAAAACAGCAAATAAAACAAATATGACCATAACCTGTGACAAAAATTATATTATAAACTAGATTAGTGGACAACTCAGCAAAACTTAGCCTAGAAAAATCACAAGAGCACAAAATCTGAACATTTATTGAAAAAAACATTCCTATTAGTGGGGAACAAATAAAGAGAAAAAAGTATAGTTCTAAATCTGTTAAAACGTCTGTTTGTAAAATACATTAATAAAACACAACATAAAAATCAGAAAGATTAATAATTATATATAAGAAGAATAAATGCTTTCAATAATTGTAAAATAAAAGAATAAATGCTTTCAATAATTTTTCATTGTGCAAAAGTATTAGCTTTTTATTATCTATTATCTATAAGTAAATCTACTGTTAGCAAAACTCGCAACATTAGTAACTGCACTCACAACAGCCGATTCCCATACCTACAGGGGACGCAGTAATACGAGTGATTAAGTCAAGTCACATTTATAGCGCTTTTCACAATACAGATTGTATCAAAGCAGCTTCACAGTGATAACATGAAAGTCGTACAACACAGATCAATACTATTGTTATATATTAAATAACCCCAACTGAGCAAGCCATAAGCAAGGCGACAGTGGCAAGGAACCAAACTCCATCAGATTGGATGGAGAAAAAACCTTGGGAGAACCCAGGCTCAGTCGGGGGCCAGTTCTCCTCTGGCTTACATTCATATTGTTTATATATAAATATCAAATATAGATATTGTTTATGTATGAAATGGTGCCATAACATATCACAGGCGTTGAGTCGTCTCTTCACAGGCGCTGGTCCTCTCATCACAGGCGTTGGGGCATCCGAAATCCCCGTGAGAGGCTGGATACAAAACTGGACCTGACGAACGCCATTTTTCTCGGGACAAGTGTCTCGAGATAACAGCAGAAAGGCAGATGGGAAATAATTAGCATAGCTGATGTTCATAATGAATTGTCATTATAATCGTCATTTAAAATACCAAAGCGGTTCAAAAACAATGAAAACAATTCATATTTACAAGTTATAAAGGGCGCAGCCATCTTGAATTCCGAAACGGAATTCTTGTTCGGTGTCCTCACGGTTGTCCGATGTCCAAGAGGAGAAATCTTAGGAAAGGGGGCGTGTTGCTAGGCAACGTCTGTCTTCCAATTCGGATCTCCGAGACGGATAAATAATAGAACGCAACATGAGTGCACCTCTGTCCCTCTAGAAGGGTTTGGGGACATGCTAAGAAAATGTTGTGATTTTTATTGTTAAATGTATCAATCTGGTGCTCTTTGAGAGTTCAAAATTAAGAGCTCCAACCCATATTCAGTGTGCAAATTGAACAAAGATAAACTCAAAACTCTTTTAGTTGGGATATAGTGTCTGTCTAGCGCTTTGGGTTTAAGAAAAGCGCATTATTAAAAAAAATGTATTATTTAGTAGGGGTGTAAGAAAAAATCAATACACTTGAGTATCGCGATATTTTATTTTGCAATACTGTCTCGATTTCCAGAAACGCAATATCGATTATTTTTTTTTTTTGTGGCTATGCATAGACGCACCACTAGCGTAACATTTTGCTAGAAACAACATAGCTATGGCTGAACCCCGTGTCAAGACCGGCTCCTGCTCTGTTCCTTTCGGCATGTTAATCAATGCGTTCATTCACACCGCAAGCAGTAGCCATGCGTAAGCGTCGAGCAGGACCGACGCGTGAGCAACAATGAAATGGGAGTTTCAGCGGAGAGTCCATAGGCTATGTGCACAAACGTAGTTTCGAACTTCCGCTTTTGTCAGAAGTTGGCGTATCAGTTTCCGGTCTACGACTGGTCATCCGCATCCACTAATATACAAACAAGATGAGTGCTGCTGTTGTACGAAAAAATGAGTTCTTAAACACATCTAAGTTTCTAAGAACTGTAGTGGATCTAACGTCTGTTTCACACCCGTTTGCAGTGTGTGTTGCGGTGCAGGAGCGTGCTGTTAGTGCGTTCACATTATGATGATGCGTTTTCAGTGAATAACTGGCTGTACAACAAACACATACTTAATATTTTTATTATTTTTTGCGCATCGCCCAAAATGTCTATTTTGTGCAGCCACTGCGCACGAAGGTTGGTGTTTATCAGGAAGCAGTAGAAGCTCAAATGGCTGTTAGCGACTTGAAGCCGAGCAAGTGCCGCTCAGCAGTCTCCTAACGCACCATGTAAACAGGTTAGGGCTTTCACTTTTCACTGGTGTGGTACGTATAACAGCAGCTCAGCGATCGTTTCCACACCGAGTCTATTTCTGCTGTGCTGCAAACGCTGGTGGTCAAAATGATAAAGATTGACCAAAAAATGTAGTAATTTCACCATAAATGTGTTTAATTAAATAAAATGTAGTAATCTCACCATAAATGCACATTTAATCAAGGAAAACTACAATTTACTTCAACCAGCCGACAGAATGAACTCGTCTCAATTGTGGAGGTGGAAAAATAAGTTATTTGTGACATGCAAGATCTATTGTTTTAAAATGAAAATGCAAAAGAAAAGGCAAGTCGGCTGTTTTTGTCAATTTCAAGTTTTAATTTAAATTATTTGCGATTTTAATATAGTAAATATTTCATCACTTGCTTGAGCAACTTGTAATGCATGGAGTAATAGCCCAACTTACATTGTTTAAATTGTGTTTAAACGTGCATACAAAGAATCGCAATGCTGACACAACTTTTTGTTTTTAAAAATAAGTTGCAGCATAACTTCTGGACTTTAAATAAAAATATTAAGTATGTGTTTGTTGTACAGCCGCGGATCAGTTATTCACTGGAAACGCATCATAATATGTGAACGCACTAACAGCACGCTCCTGCACCGCAACACACACTGCAAACGGGTGTGAAACGGACGTTAGATCCACTACAGTTCTTAGAAACTTAGATGTGTTTAAGAACTCTTTTTTTCGTACAACAGCAGCACTCATCTTGTTTGTTTATTAGTTGATGCGGATGACCAGTCGTAGACCGGAAACTGATATGCCGACTATAAGGGCGTCGCACACCAGACGAGAAGCTCAGCGCCACATCTTTAAAATTCGAACACATTATTCTCTATGAGTGTACACACACCGGCGGCCCCATTCGGCGTCTGTCCGCAGTGCCCAGCAACGGCTCAGGACCGTGTTCAAAATCCTGCTGCGCTACAGAGAGCCATTTACATAGTTTTATATAAAATTTAAATTATTTTTGTCTTAAATCGTTGCTAATGTATCCTGCAATATGCATTTAGTTTTGCATCCATTTACAGAAATCAGCTGCTTGAATGACAATTGCTGATTCTCGATTCATTCAGTTAAAGGGGGGGTTGACTGCTTTTTTTCTTTGCGTGATTGTATTTGTGGGGTGCAATATAACATGTATTTGTGGTTTTTCTTTTTTTAAAAGTCTTATCTTTCATAAACTTCACCTTTATTGTCAGCCGCGCTCTCCTCTGTCCCCTGAACGAGCGGTTGACTTCCTGAGTCTATGAAAACACTCCCTCAGAAACACGTAGTGGGCTCAGATTGGTTAGTTTGGCCCGGTGTGTTGTGATTGGCTAAACTGTCGCTCACGTTGTCCGGAAGGTTAACGCCCATTACCTTTACCTTTAATTTGCTACATTTTTTAACTTTATACACGTTTATTTTACACAATAGCATCTGATTGGCAACAATAGCAACTGAATGGCTACTAATGATATCCTCAAACAGCGTTGGCATGTTTACGTTCTTGATCAAATAGAAAATAACGTCATAAAGCATATATACATGAAAAATACGTTTAAAACATTTGTACTTATACGAAATTTAGGTCCATAATGTTTGTTCGCATTTATTGTAGACACAAAATAGCATAACTAGTAGCCTAGTGGCTATAAAGCCAGCGCTGGCATTTGAAAAAAATAAAACACAAGGCTACGTCTGGAGTTATACATGCATGCAAATACATGTAAAAAGTCTTAGCCTACTTACAGGTTGTGGCCATAACAATTGCTGCCTCTTGTTTTAAAGTGGGAACTGCTTCATGTCAGTAACAGTTTCTTGTTGAACTTGTGGAGATTCTGGAAACTGTCTTCCGTAAAATGCGCAGCACAGAACATAAACACATAAATTGTATCCATTGTTGAGGAAGTATAGCGTCCATGGGAAGCCCGAACACAAAAGACCTGACAGCTGGGTGAACACAACACACTCGACGAGCCGACGAGCCTCAGAAATATGCGCATGCCAGAGCCATGTATTGCTGGCGCATGCCAGAGCCATGTATTGCTGCATGCCAGAGCCATGTATTGCTGGCGCATGCCATTTTCTGCATATTCTGAGGGAGGGGTTGATGCAAATGTGTGGGTCAGTGACGTACCATAACCCAGCTGTAGTCCCAATCGAGTTGTTTTTGTAGGCAATATACTTCCTGATTTTTAAAAGACGATATCTCTGCTTACACTGAACTTTCAGCACTGCAACTTTGCAGATACTGTTCATGCACCAACAGCAACATTATACACTATTTAAAATGAAAAAGTGAAATCGCAGTCAACCCCCCTTTAACAGATGCTCTGAGGTAAAGTTTTTAGACTGCAGACTAAATAACAATTGTATTTAATTGTACAGTGCAATCATAACATAGAACAGACATTACCTTCATTTCATGTCATTAAACATAACAATATTGCTGGCCATACACTGATGAGAAAGTGCGCGTCCAGTGTGGGATACTTGGAGTTGTCCTACGTGGCGCGGCGCAGCGCTGCGCTTCTCGTCCGGTGTGCAACCCCCTAAGTCTATCAAGTTTATGACCAACTTCTAAAAACACATTTAACCAAAGTTTTTGTAATGAACCACAATCCCAAACTGGTAGTTTGATTTTCTGAGTATTGAATTGTTTACCTAAAGTAAACTTGTTTGACTTTAATTCACATCATGTCTTTTTTTTAATATGACTTTTTCTAAAATTATAGTCCTACTTAAAAAAATAATCCCAATATATCGCCTTATGGACAGTATCCAAATATATTGCAATATATTGAATCGTGACCCATGTATCGTGATACGTATCGTATTGCCAATACACAGCACTATTATTTAGTTTACACTACTACATAATACTAGTTATAATATTAATCCCATGGCAGTAAAAGCAACTTTCATAATTAGTTTCGTATTAATTTCTATACTTGAAAGAGATCACATGATATTTTATTTTGACGGAAACGGCATCGATCTTTTATTTTGGCGAAAAACACGCTTTAGACTCATCTCATTACAATTCTAATAAAATACGTAATCGTCAAATATCCAGATGTTGAAATAATGAGTAACTGGGTAGTGGGTTCCTAAATATCGTAAAACTTCAAATAATAGCGAGTCCCAAATAGAAGCCTGTCTCTTTTACACGCCTGGGGTGTCTGAAGGGTTGGGTAAATAAAAGCCGGTCTCAAATAGAGGCCGGGTGTGCTTTTTAGTTTCGGTTTGTTAATCTTCTAAAACCGTCAGATCGTTCTCTTTTTGGTGGTAGCCAAAGCAAATTTTTTGTCCCGCCAAAGCCTATTTTGATCGGTGAGTGAACAGAATGACTGCTGGGAGGGGGTGCTCTCTCCCTCACGCATATTAATCAAATAAATTGACACGATAGTAAAAGGTTGGAAGACCGCAGTTTCACGTGGACCATTTCGATATTTTTAGAGATTAGAGAGACTATGAACAACATCTCAACACTAAATTATAAAGGCCGGCCTCATATTGGCTAGACGTCTCCGGTGAGGTTTGACGATTTGGGAAAATAAAAGCCCGGGCTATTATTTGAAGTTTTACGATAGCCTGTTCTGAAAGTAGCCTAGTTCTGCTTACCACAGTTCTCTGCAGTCACTCATATCTCTCCTTATCCTCCTCACTATCCTCATCAGCCACTTAAAGGGCATTTAAAGTTTATTTTTTTTCATGCTATTTCTCTGCACATTCCTTGCGTTTCTTCTCCACTATTTTGACAGATACACACTGACAAAGCTCGCTCACTCGGGCTCAAATGGGGTGTTTAAAGATGTTATTGGAGCAGCCCAGTGTTAATCAAGAAAATAACCAATGGGCCGCTGATCTACGCGTTTCATGTGCCGTTCTTTGAGAAAGAAAAGAAAAACCTGCAATACTGTGTTTAATGCATTACACCAGCACAAAGATCCCAGCGCCACTAATTAACCAAAACTAAATGCGATGGGCCGCCGATGTGCAAGTTTTATAGGCCGTTCAGACAACAAAAAATAAAATAAAAAATTAAAGTATGTATCGGCCCACAAAGCACATCGGCCCGGTATGCCCGATGGCCAGTCCAGCCCTGTTTGAACACCGTGTGACTGACAGCCGCAGCGGATGGAAAAGCTTAAGTGAACTTGAATTTAATGACTTAAATATAAATTTCCATCCCTCATTATACTATAGTATGGCTTCATATAGTATAAAGTATACACGATTCACGTAGGTCACCTATTTTTTTTCCAAAACCGAAAGGTGAGTGGTTTTCATTGTTAATCACTGACGAGGAACATTAAGATGAAAACTCAGATAACATATAACATCACTATTGTTTTTCAATAACATTTTAAACTAGATACTAGTAGACTCAATAGTAAACTGGATTTGTGCTAAATTGAGATTTTGAACAATTTTTATTTTTGTTTCTTATGTATCCTTTTATTAAATTAATTAAATTTGTTTATTTTAGACCTGATGGAAGTGAATGAAGACAAACTGCATCAGTTTCAAAAACCTCATTATTCCACAAATGAAGATGGAAATGCAGTCGTTTCGAAGACTGAAGAGAATTTCACACAGAAACAAGCTGGAAAATCTGGAGTCAAAGGATCTTTCACCTGTTCTGAGTGTGGAAAGAGTTTCATACGTAAACCAAACCTTATCCAACACATGATGATTCACACTGGAGAAAGAACGTACTTCTGTGTTGAGTGTGGAAAGAGTTTCATTCGTAAATCAACCCTGAACAAACACAGGATGATTCACACTGGAGAAAGGCCTTATACATGCACTCAGTGTGGAAAGAGTTTCAGTCAAAAAGAACCCCTTAAGACACACATGAGAATTCACTCTGGAGAAAAACCATTCACATGCAGTCAGTGTGGAAAGAGTTTCACTAAGAATAGCTCTCTCAAATATCATCTGCGCCTTCACTCTGGAGTGAGATCATTCAGCTGTGATCAGTGTGATAAAACATTTGTTTTTGAATCGGGCTTAAGAGCACACCTTAGTGGCCATGCTGGTGTGAGACCTTTTGTGTGCTCTGACTGTGGAAAGACCTACATTACATCCAGCAACTTAAAAACACATCAGAGAATTCATACTGGAGAGAAACCGTACAAGTGTTCACACTGTGAAAAGAGTTTCACTGAGTCAGGAAGCCTGAAAGATCATGAGAGAGTTCATACTGGAGAGAAACCGCACCAGTGCTCTTCATGTGGGAAGAGTTACAGACATTCATCTACTCTACTTAATCATAAGAAAAAGCATTGCCCGAAAATGTCTAAGTGAGCAAAGTTCATTTCTTATAAGATCCAAGATGGCTGCCTCAGTGTGGAGCTCTCCGTAAACTCATAATATGTGTAAGCTTATTCTGACTAAACCCAACTGCGATGCTTTTATTCTCATATTTTTTATATTTAATTTTTTTTGTTTAATTATAATTTGTATTAAGTGTTTCCTGTTGTATTTGTATATGTGCACTGGAAGCCTCAGCACCAAAACAAATTCCATTTGTGTGCAAGCACATCTGTCAATAAAGCTCTTTCTGATTTCTGTAACTTGTAAATAAGCAAAAGATGGAATTACATTTACTACAGTAATTTAATCTAAAATAAGTATTGAAGTTTGATTGTTTGATATGGGGAACCGGTTTAAATGGTTGTGAACTGCATTGTAAGTGTTCAGTGTGTTGTTCTTCCGACACCCGTATTGATCCTCTGTTGTGTTGCACATGCGCATTAAACACTGTGTGTTTCTGTATACAAGATGAACTGAACAGTAAAGCAACAATGTGAAAATACTCGTGTAAGTGTCATCGCTCAAGCAGTGCATGGTCATCTCATACAGATAAAAGAATATTTCAGAAAACTTTGTTGTCATCAAATTATGAAGGGGTTCTTTGTGGAGTTTAATTATTGTCATTGTACATATGAGGCATGTGTGAAACAATGTCAATAATAGTATCAAATATCATTCATATCACTAACAACTTGTTTTTAGTCTCTTTAGCTGTTTAGAGGTGATGAATTGAGTACATATTGAAGACTTTACTGGATTGAATCACTCTCTGAATCACTCTCTCCTATCTAAAATGTAAGAAATACAAATAATTGTAAAAAAAAAAGTGATTTATTTAGGTATAATGAATAGATTTAATTTAGATTTCATTAAATCAAGGGGTTTAACATTCTATTCATTGTATTGTATTGTTAATGTGAACCAGTACAGTGGAAAAAAAATGTTAATGCTATTTAAAAAAAAAATATGGTAATAATATTACATGAGGTGTATAAAGGCCTTTTCCCAGGCCAAACAGGGAGAGTGGATGAGATGGGAGAGTGTGGAACAACGCAAGTTGGGCTGGGAAGACCTTTGGTCAATGGAAGAGAGAAGGTCAACATATGATGTCCTCCCATCACCGCAGAACCTAAACCTCTGGGTAGGAGAGGATCCCTCTTGTCCTTTGTGTTCATCACCCGCCACATTAAGGCACATTCTGAGAGGATTCAATTCAATTGTAAACTTTACTTACTTTTTAAATGGGTTACTTTTAAGGAATAATTTGATTAATTGTTACTCAATTCTAATTTGTTAAATTTCATTAATATTGCTTGTAATCTGTTGCCACAATTATATTGAATAGATAAAGCATATTCATTTCCACAGTGTACATCTCTGATCTGATACAGCTGCGTACATCCTCATGTAGTCTGCGATCAACTGGCCAGAGACTATTAGTTACCCCCCTTACACATTTTAAAACTATGGGGGACCGTTCATTCCAAGTTGTTGCACCCAGGTTGTGGAACGCTTTGCCTCCTTCCATCCGCGGCTTGGATTGTGTGGAAAAATTTAAAAGTCAGCTGAAAACTCTTCTTTTTAAAGAGGCTTTTAGGGTGGTTAGGCTGGTCTAATGTGTACGTGTTGTTTATTTTATTTTGTTTTTGTGTCGAATAAAAATAACGACTTTATTCGACTATTCCTTTTCTTCCTTGTTGGCCTGAAACAAGACTTCCTTAGATTTCCACGACGCATGCGCGAGAATTGCAATCTCCTCACACTACTTCAGTTCAGTTCTCCCGCATGCGTCGTGGAAATCTCTTGAAGTCTCGTTTCAGGCCAACAAGGAAGAAAAGGAATAGTCGAATAAAGTCGTTATTTTTGTTAGTTTTTTCGCACAAAAAGTAGTCTCGTCGCTTGATAAACTTATAGTTGAGCCACTGTAGTCACATGGAATATTTAAACATTTTCTTCATTGACTTTCTGGGCCGTCAAGAGCCAGTCCCTTAGGCAGCCAATGTGGTAGTTATGCAGCTCTCAAATTTAATCAAAAATATCTTCATTTGTGTTCCGAAGACGAACGAAGGTCTTACGGGGTTGGTACAGCATGGGGGTGAGTAATTAATGACTTAATTTTCATTTGTGGGTGAACTAACCCTTTAAAGTTCTGCATAATTAAGGGCGTGGCCAATTGAGTGACAGGTGCCGCTGCTTTCATTGCTAGTCGTTTGTCTGCTGTCTGTTAGCGTCACCCTCAGCTTGGATTCAGTCGTGTTGAGTATGGAGAGAACAACCAGCGTTGTGTTTCCAGCTGTTTCCCTCGCATGCACTAATGGATGTCTGATAATTTCAGTGCGTTCTCTCCATCCATGCAATAGATGCACACCCTTGAATGAGCGCGGATTTCTAGTTCATACTTGAACTTATGAGGTAATATCTTTGGTTTGACCCATCGGAGAAACTGAGACGCTGCCAAAATCAGATTGTAAAATGGACTGAATTAAAGCTCTTTACGAACTTGACGTGAGATGCCGACTGACATGTGCTTGCCTTGAATCACTGTCACATGCACAAGCTTAGAGCAATATTGTAAGTAACTAATACATTTTTAACTAGCAGATAACAAACAATAATAATGCATCACGATGCACATAGTTGACTGCTTGTATGTTGTGAGAAATGTGTGTGATCTGTGTTATGTACTTGCATACATGCTCTTAACTAATTGCCCCTTGTGAGATTAATAAAGTTGATAAAAATGTAAATAGTCTCACTTTTAGTTACATCTTAAATGTTATAATATTTCAAATGGCAAAAACATAAACTTAAACCATTGGCTTTACTTTTTCAATTCAGCGCGATGGCAGTAGCATATAGTACCTCAGCTCCACCCACGTCCCGCCTCTTTGCCCATTTTAATTTATCTGGTAGTGACGAGAGGTAACGCACTGCCAAGATGGTGACGACCGGCCCCGCCCACTTTAGGCTTCAAAAACGCTCTTCAGAAACCTATGGGTGACGTCACGGATACTACGTCCATATTTTTTACAGTCTATGATCACTACCCCTCGTACACTCCCTCCTACAATGACGTAAAATGACGATTTGTTGTTCTGACTGTCTGAATGAGGCAGTAGACAATAGACAATCTTCAATAGACAAAGGAATATTAACAGTAATAATTAATTAATGGTTTAGTTCATGCGTCATACATTAAAGGAGTACACTTTAATGTTCACTTTAAAAAAACTTTTGCTGATAATTTACTCACCCCCATGTCATCCAAGATGTCCATGTCTTTCTTTCTTCAATCGAAAAAGAAATTAAGGTTTTTGATGAAAACATTCCAGCATTTTCTCCATATAATTCATTTTAATGGAAACCAAAAGGTTCAAAGTCCAAAAGACACTTTCAGTGCAAACTGTTTAAAGGGCTTTAAACGACACCAGACGATGAATAAGGGTCTTATCTAGCGATCGGGCATTTAAAAAATGAATACAAAAGTTTAAGTTTTATTAGCACACATGCTCGCCTTGCTCTGTTCTGTGATGCGTGTTCGTGACTCTCCTGCTCAAACTCATACATCAAAATGAACGAATATTTTTTCGAGTCATCTCATTCGTTCAACGAATGAAATGAATCGAAAAAAGATTAATTCATTTTGATGAACAAGTTCGAACAGGAGAGTCGAGCAAGGCGAGCATGTGTGCTTATAAAATTTAAACTTTTGTATTTATTTTTTTAAATGACCGATAGTATCGCTACATAAGACACTTATTCATCGTCTGGTGTTGTTTAAAGCCATTTGAAGCTGCACCAGTGGCGGCACCAGAGATTTTCGGTTGCAGGTGCTATGGGAAAGCTTAACACTTAGGACTTGAATTATTGGGGCGTTTTATTACGGAGGTCGCATCGGACCACCCTTGGTATAGCCAACACACACGTCTCTGTGACGACGAGCGGTGTGTCTGCACCTTCACAGTCTCGTTTTACTTTTGACTCAGAACGTGGACGTTTAGGGGGCAAAAAACGATCCATTGTGGTGTTTTACTTAGCTAAATTTACAAACTAAAACAAGCTGCAATCACAAACGTTAAGGTAAAACGTTCAGCGGGAGCTGCACCCATTGGTCAAAGATCACAGGCCGCGCATTATTTTAAACTAAATATATCGTTTTTAAATTATTATTTATCCATTTTTTACAACATGAAAAAGACCAAAAGGTTAATTTTGCGCCAGAGTTTCCTCTTTAACGCAGAGTTTCTTCTTTATCTTCATTTTCTACTTTGGACAAGGGGGAATTTTCAAGCCCCACTTCCCCATCGCCCCAACACAATGCAACTGAAATACGCAACAAGCTTAAAATGTTCCAATTTATTGAAGTACAAGTAGTATTTAAATACAAACTAACTATCTATCTACATCAAATCACATAACAGCAAGTTGAAAAATAAAGAAAATAAAAGTACAGCTGTGTCATGACTTACATGGAATTGAAAAATAGAGAAATTAAAAGTGCAGCTGTGTCAAAATGTTAAAAAAAGAAAAGAAGAGAAATCAATTTGGCAAGACAGGTCTCTTTTCTATTTTCTAATTAGGGTACCGTGTTTGATATGGGATTAAAATGATGGGCAGTGTATGAGATATAAACTAATGATTAATTATTTCTATATTCCTTTGTTCTGATCGGAGCATGTGAGCGGCGAGTGCATTTCTGAATATTCCTCGCTCATTGCGCTCAACCCTGCTGGTTCGAAAATATGTGGAATAAGGGCTGCCTCCGACTTAAGTTTTTTTCTACTCGACTAGTAGTTGTTTATTTAGCTAAGCCATTAGTGGACAAATCGCCCCTTTATATTGATTTAATAACTTAAATAGGCTATACAGTACAATGATAAAGCCTCACTCAAGCGTACGAGCCAGCAAAAATTAATGTGTAAAAAATAGCAAGTAGTTTATTAATAAACTGGTGTTTTCTGCGTTGACCATGCAGACTCGCCATGAACTAATAAAGAAATAAAGGCATAAAAAGGAAAATTTCCTCCCGTTGGCGCGCCCCACCTGTCACGTCTCCATAAAGAGCCTAATGCCGAGTTCAGACTGCATGATTTTAGCCACGATTTTGGCTCACCGACAGGTTTTGAGAAATCGCCGACAAATGCCCGAAATCACAGGCAAATCGGCGCTCGTTCACGCGAGTGACAATCACGCAGTGTGAATGAACAAAGACGCGAACTGAGAGAATCACCGACGAGTCGCCGACGCCCGTGAGATATTTGGCATGCTAAATATCTGGACCTGTCGGCGATTCAAAATCCTGCTGTGTGAAAAGTGTTTTGACTGAAAACTACATCAGCGATCACCGGCAGCCAGTGAGAGAGCAAGATACAGAGCAGCAGGGAGTTCGGGGAGGAGTTATAGATCACATATCAACATGATATGGCATTGTTTCAACAAAAAAAGCTTCTTCTCGGTCTATTTGGACACAATAAATGGAAGAAAAATTAGTAGAAATTTGGCAGGAGCACTCGTGTCTGTTTCACCAGCTGTACCACAACCGGGTCGAAAAAAAAAAGTCTCACGTGAGAACTCCGGTCTTGCACGTGTGGTGTCGCGCGTTGTTTCCTTTTCATATCTCACGCGTGTTTGTTGTGAAATGTAGTTTGCGTGCAGCGTGCTAGACAGAGTCCGTCGGCGATTTTTCTAAAGTCATGCAGTGTGAAACCTTCTGTCGCCGATCCATCGTCCAGTGTGAACACAGCAGCGACTGAATGCTGGCCAAGATAGTCATGCAGTGTGAAAAGAGCAGCGACCTGACTACTTTGAAAATCGTGCAGTCTGAAAGAGCTATAAGTCCTTCCCCTTCTGATTGACCACCATGGGACCTTATTTTAACCGGTTCCCCTTATCAAACAATCAAACTTCAATACTAATTTTAGATTAAATTACTGTATTAAATTAGCCTGGGTTTCCCCATGCTGCCTTGCCGCAGCACGATTTTATTCGTCAGTATATATTTTATAGGCAGTCTGGACACCATGAACCAAATTTTCCCCTGAAATAGGGAACCAATCACAGAACGGGGAGGGAGCACAGGCGCATTTGAGAGACGTACAGGCGCATTTGATAGACTTTCGTTGCACCCAATATGGTAATAAGTGTAATACAGCTCGGGCATTCGTAAACCACGCCTCAAATACGTGAAAATGAACATGTGGTTTCCAGACCACGTTTTATTATCAATGATACGTGGTCTAGCGTTAGCCAGGCTAGTATTAAATGTAATTCCATCATTTGCTTATTTACAAGTTATGGAAGTGAACTGTGCTCACTCAGACCCCTTGGGCAATGATTTTTCTTATGTTTCTGTAGATTAGATAAATGACTGAATCTCTTCCCACATGAAGAGCACTGGTGCGGTTTCTCTCCAGTATGAATTCTCTCATGATCTTTCAGGTTTCCTGACCGAGAGAATCTCTTTCCACATTGTGAACACTTGTACGGTTTCTCTCCAGTATGAACTCTCTGGTGTTGTTTTAAGTCGCTGGATGAAATCAAGGTCTTTCCACAGTCAGAGCACATATAAGGTCGCACACCAGTATGAATATGCTCATGCTTTTTTAAAGAACCATGATGTAAAAAACTCTTTCCACATACAGAACAAAAGTGAGGCTTCACACCAGTATGAACTTTAATGTGTGTTCTTAAGCCTGATTCAAAAACAAATGTTTTATCACACTGATCACAGCTGAATGATCTCACTCCAGCGTGACGGCGCAGATGATCTTTGAGAGAGTTTTTGTAACTGAAACTCTTTCCACACTGAGAGCATGTGAATGGTTTTTCTCCAGTGTGAATTCTCATGTGATCGTTTAGGTGTCCTTTACATCTGAAACTCATTCCACACTGAGAGCATGTATAAGGCTTTTCTCCAGTGTGAATCATCTTGTGTGTGTTCAAGTTTGATTTAGATACAAAACTCTTTCCACACTCAGAACAGGTGAAAGATCCTTTGACTCCAGATTTTCCAACTTGTTTCCGTGTGAAATTCTCTTCAGTCTTCGAAACGACTGCATCTCCATCTTCATTTGTGAAATAATTAGGTTTTTGAAACTGACGCTGTTTGTCTTCATTCAGTTCCATCAGGTCTAAAATCAACAAATTAAATTCCCATAACTTAAAAAAGATACTTGAGAAACAAAAATAAACATGGTTCAAAATGCAAATTTAGCCCAAATCCAGTTTACTCTTGAGTCTACTAGTATCTAGTTTCAGATGTTATTTTTATGTAAATTTTCATCATTTTCCTCATCAGTCTTTAAAGAGAATGAAGGAAAACACCAACCTATTTGTTCCTCTGTATCTTCATCTTTTATTCTGCAGGGTTCTTCCTTAATCTCCATCTTTACAATAGTATGTCTGTAGTTTCTCCTGGAGTAATTCCTCCTGCTTGCTTGTTCTTCTTCTGTGGGAAGATGGGAATATTCCCCAGCATTTAAACTCTCATGAACGGCTGTGGGAGCTTCACTGACTGAAGGAGTGAATTGTAGTCGTTGTTGCTCATTTAGCAGATGATCATCACACTTACAATACACTCGAGATTATCCAGGTGCAAATCGACGTTTAGAAACAATTCCGTGATTACTGAATATACATTTTGGTCTTCATATCAAGCTCAAAATGTAAATTCAGAAATCATGGAATTTGGCTGTTAAGTGGTGATTCACAATTATTGTTATTGATTGATGGGAAGTAACAAAGTACAAATACTCAAGTTGATTTTTTTCAGATATTTTTACTTTACCATTTATTTTTCTGCCAACGTTTTACTTTTACTCCTTACATTTTTAACACGAATATCGGTACTTTCTACTCTTATATTTTACACAACTGCCTTGTTACTTTAGTTTCAAATAATTTCAGTGGAGTTACCATTATTATTTTTCGCGTCATCAACCCTTCGCAGTGAGTTTGACTGATCGAACTAATCATTATCCACCATTTTGTCCAACAAAGCAGTTAGGAGAGTTAGTAGATTAACATTGGTGGATTTAAACTTGAAAAACAGTGTGTACTGATGTCTTGCCACAGTTAAAACAACATTCATTCTTACGTAAATTCAGGTTTATTTGATGCTAAATCAACTAGAAGAAAGAGATGATCAGCTCACGAGCAGCTTTAACTGAGACTCTACAACGATCTGTCTGACATATCAATGTTATAGAGCCACAAAACAGTATTTGTTGCCTCCGCCGAAGTCCATCAAAACCTGACAATGGACACCTCGGAGGGCATTAACCCGCTTACCATGGTCACTTGCCAAATAAAACATTTTTAAAACATTAGTTTATGTTTTAATTAGGCTAAATCTAGTTTTTACAAATAATAACTTGCCTGACGGTTTATTTAGCAACCGGAGATATTTATAGTCCGCTCAGCTTGTAGAACCCTTCAGGTTCAAAAATGCATTTTTTTTTCATGAAACACAAAGGTAGGCATAGTTATTTTTTTATTACACATAAAACAATTAATCAATAAAAAAAATAGTTCTGAGCACCAGCGATTTGCGCTTATAGAGGGCAATAAATTAATCAGATCAAAGAGAGGGTCATTTGCCTACATGCTTTTTTATTTACAATTAATTTCAACGTTTCCATTTATAGTGCAATTTAAAAAATTCGGCCAGTCAGGAGGATCCTCAAAAGCTGGGTAACGTTACTGCTGCCCATGATGGGCACTTGATGCAGACAGTATGTTGCTCCAGCTTCATCTCTCAGGGAGAGACGGAGCCCAGTAAGCCCGCAGACTGCTCTCGCATCGATGGCCTGTCACCGACATTATTTGACGGCTCTCCAGTCCAGCATCGGAGAGTTGACCAACAGCATACCAGTCTTCAAAGTTGCCATATTCTCCATAAATGTTAAAAGAAATAACGAAGTCGCTCATTGTTGTATTTAGGCTATAGTAATGCGTTAGATCTAACGTTAGATGTTTGTTTTGATAGAGCGTTTGACTGCCTGTTGCTATGGTTACTCACAGCTGTTGTAGGCAGCGCATTTATTTATAAATTTCGAATGGTAAACAGGCAGTTTCACCAGAACTACTTTACTAGGTGTTCTCTATCACTTTTTAACGGACACCCTGCAGCCAATCAGAATCGAGTATTCACCCAGACCAAACCCAGACAGCAAACTGACATTGAATCAACGTGGAAACGACGTCTCTCATGACATTGAAACAACGTTGATTTGCTCATCGAATTAACGTTGAACCAACGTCAGACGCGGCATTCTTCAAAGCTAAATGAAATCGGAAATTGGTTTGCTTTCATAACGTTGAAACAACGCGTTGATTTCAAGTTGATTTTCCGTTAGTTTTGAAAGAATGACGTGTCTGACGTTGGTTCAACGTTAATTCGATGAGCAAAACAATGTCAGATCAACGTTGTTTCTATGTCATATTTCCACGTTGATTCAATGTCAGTCTGCTATCTGGGAAGTGACCGTAACTAAAGGGGGCGGTCTTTGTGAACGGTCAATTGGATTGGAATTTACGTTGCACTTAACGCACCACTACAAAGACGACTCGACAGATTCGGGGAGCATTCATTCACGTCATATCATTACATGCATGCTGATTAATTTAAACGTTAAGAGTAAGAATACAAAAGAGAAATGGTGTATTCTCTCAGAATCACAATTGAACATTGAATTAATATCTTGCTACTCAATCAGAGTCTTATTAACCTGGAGTCCCAGTCTCTGTCACAATAATCAAAGGCTATGTAATGTTTTAGGCCTATTGGCAGATATCCATTTAAAATGTAGGCAATGGCATATAAAGAACCTTTGTTCCATATCAAGTTTCTCAGCTTGCACTGTCCCAGCTGGCATTCGACTGACATTAAACGTTTAAAATGTTGTTGAAATAATGTCAGTTTATGAAAAAAAAAACATGAATTCAATGTCAAAACAACTTTGAACACCAAATAGTTGAAGTGGTGTTGTTAACTCACTATGGATTCAACGTAGAAATATCAAGAATTTTTGAGTTGTACGTCAAATCAACATTATTTGTAGGCTACAAGCTTAGAGTCGGCTCATTCGCGAATCGCGAACAACTCATCAAAAGCTCATTGGCGAACGACCCATCATCACTAACGACTAACGCTCATGAATTGCGAACGACCCATCATCACTAACGGCTAACGCTCATGAATTGCGAACGACCCATCATAACGCATAGTCGGACAGGACAGGACAGGACACACAAGGAACAACACAAGCCAGTCAGTCAACGAGAGACAGGTATGGCGACGAGCCCAAATAATCCATAAGCATCCTTCTCCAAATGGTATAGCCTATTGCTTAACAAGCTTAATTTAATTTTGCCCAATTTTAATTTTTAATTTTAGTTCTGGCCTGTTAAGGGGCAATAAATATCAAAAGTTCCAAAACATCTATTGTGTTATTTGCATTGATCCACTATATAAACATATCTACATACATGGCATTTGATTGGAGCCTAGTTTCACTTTGTCCCACAGCAACATTTTTTTATGAATGTGTGTACAATGTTTCATGTTTCTGATAATGTATTAAGTGTCCATTTCATTATAATATTCAGATTTATTATAAATAATTGAACATGCACATGTATTTTAAGTTCCGTTAAATAGGGGTAGAGGTGGGGTCACATTTGAACATTTAAAATTTAATTTTCCTTGAAAGTAACGCAATAGTTACTTTCTTAAGTAACTAGTGACTTTTAAAATTTGTAACTGAGTAACTAATTTAGTTACTTTTTGAAAGAAGTAACTAGTAACTGTAACTAATTACTTTTTAAAAGTAACTTGCCCAACACTGAGGGTAAGTCACACTACAGAATCCTACTTTTGTTCTGTTCTGAAGTGAGGAGCATAACGTCCCTCTAGTAACGTTAGCTCTCCTGGTGCTGCTGTTATCCAGCTTGACAAGTTAGCATTAGCTTGTTAATAACAGTAAAGCAGGGGCGGTATATATATATCCCACTTTATATATAATATGGTTTAAGTGGTTTAATATATATATATATATGAAGAGTTCAAATGCAAAAGCCTCTAAATGCCATTTGAAATTTTCTTCTAAAATGACCATTTTTATTAAGCTTGTATGTTTAAGTTCAGTAATTTCACTTAAATGACAATTAATAGGTAATCTTCATTGCCATTTAAGTGAAATTACTGAACTTAAATATACAAGCTTGATAAAAATGATCATTTTAGAAGAAAATTTCAAATGGCACTTAGAGGCTTTTGCATCTGAACTCTTCATATATATATATATATATATATATATATATATATATATATATACAGTATATATTTAATATTTAAGGTGGGATATACGTATGTATTTATTATATTATAATTTGCCATTATTGCCTATTTGCCACAAATATACCTGTGCAACTTAAAGGGTTAGTTCACCCAAAAATGAAAATTAAGTCATTAATTACTCACCCTTATTTGACTATTCCATTACTTCCTTATTGGCGCATGCGCGAGAACTGAGACGAGGACGATCTCCTTCGACTTGTTACCGGCTGCTCACCGCTTAGGAGTTTTACCGCCCCCTACCGTATAAGATGATGTGCTGATATAGCTGGAAGTGCAAAACTTTCTGTTTACAAGCAGAGGAAGATGTGCCCTGTACATACGCTTTTCAATTAGCGTATTTTCCGCACTACAAGGTGCACTTAAAAGCCTTTAATCCTCTCAAAAAACGACAGTGTGCCTTATTATCATCTTATACGGTAGGGGGCGGTAAAACTCCTAAGCGGTGAGCAGCCGGTAACAAGAAGTGGTCGAATGAGAACGTCCTCGTCTCAGTTCTCGCGCATGCGCCAATAAGGAAGTAATGGAATAGTGGAATAAAGCTGTTATTTATGTTTTTTTTCGCACAAAAAGTAGTCTCGTCGCTTGATAAACTTATAATTGAGCCGCTGTAGGTACATGGAATATTTAAACATTTTCTTTAATGACTTTATGGGCCGTCAAGAGCCAGTCCCTTAGGAAGCCAATGGAAGAGTTATAAAGCTCTCAGATTCAATCAAAAATATCTTTATTTGTGTTCCGAAGATGAACGAAGGTCTTACGGGATTGGAACAGCATGGGGGTGAGTAATTAATGACTTAATTTTCATTTTTGGGTGAACTAACCCTTTAAGACTGGTTTTGTGATCCCAGGTCACAAATGTGATTTATAAAGGTGTAAGATTATAACAAAAGTTATAATTGATTATGGCTTACAGCTTATAAAAACCCCAAATAAAAATCTCAGAAAATTGATTACATTAAAAATAAAAAATTTTAAATACAGAAATGTCGGCCCTTTGAAAAATATAATCAATAATCATGCATATTTATATAGTTATATATACAAAATATATTAGTTTCACCTTTTAATTTGAATTACTGAAATAAAAAACTTTTGCACAATATTAAAATTTTCACCGGTTTCACCTGTAAATGAACTTAACTTGCATTTACTACAATGTTGGTAATAATTTAATGAATAAGCTTCAAGTGAACTGTATGTGTATTTCTTGTCTGTAATTGCTCTTAAAGGGTTAGTCCACCCAAAAATGACAATTCTGTCAGTTTTTACTCACCCTCATGTTGTTCCAAACCTCTATGTGTTTATTTGTTCTGCTGAACACAAAGGAAGATATTTGGAAGAATGTTTTAATCAAACAGATCTCATTCCCCATTGACTACCATAGTAGGAAAAAATACATACTATGGTAGTCAATGGGGAATGAGATCTCAACCCTTTGTGCCCTGGATGTGCATCCCACAAATCTCTATCAATTGCAATATGCTCTCCTATCAATATGGGCCAACATTTCTAAAAAATGGTTTCAGCAACTTGTTGAATCAATGCCACGCAAAATTAAGGCAATTCTGAAGGCGAAAGTGGGGTCAAACACAGTATCAGTATGGTGTGCCTAATAATCCTTTAGGCAATTGTATATTTATTATTTGGAGGCACCTCACTATATAACAAAGTATTGTAGTATTACTTGTAGTATTCTTGTAGCTAACTATCCATTCTTCAGGGGAAGGACCAGACATTACCCTTTACTACGGCTGGATAGGGCTCCTTTAATAGTTTTATATGAGTGTTACGACTTTCCAACTGATCTTATAACCATTCAGCAAAATCAAGCCACTTTTATGCACAATGAATTAATTGTAAAACTGTTTCCAATGGACTCGAGTACACAAAATCCGCACAAAATAATTAATTTTCAGTACTTTTTTGGACAAAATTGTTTGTCTGTGGCGAACAGGACAGCCAAATGACGTGAGAGAATGTCGCGAGGCCGGTGGTGCGATTGCTAATGAGTAACACCTGCGAGCACACCGGTCTCGCATCTCTCACGGAGGAGCGTAAGCATAAAGGGGAGCGACAATGTGGATGATCGAGAGAGGAACGGGCCTGCTTTTGTTTGTATTTTATATTTTATTTTGGTAGCCAGCAGCCGTCCGCGAGGGGCTGCTAGCAGGTATTTTTATTTTATTTTGGGTAGCCAGCAGTTTTGTGAGGGACTGCTGGCAGGTATTTTGTTTATTTCATTTAAATAAAGTTTTATTTTGATTGTTATCCAGTTCCTGCCTTCTTCCCTGAACCTTGCTACAAAAACAAATAACCAAATAGCTAATGTAAGAGCCTAAATGACCTTATTTTTTAGAAATAGATAGCAGCTGTAAATCAAGTATCCATTTCATCTTCTCTCAGATAAAAAGTTGTGTTGTGTTTTTCCATATATGTTGTTGTGTTGTGAGTCCATATTATGAGACAGAGGAATCTCCTCTTTAAATATACATAGAAAAACAAATGGAGCCATTTTACTAAAAAGCCCCTTGATTGAAAACTAAATTAAATCTATTCATTAAATCTAAATAAACCACTAGTTTTATTCATTTTTAATTCTCACATTTTTCACAATATGCAGAGAGTGATTCAATCCAATAAAGTCTTCAATATGTTCTCAATGCATCACTTCTAAACAGCGAGACTAAAAACAAGTTGTGATATGAATGCTATTTGATAGACTATTGTTGCCATTGTTTCACAAATGCCTCACATGTACAATGAAGATCCATTGTTGACATTACTATTAAAAAGGGGTGTTTTCGGCAGCTGCTGACTTGTAACTTGTAAAGTAATTAAGTTAATTTTCAAAGTAACTGTGGCAACACTGCGAACAATCTAATAATTCCATAAGTGAAACAAAAGTGTGAAATGCCTCATGCACAACGAAGATAATGAAACCAAAAAAAAACAAAAAAAACAACAACACATACCTTCATAAATCACAGTGGTTTATGGCTACTAGTTTTCTGAACTATTATTCTTGTTCCATCTGTATGAGATGACCATGACACTGACATGAGTATTATGCTTTACTGTTCAGTTCATCTTGTATACAGTTAAACCCAGTGTTTACAACAGAGGATCAATACGGGCGTCATAAGAACAACACATGCAACACATACAATGCAGTCCACAACCATTTTAACCAGTTCCCCTTATCAAACAAATTTTAGATTAAATTACTGTATTACATGTAATTTAATCTTTCGCTTATTTACAAGTTATGGAAGTTAACTTTGCTCACTCAGACACCTTCAGGCAATGATTTTTCTTATGTTTCTGTAGAGTGGATGATTGTCTGTAACTCTTCCCACATGAGGAACACTGGTGCGGTTTCTCTCCAGAATGAACCCTCTCGTGATCTTTCAGGCTTCTTAACTGAGTGAAACTATTTCCACAGTGTGAACACTTGTACGGTTTCTCTCCAGTGTGAACTCTTTCATGAACTTTCAGGCTTCTTAACTGAGTGAAACTCTTTCCACAGTGTGAACACTTGTACGGTTTCTCTCCAGTGTGGACTCTCTGGTGTGTTTTTAAGTCGCTGGATGTAGTGAAGGTCTTTCCACAGTCAAAGCACACATAAGGTCTCACACCAGAATGAATTCTCTCATGCCGTTTTAAAGATCCAAGACGTGAAAAACTCTTTCCACATCCAGAACAATAGTAAGTTTTCACAGCAGAATGAACATTAATGTGTTTATTTAAGTCTGATTCAAAAACAAATGTTTTATCACAATGATCACAGCAGAATGATCTCACTCCAGAGTGACGGCGCAGATGATAATTGAGAGCGCCTTTCTGACTGAAACTCTTTCCACACTGAGAGCATGTGAAAGGTTTTTCTCCAGTGTGAATTCTCATGTGATCTTTAAGGTGTCCTTTGTGAATGAATCCCTTTCCACACTGAGTGCATGTATGAGGCTTTTCTCCAGTGTGAATCTTCATGTGTGTGTTCAGGTTTGATTTACGTATGAAACTCTTTCCACACTCAGAACAGGTTAAAGATCCTTTGACTCCAGATTTTCCAGCTTGTTTCTGTGTGAAATTCTCTTCAATCTTTGAAACGACTGCATTTCCATCTTCATTTGTGAAATAACTCAGTTTTTGAAACTGATGCTGTTTGTCTTCATTCACCTCCATCAGGTCTACAATAAACAAATTAAATTCCCATAATTTAATAAAACGATACATGAGAAACAAAAACAAATCCAGTTTACAACTGAGACTACTAGTATCTAAATTTAGATGTTATTTTTATGTTAGTTTTCATCTTAAAGGGCTGGTTGATTATGATTTCACGTTTCTAACTTTAGTTTGTGTGTAATGTTGCTGTTTGAGCATAAACAACATCTGCAAAGTTACAATGATTAAAGTTCAAAGCAAAGGGAGATATTTGCTTTTAAAGAAATCGTTTTTTTAAGGACTACAACAAACGGCTGGTAGGAACTACAGGAGGTTCCTCCCGGGTTAGTGACATCACTAACCCTAAAATTTGCATAAACCACACCCCCGGAACACACGGTCCATGTTGAGAAGAGGAAGAGCTGTTGTAGTCGAGCACATTTGTGAGTCAGCTCAAACTGTAGCATCCATATTTTCACATGCAATAGAAAGTCACTCTGTGTGTATCTCACAACAGTTCCCTTGCGATCGATTTATAGATTATCCTGACAGAATATCCCAAGGGACTGTTCTTTATTTATTTAAGGGGCCACCGGAGGAGATTTGTGATCTGTAGTCAAAAAAGATGTGACCCTCCCTTCACCAGCAATAATTTATTTCTATGACCCTCCAATATGATTGTGAAAAAAGGCATGACCCTCCCCGATAACTTATTGATTAATTCTGTACAGGTTTGCGCTAGGCAAAGATGTTCAGATAGCCATTCCATGATAAATGACTAAACTACTGCTTTCTCATCTTGCTAGGGCTGTAACGATAGACCAAACCTACAATTTGGTTTGTATCATGATTTTTGATTACAAAAAAATACAATAAAATAAAAAAATCATGTTTTCGGTGCTGATGCAGTGTTGCATCATGTAATCATGTAAAATGTAGGGGTGGCGCTGCCAATAAAGTATCTTAAAGCTGCCACAAAGAACCGGCAAAAGTAATGATTATGAATAATATAGCAAGAGGACATTTAATTGTTTATTAATAAACAAGTTTTTGTCAGTGTCAGCTTGAAATATAAAGGTGACGATGCTGACTCAAGATCTTCGCAGACTCGCAGTAGTGAACGCACCAGAGAGAAATGCACATTTCATACGGATTACGTAAGCAGAGAGCAGTCTGTAGTCGGTTTTCTTTTGTTTTGAATTGTTCCATTAAAAACTAGACATGTAAAGCTTTCTATACATTTATCAGGTCTGTGAGGCAAGTAGCCTACCGTTGGCTATACGCTGAGTTTCGGTTCATTTATTAGACGAGTCTTGTTCACACGCCGGCGCCTCCATGTCATGATGATTTTATCCTTTATTTACTTCTTATTTATTAAATCCAGGCAATTGGTTGATGAAACATTGATCAAAATTAAGATAAAATTAATAAAAAACAAAATTCCCTTTGAAAGAAATGCTTTGTGTTTTCTGTTTAAGGTCTGTAAAAGTTTTAAAGTCACTTTCAGAGCGGTCATGTCCATAACGGAGGGCTATCACGTCCGTAACATTTTTTTTCCCTCATAAATGCGAACACCAAAAAAATAAAAACAATATTTTATGTTATCTGTATTAACAGTCTCAAACCAGGACAATTTGAAGGTGGTTGTGGTTATGTTATTTCGACATATGTGTGCATACAACAATCAAGATGTGCATTTGTAAATCCAGCTATATTTGCTTTTTATTAATTCAATCCAGGCAATTGGTTGATGAAAAATTGATTAAGATACAATTTATACAAAACGACATTTACTTTAAAGAAAGGCTTTCTACAAAACAACACTTAATGAAGTGGTAAAAATCATGTCTGACCCACTCAATGTCTCCCAGTTTATTGCGTAGGCTATACTTTTCATAATCAACATAGTTGATAAATATGAAACTAAATGCGCTTATTATGGGTACAACACATATACAGACTAGCTGTACAAATTGCTGAACATTCATTTAATTCTGAATTTTGCACACAAGTTGAAAGGCATTTGTTTGTGCATAGTTAAACATATCTGCATCATTTATCAAGTTCACTGATAATTGTGCAGGCATTTATTACTCAATTATAAAACTAAAATCATAATAAAGTGGTAGCTTCCCTTTCAATCGCGGTGGCACTGCCATTTTCATCTTTCTTCTGTGGATTTCTTCAGCTCCCGATTAGATTGGTCAAATTCAGAGAGATCGACAAATTGGCTCATTCAACCTCACAGCGCACACACCTCACGAATTCAAGCCTACAGCTCCCGAACTTTTTATTTAGGTTTAAAAATAAAATTATTTAAAAAAGAGGCTCGGCTTGTATCTTCCTAGCACACGACACGAGCTGCAACATGCAAGCACAACCGATTTCCACGCGATTTCTTCCTAGTGAAAAAAAAAATCATCTGCAAGCTCCTAAAACAGCAAAAAACACCCACCTGAAGGGAGTATATATATAAACAGACATTTCCGTATTAAATGCATTTTGGTGTAGGTCTATGTATTTTATTATGGCAATTTCAAATAATACTAATAGTAATTTAAAAATGTGGTAGCCCTATGCCCAACACATCACATTCCACTGTTATGGTGGCAATTTCAGTAGATTTACTTACCAACATTGTTGTGGAAACACAATGAGAATGAAAACTAAAATATGGTTGTATCATGCTACAGGGCGCATTATATCTGCTGCAGTTCTGGCGCCTCAGTCCCAATACTGTAAAACTCGATGTACATTCACGTATATACGCAATCGCAAAAGTTGATCATTTGCTCGTGCTTTAAAGCTTTGCCGGATAAACATTCCATTGCCATTCTGTTCTAATGCACTTTTTCAGAGCAGTGCCAAACTGGATTTTTGTTGGGTCAGACCCATCTGATTGCGATGGGGGGCCGAGGCCGAGAGAGCTACATGGAAAAAATATGCACCAAACAAGCCACTTTGAAATGTAGCTGTTTTGATGAGTACAAAAGTTGGGTGAACCTCCTCTATAGACTAAAGAAAGTTGGATGACCCTCCCCTATTTTCCTCCAGTGGCCCTTTCCATAAATACCGAACGGTCCATAATTGAAGATAGTTATCTCCACATCAGCAACATAAATTCATCAACTAATCATTCAGAGACGTGTTAATCAGTGAGTGCATTCACACCGGGAATCTGAGCTGCGCGTGAGCGTCGAACCGAACCGGACCGCCGCGTGAGCATGTTAATCACTGTGCATTCACACCGCGAGACGGAGCGGCACGTGAGCAGCAGTGAAGCGCGGTTTCGGCGCCCAGTCTAGTTTTTGCTGCGCTCAATTAAAGTGAAAGCACACTTTTGATGGACAAAATAAATGGGATTTCATCCAAAAATTTGCATGTCTGGTGTGTTTTAACAAGAACTGAAGTAGGCTATGTCAGAAAAGAAAATTTTAAAATATTTATAGAAAAAGTGTACCCATTTAAACTTGTTTTCATTATTTCCCAATCGTTTCCCTGCACATGCTCCACTTGTCCTGCTTAGCTTGGCTGGACATGTGTCAGATGAGAGAAGAACTTTGAAAAATATAACTTGCCATTGAAGTACAAGTGATTGCAATAGGCCTGTGTGTGAGAGAGAAATATCTATATACTGCAAGGCTATGTTTATTTGAAATAAAATGCTATTAAATTGAAATCCTAAATATATATTTTTTTCTTTCTTTTTTTTTTTTTTGTTGGTTACTGGATGTGAAAAGGAAATGGTTCTTCCATAACACTGCACTTCAGATGTGTGTGAATTTCCCACACCAGGAGTAATGTATATGGTTCTGTTAAATAGCGATTATCTGTTCAAAATGTTCTATGCAAAGTGTTCAATTAAAGAGAAGATAGAAAATACATTGTTGTGTGTGCTGTAAAGTGGTTTGAAAAAATGAAATCGGAATCGGCAAAATCGGTATCGGCAGGTCAAACTCAAGGAAAAATCGGAAATCGGGATTGGCCTAAGAAAAGTGTAATCGATGCATCTCTAGGCAGAACAGTTTCTGACATTTTCTGTCTTATCTGTGGGGTATTTTGAGCTAAAACATCACATACACAGTCTGGGGACATCAGAGATGTATCTTACATCTTGTGAAAAGGGCATTATACCACCCATTTAATGTTCCTCATCAGTGATTAAAGAGAATGAAGGAAAACACCAACCTATTTGTTCCTCTGTATCTTCATCTTTTATTCTGCAGGGTTCTTTCTTAATCTCCATCTTTACAGTAGTATGTCCGTAGTTTCTGCTGCTGCTTCTCCTGTGGGAAGATGGGAATATTCCCCAGCATTTAAACTCTCATGAACGGCTGTGGGAGCTTCACTGACTGAAGGAGTGAATTGTGGTCATTGTTGCTCATGTAGCAGATGATCATCACACTTACAATCACTCGAGATATCCAGGTGTAAATAGTCATTTAGAAACAATTTAATGATTACTGAATTTACACTTTGGGCTTCATATCAAGTGTGATGCAAAATTATTGTCTTTCACTGCATCTTACATTACAAACTTGTGCTAACTGACTGACTAAAATCCTCATTTCCTTGAATAGCCATGTAAGCAATATAAGGTAAACCCACAATCCAATTTAAAAAAAGTAATAATAGAAGAATACAAAGAATTTTACCCAATCATCTAGTCTACAGAAACATCATAACAATGATTGCCTGAAGGTGTCCAAGGCCCCGTCCACACTACTATGTTTTCGTTTAAAGGGGGGGTTAACTGCTTTTTTTCTTTGCATGATTCAGTTCATGGGGTGCACTATAACATGTATTCGTGGTGGAACAATCATTCATAAAAACGCATAAAACTTTAGTTTACAAAGACGTGAAACTCACCGAGTGGTCTGGGGTGTTCACTGATATGCTCACACAAAAATCGCTGCAAAATATGCTTTCCAACAAGTTTTATCGTAGTTTTTGTCCGACTTCATTTTCTTCCTGTTTTCGGTCGAAGTCCATAGTAGGCTAGTAAATTGTCGAGTTCACGTGTGCGATCATTGGTAACTAGATAACTAAGGATCGCGCACGCAAACTCGATAATCGACTACTGGGGACTTCGACCAAAAACAGGAAGAAAATGGACTTGGACAAAAACTACGATAAAACTTGTTGGAAAGCATATTTTGCAGCAATTTTTGTGTGAGCATGTCAGTGAACACCCCAGACCACTCGGTGAGTTTCACGTCTTAAACTAAGGTTTTATGCGTTTTAATGAATGATTGTTCGAGTGCACTTATGCTAAAGGGGGGGGGGTGCAAACACAGAATCCAAAAATTCTCGTGACAGGAGCATCTTTCTAATAAACAATCTTAACCATTCTATTTCATCAGGGACGATCTTAAAACAAGGCTTTAATTGTAAAATACCGAACTTGTCCTTTAACGCCCATTACCTTTATGGGCGAAACGTGTCTGCGCTCCGGTCCAGATGTAAATAATGGTGTCGAACTGCAGTATCAGTTTGAGGCAGAATCAGACCGAGAAAGCGGCGATGTCAAGCAGAACCTCACCACACACGGCTCTTACTAAACGTTTCTGAATGATAATTTGCTACATTTTTTAACTTTATACACGTTTGTTTAAAACAATCTGACTAGCAACTGACTGGCTACTAATGTTATACTCAAACAGCGTTGGCATTAGTTTACGTTCTTGATCAAATCGAAAATAACGTCATAAAGCATATATACATGAAAAATACATTTAAAAATTAGAACTTATACAAAATTCAGGTCCATAATGTTTGTTTCGCGTTTGTCGTAGACACAAAACAGCATAACTAGTAGCCTAGTGGCTATAAAGCCAGCGCTGGCATTTGATAAAAATACAACACAAGGCTACGTCTGGAATTATACATGCAAATACATTTAAAATGATGAAGTCTTAGCCTACTTACAGGTTGTGGCCCAACAACTGCTGCCTCTGGTTTTAAAGTTGGAACTGCTTCATGTTTTAGTAACAGTTTCTTGTTGAATCCGGTGTTGAATTCGTGGAGATTCTGGAAGTTGTCTTCCGTAAATGCAAAGCACAGAGAGCTAGATTACGATCGTCATTTTCAGGAACATAATCAAACATAAATTGTATCCATTGTTGACGAAGTACAGCATCCATAGGAAGCTTAAACACAGAACACCTGACAGCTGCGTGAACACAACACACTCGACGAGCTGGAGCTGCTGAAATATGCGCATGCCCTTTTTTGCATATTCCGGAGGGAGGGGTTGATGTAAATGTATGGGTCCCAATCGAGTCGTTTTTGAAGGCAATTTACTTCCTGATTTTTAAAAGACGATATCTCTGCTTACACTGAACTTTCAGCACTGCAACTTTGCAGATACTGTTCATGCACCAACAGCAACATAACACACTATTTAAAATGAGAAAAGTGAAATCGCAATCAACCTTTAAAAACGGAGACCTTTTGCTACGTTTGCACCTCCCGTCCAGACTAAAACTGGAAAAACAAAGTAAAAGGAAAAGTTTAGAAACCTGGTCACCTGGTCTGCGTTTCCAATCATTTTAATGTGGACGGAGATAATTTCTAATACTCGGATAAAACGCTGGTGTGGACAGAATTGAATGAAAACGCAGTAGTGTGGACGGGGCCTAAGTGAGCAAAGTTAACTTCCATAACTTGTAAATAAGTGAAAGATGGAATTACATTTAAAACAGTAATTTGATCTAAAATTAGTATTGAAGTTTGATTGTTTGATAAGGGGAACTGGTTAAAATGGTTGTGAACTGCATTGTAAGTGTTGCATGTGTTGTTCTTCCGACACTCGTATTGATCCTCTGTTGTGTTGCACATGCACAGTAAACACTGAGTGTTTCTGTATAGAAGATGAACTGAACAGTAAAGCAAACAACAATGTGAAAATACTCGTGTCAGTGTCATGGTCATCTCATACAGATGGAACAAGAATAATAGTTCAGAAAACTAGTAGCCATAAACCACATGAAGGGATGTGTTTTGTTTCTTTTTGGTTTCATATTTTCGTTGTGCATGAGGCATTTCACACTTTTATTTCACTTCTGGAATTATTAGATTGTTCGCAGTCAGACTGATCTCAGGAAGTAGCGTGTGTATTCCACGCCAATTTGTATTTCCATTTTTGGCGTGCAATCAAGACGCATAATCGCCCTTCAGCGTGTTTATGAACGCCGTTGACTTAACGTTATATAAATATGTGACTTACCTCAACCCAGTCCCTAAACCCAACCGTCACTGGGGTTAATGGCATTTATGACTGTTCCCTTACCATCCTAGGTAAAAAAAAGATGTGACTTACCTCAACCCCATCCCTAAACTTAACCGTCACTGGGGTTAATGGCATTTATGACTGGAGATTTGACTGCGTGTACAGACACGCAGAATGACGCGGACGTTAATGGCGTAGACATACACGCATACACGCGTGTAACATTTTAAGTTACTTAAAAACTAATTCCTGAAAAATAACATGTTTTAAAAATAAAATAAAGACAGTCTTGGAGTAGTTCACTTTAAAAAACAACAATATTTGCTTATAATTTACTCACCCCCATGTCATCCAAGATGTCCATATCTTTCTTTTTTCAGTTGAAAAGAAATTACGGTTTTTGATGAAAACATTCCAGGATTTTTCTCCATTTCAGTGTATCTTCAAATGGCTTTAAACGACACCAGACGATGAATAAGGGTCTTATCTAACGAAACAATCGGTCATTTAAAAAAATAAAACGTTTTATTAGCACAAATGCTCGCCTTGCTCTGTTCTGTGATGTGCGTTTGTGACTCTCCTGTTTGAAAAAATCTTTTTTCGAGTCATCTTGTTCATTCATCGAATGCAATGAACCAAATTACTTGAAAAAAAGATTTGTTCATTTTGATGAACGAGTTCGAACAGGAGAGTCGAGCAAGGCGAGCATGTGTGCTTATAAAACTTATTTCTTATACTTTTGTATTTATTTTTTGAATGACCGATCGTTTTGCTAGATAAGACCCTTATTCATTGTCTGTTGTCGTTTTAAGCCCATTGAAACTGCACTGAAACGGTCATTTGGACCTTGAACTGTTTGAGTCCCAGTGAAGTCCATTATATGGAGAAAAATCCCGGAATGTTTTCATCTAAAACCTTAATTTCTTTTCGACTGAATAAAGAAAGACATGGACATCTTGGATGACATGGGGGTAAGTAAATTATCAGCAAAAGTTTTTTTTTTTTTTTTTAAAGTGAACTACTCCTTTAACATATGTTTTTATAAAAAAAAAATAATATAATAATGAGTCTTTCTTTACTTCACTTAACATAAATGCTTGTTTTTCTAAAACATAAAACAAAAGACAGTCTTTCTTGACCTGACTCGTGATCACTCAGCTTTTTACCTCAAATGTCACGTCCATGTTGGAATTGCCCATTTTTAAAGAATTTATCCTCATTTCTGTTTCATATCGCATGTAAAATGACAAAAAATAGTAACTCACATTAACTTGGATAAGTAACTTTAATCCGATAACTGATTTGGAAATAGTAATGCGTTAGATTACTCGTTAATGAAAAAAGTGTTCAGATTGAAGTCACCGGCATCAAAGAAATGTTTGCTACTGCACTATTTTGGTCTGTATGAGAAAAAAAAAAAACAATTTTAGAATATTTTTTTTTATTGTAAGGATTAACGTTACGCTGCTATGTTGAACCAACTATTGGCTCAAAAAGGAGTTGAAGGCAAACTTTTGTTTAACTAAAAAAATTACATTCATTTTTAGCAGCAGTTAAAAAAATAATGTAAAATGTTGTGCTGCAATTTGTGTTTACACCAGGTTTATTTATTAATTACAAAACACCAACTCAGAATCTTTATACTTTGTTAGTTAGTCAGCAATGCGCTTATTATGGTTTGATATATTTACAACATTGCCGAAAATTAACCATACAGTTAAGGTGTAGCATTGGCTTTTGGCAGATTACTTACTGTTTATATTAGTGATGCACCGATGTGAAAATTTGTGGCCGATACCGATAACCGATATTAACATTGCTGTTATGGCCGATACCGATATTTACCGATGTCGATATCCCTGTATAGAAAACACATAGCGAGGATTAGGGCTGCACGATATTGGTAAAAAATGACATTGTGATATTTTATTTTTCTGCGATATATATATATTGTGATATAAAAACAATTTCACCAGATTACTTGAATTGCTCTATTTGGAAAGAATGAATCATTCTAGAATGACTGGGGTAGTTTTGTCATGGAGTATATCCACAGAAACTAATATTAATAGAATGTTAACAAAATTTGTTAACATTCTATTAATCTATTAACCTTACACTTTACAAGAAGGTTCCATTTATTAAAGTGTTCATTTAATGTACACTTTAATAAATGGAACCTTATTGTAAAGTGTTTCCGATTTATGTATCTTGAGCTCAGTGTTGGACAGAACAGTTGTTTTAACCATTCATTAAAGTGAATCGGTTCAAAGGAGTCATTAGTTCGCGAATCGGACGTGTCACACGTTGTGATTATCCAGGCAGTTTAGAACATCGCACGAGATTTGTCTCGACCTATTTTTACAGTCTATGGTCTCGACAGTCGACACAGAAAACATTTCATCAACACGATAGATTTTTTTTTTGGTTTATTGAAAGTGTGGTTTCACAATTCACAACCAGTAGTTCAGAAGAAAAAAACTTCGGTCTTCCGACCTTTTACCATCGTGTATTCTCAAAGATATTCAGTCAACTCAATTCATAAACATGCGTGAGGGGGAGAGAGAGCAAGACATTTTGAAGACGGCGCGCGTGACCGGTGCTTTCACTCTTGTTCCCTCCGATAAACAAGCGAAAGACATTTTGAAGACGGCGCGCATGACCGGTGCTTTCACTCTCTCTTGTTCCCTCCGTTAAACAAGCGAAAGACATTTTGAAGACGGCGCGCGTGACCGGTGCTTTCACTCTCTCTTGTTCCCTGAGTTAAACAAGCGAAAGACATTTTGAAGGCGGCGCGCGTGACCGGTGCTTTAATTGACTCTCGTTCCCTCAGTTAAACAAGCGCACCAGTCACTCATCTACATCACTTACCGGTCAAATATGGCTTTGGCGGGACAAAAATACGCATTAGGAAGGCTGGCAGAAAACAGCTCACCAGTTCCAGTCTTCGTGGCTTGATGTTTAAACGCACTTGCGCTTTTAATACTCGTGCAAAAACAAACATCCCCGCCCCCACGCACGTCAAATACACAGGGAATGATCATCGGCCTGTTCACATCGGCCCTATTTTGACATCGGAACGATACCGATGTGTAAAAAATTGACCAAATCGGCCGATATTATATCGGCGGCCGATATATCGTGCACCACTAGTTTATATAACCAGTTTTAACTGCAAATAAAACGGTTAAAGGGGTTTTTTGGATTTATTTGTAGTAAACCCATGGTTCATTTTCGTAAGGATTCACTAATTCTAGTCAAACATAATGAAAGTAGTCTCAATCTCGGCTTAAAGATCTGATTCGGATTCATTAAAATTGTAAAGTTATACTCACAGTCTGAAAAACGGCAAATTTAGAGTTGAATGAACGGCTGTGTTCCACTTCTCGTGTTTATGTTCCCTCCCCTCGCTTACTTCTCTTCTTCTCCTAGACTCGGATGTGTGTCATTGCTTCGGTTGCTAGAGCGCCTCTACTGGTGGAAACCATATTAAACTCTGTTAAACTGCCAGATATACAGTAAAACAACCACGATAATCTCTTGTTATCTTGGTTGATATGTATACATTATGTATAATTTTCAAACATGTTAGATTTGAAATAATTAAGTATTGATTTAGAAATTACATCTAATAGGGGATAGCCTACAGTACACTGGTAACTTGTGTTCTGTTCTTTAGACCGACAGACCATCAGACCCTGTGTCATCACATAACTTTATTATACTCCATAACAAAACATACATACATACGTGACTCTGGATGTCATTATATTTGATGACCACTAGATATTCTCATATCCTCATATAAGTATAACATCTCTAATATGTTACAATAGATAATTTTGAGATTGAAACTTCAAAGATTCGCTAATAGTTTGTAATTAGGCTATATTTACCCTTTCAACTCTGTGTCACTGATGTTGTTTTTAATATAAATCTTGACTTACTTTTCAAGTTAGATGGTGCAATAGGCTAATTATTAAAGGTGCCCTAGAATGTTTTTTATTATTATTATTATTATTATTATTATTATAATGTTCCTGTGCTGAAGGAAGTTGAGGATTTTAAGTACCTGGGCGCATGGGTTAACTCAACAGAGCGTGATCTAAAAGTGAGGAAGGCATTTGCGTGGAGGGCCCTGAACGGCATGAACAGTGTATGGAACTCCAGCCTCTCCCGCCAAATCAGACTCAGCTTATTCTACGCAACGGTAGAGTCTGTTCTCCTCTATGGCAGTGAATGCTGGACACTGAATCCAACCCTAGAGAAGTCCCTGGACGGGTGCTACACCAGGATGCTCTGTGCAGTGCTTAATATCAGTAAGGGAATGCATGTAACCAACAAAATCCTCTATGAGGGAGTATCAAGAGTGACCGACAAGATTTCTGTGAGGAGAATGAGACTTGCAGGACATTGCCGAAGGCATCGAGAGCTGCCAGCCAGCAAGCTGGTGCTATGGGAACCAACACATGGCCACAGGTCAAGAGGACGCCCCACGCTAACATACGTGGACATACTCAAGAGGGATGCGGGAGCCCAGAGCACCAACGAACTGGCCGGATGCATGGAGAATCGGGATGCATGGAGGCAACGATGGAAGGCTCGTCTGAGGACGACTTAGTAGTATTATTATTTTATGTTTCCTGGGTTGCCCTTTTAATGTTCGTAGGCCTATGTTTTTTAGATCAAAAATAGTAATAATTTAGAAATAAAAAATCATAACCTGAATAGCTCTTCGGAAGCAAACCAAGTCAATACTCTGATTTATTGCATGGGAGACGAGGCTGACGACGTGCTAAGGGGGCTCGAGCTAACGGCCATGCAGCGTCAGTAATACAGTGCAGTCAAAACAGCTTTCGACATACATTTTGTCCCAAGAAAGAATGTGATTTACGAGAGGGCAAAATTCAATAAGAGAGTGCAACAGCCATCAGAACCCGTGGACACATTTATTACAGCTCTTTATGCACTAGCAGAAAACTGTGAGTACGGTGCTCTTCATGATGATCTTTTGAGAGATAGGCTTGTTGTGGGTCTTAAAGATTCGTCTCTGTCAGAAAGAATGCAGCTTGACAAAGATCTTACCCTAGCTAAAGCTATCACTATGGCAAGACAATCTGAAGAAATAAAGAGACAGCAAACTGACCTGAGAGGTGAAGTTATCGCTAGCAAAACAGCTATGGATGCAGTACAAGTTAGAAAAGCCAAGCTGAACAAGTTCAAAACCAAAGAGCAAAAACAGTTTAAGCCTCTGAAGTTTCAGCAGACCAAACATGACAGTAAAGCATGTTCCAAGTGTGGCAAAGCACCCGCGCACGCAGCAGCACAATGCCCAGCGAAAAAATGCTGAATGTCATAACTGTGGAAAACGCGGTCACTATGGTAGAGTCTGTAAGTCCAGCACATCTGTGAACGAGGTTGCGGACAGTGCAGCTGGACTTTTTCTGGGTGAGGTGGATTCTGGAGAAGAACCATGGCTGGCAGACAAAAATGTGGGCAAACACAAAGTGACCTTCAAGTTAGACTCCGGAGCAGATGTGTCTGCTATTTCCGAACAAACTTTCGTGAGCTCCATACTCAAAGACAAAACATTGGACAAGGCAGAAAGACCACTTTATGGACCGGGTGGGTCTGCGCTAACTGTTTTGGGGTCTACGACAGAGACTATTGTGTATGGGGACAGGAGCACTACGGAGAAGATTTATGTAGTCCGAAACCTCGGTGTAGCACTGCTGAGTAGAACAGCTTCGGTGAGGCTGAAGCTTATCGCTAGAGTCGATACTATAAACGAAGAGACAGTGAATAAAGCATACCCCAAGTTATGCGAAGGACTGGGGCGGGTACAAAAGCCATACACCATAAAACTGAAACCTGATGCAAAGCCCTTTTCGCTAAAAGTGCCAAGGCGCGAAAAGAAGTTAAAGAAGAGTTGGACAGAATGGAAAGGTTGGGAGTTATTAGTCGTGTGGATGAGCCGACAGACTGGTGCTGTGGCATGGTTGTAGCTCCCAAAAAGGACAAAGAGAAGGTGCGTATCCGTGTGGATATGACACCTTTAAATGAGTCTGTGTGACGTGAAAGATACATACTTCCTTCTGTTGACCAAACACTAGGCATGCTCACCGGGGCTCAGTATTTTTCTAAACTTGACGCGAATATGGGGTTTTGGCAAATACCACTATCCAAAGAGTCGGCACTCCTCACCACCTTCATTACGCCATTTGGAAGGTACCATTTCAACCGTTTACCATTTGGTATCTCCAGCGCGTCCGACCATTTCTAAAACATGATGGTGACAGAGGTTACAGCGGATATCGAGGGAGTCGTCTGTCACAGTCGTCCATGTAACAGACGACTCCCTCAAGATCCGCTGTAACCTCTGGTCTGGGGATCGACCATAGACAAGCATGACACAAGACTACATGCTGTCCTGCAGCGGGCAGAGAAAGCTGGTGTTACATTGAACATGTCGAAATGTGAGTTTGGAATGTGAGCGACCCGGGGTATTCACAGTGTTTTCTCTTCAAAATTGAAATTTCACTGCCACCATTGAAACAATTTATAACGGAAACTGTTTACCCACTCGACATTATACAAGGGATAACGTTGTAACGTTAGTGACAGTTGTAAATCGCGGGCTGTTTATTCCAGTGGACGCAAGTTGCAACTAAAACAATAGGAGGCAATGGCGCAACGCTACCCAGCAACAGCTCAGTAATGGCGCCCCGCTTACTTCCGGTAGTTTCGCCGGATTCGTCTATAGCAAGGAGACATGAATTGTTTAGTAAGAAAGATGAAGTTGACGATGCTGACTCGCGATCTTCGCTGTAGGCTTGTGAATGCACCAGAGAGAAATGCACATTTCATTTCATAAGCAGAGAGCAGTCTGTTTTCTTTTGTTTTGAATTGTTCTGTTTACAAGTAGACATTCAATATAGATATATTTTTCAGGTCTGTGGAGTAGGCTATACTTAAACGCTGAGTACAGGCTATTTATGAGACGCGCACCAGCACGCCCCCGCGCCTTATCTAATATTGCCTGCTTTTTCTTCTTAAAGGCAACAGACTATGTGAAAGTTTTAAAGCAGTCTTTTATTGCCAGTTCAGAGCGGTCGCGTCTGTAAAATTGTTTTTTCCTCATAAATGCGAACACGAAAACTAAAATAAAATGATTATTTTAAGTTCTATGGAGACTGAAGAGACAACCCTTCCTCATCCGATTTGCGCAGTAATTCACAGAATATATTTTGCCTCCTATTTTTTGTCACGCATGAATGTGTGTCTTTTCCCTAATATTAAAAATAAAACGTAGACTAATATTTGTCTAATGTCTGAAGTCCTTTAAGGGAGTAGCCTATATGGATAAACATACGTTTCAATACATTATGTATTTTCTAAGAATTTATATTTCAAGTTTTGACTGCAAATGTCATAATGCTGGACTTTAAGTCCGTGTGATGAAATTCACTGAACTTGAGTGGGCGCCAAGCGACAATGAATCGCATAGCCGCTTCTTTAGAAGGCTATTTTCTGTGGGGTGCCAGAACCAGCTGAGAGCCAGTGTCTGTCCAAGGGTTGTCCGCTCAGACAAAATTAACACAACTGGCAGAGGAACGAATCCGGAGAGGCAAACATTTGTAACTGTGTAACTTTTTTAAAAAAGAGTCAAAAGCACACCGACACTTGCTTGTTGTGAATTAATAGCTCATGGACAGCTCCTTCTCAAGCTCTCATCTCACCCAAATTCGGAAGGGAATGATTCAGATTTCTCTCGGCACAGCTATTAGAAGACTTCCGACTGTCAGACAGGTTGATCACGTCACACGTCACATATGTCGTCAAGCTCAGTTTGAGCCTGCGCAGTCGCTCAGCCATCAGGATGTGAGTGCGTCTAATTGACTTTATGCCCAGCTGCACTACTTCATGAACTTCAGCCAGCTCCTTGTTTCCTGTCTGCCATTATTGGTCAAATTGATTAATTCAGGTGTGCTTGACCTCAGTAGTCATGGCAACAATAATCAGACACACCGGAATTAATCAATTGGGCCAATAATGGCAGACAGGAAACAAGGAGCTGGCTGAAGTTCATGAAGTAGTGGAGCTGTGCATAAAGCCAATTGACTTCACTTTTCTCATTTGAAGTCCATGGAGTCACTGTGTCCATTTCTTTTACTGTCTATGTTCTTTATCAGTGAGAGCTGCTGGTGATTGAGGTGGATCCCCTTTGAGAGAGAGAGAGAGATCAGGAAAGGATGTAAGTGTGCGTGATCATTTTTTGGGGGGGATTTTGTACGTTGGACAGACTAATCCCTTTTTTTGTATAATAAGAAAAAAAATTATTCAGAGTAAATCACTTTTTTTGCTGGGGGGTTTGTCTTACTATTTTAAGTCACTGAAGTACTGAGTTTTGTGTCACTTAAAGTGTTGCACTATTAAATGTGGTAACATTCTATTGTACTTTTCCCTGAACCATTCAAGATTCCATCACTATAAGTTAATTATTCTGTAGTTCATATTCCTTAATTTTTCATTTCATTGTTTTGTTTTATTTATTTATTGTTTGGGGATTATTCAATAAACTTTATTATTATAACTTTCTTATGGCCAACCTGTGTTTTTTTTTCTTTTTTTCTCAATCACATGAGACTATATATTTATTGCCAGAAATCTATATCAGGGGCCGAATAGCCTATAAAGCTGCCCAGAGAAACATTTTAGTCTTACGTCTGTAAAAATTCTAAGAATGACATAATTGTTATTATTTCTCAAACATATGAGAATATATGTTTATTATTTGGTATGCACCGCGCTATACAACAAATTATTCTCGTTGTATTCTTGTATTTAGCTAACTATCCATTCTTCAGGGGAAGGACCAGACATTTCCCTTTACTACTGCTGGGATACCAGGGCTCCTTTAATAGTTTTATATGAGTGTTACGACTTTCCAACTGATCTTCAAACCATGCAGCAAAATCAAGCAAGTTTTATGCGGTTTTCGTGCTTCCCTGAGTTGTTGAAGCTGTTGATGGAACTCATGTTTGCAAATGAGGAAACGTATCAATAGAAATGGATTACACAACATCAATACAAGTTTGTGATCATTTTGCTCAACGGAAAGCATTATTTTACAATAACTGTAAATACATAAACTGAATTTGAAATCTCCCAATGAAAATAGTTTGATAAACAATTAATGAATGAATTATGATGGATTCAACTAGTACACAAAATAAGTTAATTTCAGTACTTTTTAGGACAAAATTGTTTGTCAAAATATGACATATAACCATTTAGCCAATGTAAGAGCCTAAATGACCTTATTTCATAAATAGATAGCAGCTGTAAAACAAGTATCCATTTCATCTTCTCTCAGTGTTGTGTTTTTCAGAGTCCATTTTATGAGAGGAATCGCATCTTTAAATATACATAGAAAAACAACTGGAGCCATTTTTACTAAAAAGAATTAGTGTTTACTACTACTGGTTCATTAACAATGCTGAATACAATGTTAAATCCTTTAATTTAATGAAAGCTAAATTAAATCAAAGCATTATACCTATATAAATCACAAGTTTTATTCATTTATACAAGCATTTTCACATTGTTGCTTTACTGTTCAGTTCACCTTGTATACAGTAACATTCAGTGTTTATTGAACATGTGCAACACAACAGAGGATCAATACGGGTGTCGTAATAACAACATTCAACACTTACAATGCAGTTCACAACCATTTAAACCGGTTCCCCTTGTCAAAATTCAATGCTAATTTTAGGCCATGTCCACACTAATATGTTTTTCGTTTGAAAACGTATATTTTTCTCCGGTTTGGCCTTCCATCCACACTGAGGCGGTGTTTTAAGTTAATGAAAACGTAGCTCTTGGAATACACTCTCCAAAGTGGATAAATTTGATAATGCCGTTTTCGCGTTTTAATGTGTGGACTGTGAAGCCAGAGGGATTTGAAACCGATGACGTAAGTTTAGTCATGTGATCCATGTTGTACCAATAGATATTCATGCTTACTGGTATAGTGCCTGTTATGGGCTATTCACTATTACACTGTTGATAAAATATGTTACTTTGCACACTCTTCATATCACAGTCCTGCACAGATGATGGAAAATGTACTCACATTTGCTGCCCTGCGGCAATACAGGAGAGCAGTCGCGTTTCAGACCTAACATATGGTGACTGAGTGCGACCTTGAATTAGCCTGTTAGCAGAATTGCGCGATAACTTAATTTTTTCCATCTGTATCATCTCGGTGGGCTTTTGTGGGGTTTCACACACGCGCAGTAAAGGTGAACTTAGAAGTTTCTCATCCACACTGAAACATCTGAAAACGCCTTAAAACGCTAGTGTGAACGGAAAGCATTTTTAAACAAAAAAATCCATTTTCAAATGTATCCATATTAATGTTGACATAGCCTTAGATTGTATTACTGTATTAAATGTAATTCCGTCTACCAGTAATGGAAGTGAACTTTGCTCACTTAGACAACTTCGGGCAATGATTTTTCTTATGTTTCAGTAGATTAGATAAATGGCTGTAACTCGCCTCACATGAAGAGCACTGGTGCGGTTTCCCTCCTGTATGAACTCTCTGATGAGTTTTCAGGTTTCCTGAATGAGAGAAACTCTTTTCACAGTGTGAACACTTGTACGGTTTCTCTCCAGTATGGACTCTCTGGTGTGATTTTAATTGGCTGGATGTAGAGACGCTCTTTCCACAGTGAGAGCACACATAAGGTTTTACACCAGTATGAATACGCTCATGCACTTTTAAAGAGCCAAAATGTAAAAAACTCTTTCCACAGTGAGAGCACACATAAGGTCTCACACCAGTATGAAGACGCTCATGCTGTTTTAAAGATGCAAGATGTGAAAAACTCTTTCCACATAGAGAACAAAAGTGACGCGTCACACCAGAATGAACTTTAAGGTGACTTCTTAAGCTTGATTCAAAAACATATGTTTTATCACACTGATCACAGCTGAATGATCTCACTCCAGAGTGAGAGTGCAGATGATCTTTGAGATTTCTTTTGGATGTGAAACTCTTTCCACACTGAGTGCATGTAAAAGGCTTTTCTCCAGTGTGAATAATCATGTGTCTGTTCAGGGTTGATTTATATTCAAAACTCTTTCCACACTCAGAACAGGTTAAAGATCCTTTGACTCCAGATTTTCCAGCTTGTTTCTGTGTGAAATTCTCTTCAGTCTTCGAAACGACTGTATTTCCATCTTCATTTGTGGAATAATGCAGTTTTTGAAACTGATGCAATTTGTCTTCATTCACTTCCATCAGGTCTACAATAAACAAATTAAATTCCCATAATTTAATAAAAGGATAGTTGAGAAACAAAAACAAATCCAGTTTACTACTGACTCTAGTAGTATCTAGATTTAGATGTTATTGTTATAAGAGAGTTTTCATCAGAGAATGAAGAAAAACACCAACCTATTTGTTCCTCTGTATCTTCATCTTTTATTCTGCAGGGTTCTTTCTTAATCTCCATCTTTACAATAGTATGTCCGTAGTTCTCCTGAAGTAATTCCTCCTGCTTGCTTCTTCTCCTGTGGGAAGATGGGAATATTCCCCAGCATTTAAACTCTCATGAACGGCTGTGGGAGCTTCACTGACTGAAGGAGTGAATTGTGGTCGTTGTTGCTCATTTAACAGATGATCATCACACTTAAACTCACTCCCACGTTTTCAGGTCCAAATGTTTTGCTCTAATAGCCATTTAGAAACAATTTTATAATTTGAGGTTTTACTGTAAGGATTACGCTAGTATTTTGAATCAATTATTGGATAAAAAGGAGTTGAAGGCAGTTGAAGACTTTTGTGTCACACAAAAAAATGTAGCATACATTTTTAGCAGCAAAGTGAGAAAAATAATGTAAAATGATGTGCTACAATTTGTTTTTACACCAGGTTTATTTATTACTTACAAAACACAACTCACTATCTTTACACTTTGTTAGTTAACTAGTCAATGATGCGCTTATGGTTTGTTATATTTACAACATTGCTGAAAATTAACCATGAGTTAAAGTTTAGTAATCATTGTATTTTAGCAGATTACTGTTTATATAACCAGCAGCAAATACAAACTATGGTAATGGATTTAACTATAATAACCATGTTTTTTTTTTTTTTTTTTTTCTATTTATTTGTAGAAAACTCATATGGTTCATTTTCCGTAAAGATTCACTTCTGAAAAGAGTCTCAACTTCGGACTCAAGATCTAATTCAGATTAATTCGGCAAACAATCCGGCTGGTTAAATTCACTAAAATGAATCTTTAATAGTCTATTATTATATAATAATCTAGATTTATCCAATTCAGTTATAGAATTAATGTACTCACAGTCTATAAAACGGCAGATTTTGAGCTGAATGAACGGCTGTGTTCCACTTCTCATGTTCCCTTCATGGTTCCCTTCCCTCTCGCTCACTTCTCTTCTTCTCCTAGACTCGGATGTGTGTGTCGTTGCTTCGGTTTTTAGAGCGCCTCTACCGGCAGAAACCATATTAAACTACAAACTCTAGGCTTGTTTGAGATGAGCAAAATCTCAAATGTGTTTGAAATGTGTTTGAAACGGTGAAATGTGTTTTTTTTTTAAATGCTTTATTTAAACATTTAGTTTACAGTGTGAAACAACATAGTAATAACACAACAACATAATAGCACAAAACAAAAGTTAGAAAATGATAAACAGGAACGGGAAAATAAAAAATAAAATTAAAAATAATAAAAAAATAAAAATAAAAAGAGGGCATTACTTAAATGAAAATAAATCTAAACATTTGATAAAGTAAAAAGTTTGTAGGTCTTACAGATTTTACATGTTCTGGGTGCTTTTGGGTTAATACCAGTTGTTCCATCATGGTTACTACCTCAACCTAGAGTTAATATTTCTGTATTAAAAAAGGTTAGTTCTAGCAAAAGCATGTTTAGTATGCAAGCTTATGTGAATACTTTGCTGCATGAGAGATATGGGTATTATGTACATGTATTCACGGATGGGTCAAAAAATCCAGAGAATGGAAAAACAAGCTGTGCATTTTACATTCCTGAACTAAAAATTAAGGTGTTTAAAAGACTAACTGATCATTTGTCGGTCTATGCAGCAGAAATGATGGCAATCATGTTTGCATTACAATGGATAGAGGAAGTCAAACCCATGAGAATACTAATATGTTCAGATTCAAGTGCAGCATTGGCTAGCCTCAAAAGTGCGTCATCAAAATGTAGGGAGGATATTATGTTTGAAAGCTTGTTATCACTATATTGTGTATGTAGTATGGCGATTGATGTTCGGTTTTTATGGATCCCAGCACATATTGGCATCCAAGGGAATGAGATGGCAGATTCTTTAGCTAAGAAAGGGTTGAAGATAAATCAGGGAGAAGTGGCAGTACCAATTAGCAAAGCAGAGATCAAATCATACATTCGAAGCAAAATTAAAATTTAGTGGCAAAAATTATGGGACAATGGAAATAAAGGAAGACACTTATTTAAGATACAGCAGAAGGTGGGGGAAGAAAAGACTCTGGGGAATAGCAGGAGAGAACAGGAGATGTTTAGCAGAATCAGGCTAGGTCACACAAGGTTAAATTCATCACTACACACTATTGGGAAACATCCAACGGGAAATTGTGAGATATGCAATCAATCAGAAACTGTGGAACATGCGCTGTTTGAGTGTACTAAATACTCAAATCAAAGACTGGCTCTAAGGAATGGACTGGAAAAAGTAGGAATCAAACAAATGGAAATTTCAAACATCTTTTCAAATAATTCTGGAAAGTTGGTGCTTAAAAACATGCCATATTATCTACAACAAACTGGATTAACATTAGGATTTAAGCAAATGTAACAAAGATACAGTAGGTGGCGATAATGCTCCATATGGTTGCAAGTCGCCAGGAAAAACGAAGAAGAAGAAGAAGAAGAAGAAGAAGAAGAAGAAGAAGTTTGTGTTTGCGTTTGCGTTTGCTCTAGTGGGAAAAAAAGAAACGAGTTCCAGTTTAACAGCTGTAGTTTAGCCCACGTACGTGGGTTGATTAGTCTCTTTAGTTCATCCTGTGAAATCCAGCTTCCAATATTCAATGTATTGAGTGAATGAAGAAAAGTAAGTGACTGTTATTTTGTTGTGTTTATGTAAATCGTAGATTTACCGTGAATTCATATGTGCCCAGCGAGATGAGTGAGATTTCTGTTGTTAGAACAATGTTCATGCTGTAAAATGCTGTGGAATTAATCAGCTAACTTGTGTGAGCCTTCTAATGTTCAAGTTACATGCTGATGTTTATTTCATTGAGTTAAAGAGAGTTAATATAGTGCTCAGGAGACCATGTGCGAACTGTTTTGTGTGGTAGCCTTGTCTGGCCAGAGGATGTCGCCATTATTTCTTCTGTAAACTCCTTTTAATACAGTTTTATGTAAACTGTTTTATGGTTAGTGAGATGGGTAAAATTCTGTAAAAAGAATAATATTTATGTAATTGGAGATTGTTTAAAGGGGCATAGCAATGTTTATTGAGATTTATGTTTGATGATCCTGATTTATTATTCATGTTGCATAATAATTTACTAATGAAACTGTTTAAAACTACAGTAACTAATGTTAATTGTGATTTATTGTGTTTTATCAGACTATAATGACAATACTGGATATTGGAATGTTCTGACGAGTGCCACTGGAATTTAATACAGTTAAAGAAGGAAATTACATTACTCCTCGTCTTTATTCCTGTGTCCTGACCAATACACCATCCTGTTTACTGGCTGAAACCCTTTATGAACTAGCCCAACTTGATTACCTCATTAACATATGTACATATATTTCGATAAAGTTTTACATATATTTAAAATGTATTCCACAATATATTGAACGCATATCTATACATATATGTATGCATATATTTCCACATAATTGTACATATATTTAAAATATATTCCACAATATATGGAACACATATCTATACATGTATTTAATTTGTATATTTCCAAATAATTTCATATATTGAAATGTATTTTACCATATATTGAACATACATGGAACCTTGTATCTTTACATAAACAATACATTATCCCATACAAATTGTAATACATTATGGTGGCTATTAACAAATATAAAATTGCATTTATTTTCGGATATATAATTGCATATATTATATATTAATTTACCTTATATTTCAATATATTGAAAGCGGCTATCATTTGTATATTTTTCAATATATTACAATATATTTAATATATTGTATAATATATGTATCATCAATATATTACTCCAAGTATTTCCAATATATAATGTATTGGAAAATGGAAAGGAAAATAATACAATATTTCAATAATTACAATATATTTCAAGTAATATATTGGTAAATATATTTTTCTTTCATAAGGGCATACTAGATTGATGAGATTGAAGTTGGCTAATTTGTGTGTAAGTAAAAAATACAGTAATTTCATTGATTTATCAGCGACCGTACTTCGGAAGCACTGAAAATTAATGGGGTTCATTGCTGGAACTATCAGTGTTTGGAACTATTGGCTGCTCCATGACGCGCGTTACTTCCACATTCCTAAGTTCAAATGGGAGTGGCGTAACTCTCGCTCTCCGTGGCTCTGGAAAAGACGAGAGAGACGCACATACACACACAGGCTCGGACTTAGGCTATGTTTACACGGAAACGATTCTGAAGAGAAAACGCAAAAGTGGCATTGCGTCATCACTTTTTATCTGCGTTTAGACGAGCGTTTTGTGTGGGAAATCCGCGTTAAAATGATGACGCAAAAGTGTGTCTTCAGGTGGCTAGCAGTGCATACTACAACAACACCAAGTTCGTACAACCTTCACTGTCAAGCAGACTTTTGCGTTTTTACCGTTTACACAGGAACGCGGCGGTGGAGCGTTTTTAAGATTTCCACTCTGGAGGGTGGTTTCACTTTTTTTGTGTTTTTAAGCCTCTAAAACGCCTTCGCCGTGTAAACGAAAGCCATATCCGATAAAATATTGTAGCGACTGTCAATGACCGTGTAGCTCTGGCTTCGTGTGAGATGCTACACTGGTGTCAGAAGTGAAGAAATAATCGGAAAAGTGATTAAGGTAGATCGAGGGTGCGCCCTGCACTATTAGTTAGGGAAAAGTTTAGTTAGCTAAGTTAGCGTTAGCGAGACCGCGTCGCCACTGTGTGCGTGGGGAGATGAGTAGCGGAGAAGGAGCCCGAGCCGCGGAATGGACGTTTGGAGACCTACAAAGGGAGCTGCAACGGCTAGAGGACAGCAGAGGCCACCTTAGGGGCACGATGGAAGCGATGGCTTCCGAGGCTGGCTTTGACAAACGAGCGCGCGCAGGCTTCGCTACCCTTCGCTAGAGTGCAGGCACCTACGTCAACCCCGGCGCGGGAAGCTCGGAAGTAAACAACAATGGCGGCGCCCAGTCCACAATAACAGCAGTGACGGCTAGCCCCGTGAAAACCCCAAAGTACAACGGGAAGGTGAGCTGGGAAGCTTTTCATGCACAATTCGAACTGCTTGCTAAATCACAGAACTGGTCGCAAGAGACTAAAGCGGTACAATTGGTGATGTGCCTTACGGATGAGGCTTTAGCATGCTTGCTACTCTTAGATGTACAGGACATAGAGAACTATGTCGCACTGGTGGGGGCTCTCCAGAGACGGTTTGGGAATTAAACTGCAATGAACTGAATAACAGGTGCAGAAGACATGGCGAACCGCTACGGCAACTAGCCAATGACATTGAGAGCCTTGCCCGCAGAGCATATAGCAGCATGCCCACAATGGTTCAAAGTGAGTTAGCCCGCAACCGGTTCATGCAAGCCCTCTCACCGCCTGAACTGCGTGTGGAGGTACAGCTGACACATCCACAATCCCTGCAGGAGGCTTTGGAGAGGGCGTCAAGAGAGAGAGATTGCCCGCGCCTACGTGACAATGCCCACACAGGAACACAACAGTCCCCATGTCAGCGCAGCAGCGGCTCAGCAAACACCAGCATGGGCAGTGGAGCTGACAGAGCTGATGCGGGCAGCTTCCCTGGGCACTCCACGGCGCCCTGACCGCACTACTAGACTGTGCTGGGGCTGCGGGGAACCTGGTCACGTGGTACGCTCATGTCCGAAAGCCACCAGACTCCAGGGAAACGACCTTGGGTCCACATAGGGGGGGCAACGTGGACCACGAACCACAGCCCCTCACAAACACCCTCAGGCATCGCTGGCCCGATGGCGGTGGCGGTAGTGGGCCGGACTTCAATTGGGGGCCTCTGCCACGTTCCAGTCACTGTGGAGGGAGTATCGTGCGTGGCGCTGGTTGACACTGGCTCTACGGTGACATTAGTGCGGCCCGATGTGATCCCCAAGCAAACCGTGTTAGAGCCAACAGCAGTCCACCTACGGATGGTGACGGGGGAATTGTCACCCATGAAAGGCAAAGGAACACTGACATTTGTGGTGGGCGGTAAGACAGTGCGCCACCCGGTGTGGGTGGCATCCGTTCAGGACCCCTGCATTCTTGGGCTGGACTTTTTGAAGTACACGGGCTGTCGGCTGGACCTGGCGGAGGCCACCCTGTGCTTTCCAGGGGAACGCCTGGTCAATATGACTCCACACCCCCCGGGCGTCGAGCTCACGATCACAATCACGATCGATGATCCAGGTTACCACTGTGTCAGCAAACGCCACTGAATTCAACAGCGCTGTAGGGGCTGGGAGACCCACCCCTCAAGACCTCTGTTGCCCTACACCCCCCACTCACAGCTGGGCAGAGACACCTTACAGCCCTTGCAGCTCGGACCCCGCCAGCCACAACCCCCGCTACCCCCCTCACCCCGTCTAGCTGCCCCACCTGCGCCACAGCCAGCATACCTTACTCAGATTCCTAAGAGCCGGGCCTCTGACCCATTAGCGGGCCCGCTCCCCCAAACAGAGGAGGGAGGTGTTGTGGTGGCGGTACGGGGCATATGGCGACGGAAATGTTCTCACCTAGACCCCCAACAGAGTGAAGAGTTGTGGCAATTATTGCTTCAGTTCAAGGACCTGTTTGCATTCAAAGAAGGTGACGTGGGGTGCACACACTTAATACAACATGAAATAGATACAGGTGACAGCCCGCCTATCAAGTTACTTCCTGGGCTTAGCCTCTTATTACAGGAGGTTTGTGAGGGGGTTCTCCTGTGTGGCGGCTCCGCTGTTCAGGCTACTACAGAAAGACCAAGATTTTGTGGGGTCCAGTGAGTGTCAAACAGCGTTCACCTCGCTACAGAAGGCGCTGGGGAAGGCTGCTGTGTTGGCTCCGGCTGACCCCTCCCTCCCATTCATCTTGGACTGTGACGCGAGTGGCAAGGGTGTGGGCGGGGTGCTAGCACAGCTAAGTTCAGAGGGTGAGAGAGTGGTAAGACTTTTAATAAGCACGAACGCCGCTACTGCGTCACACGCAGAGAACTCCTTGCTGTGGTGTCGTCCATTCAACATTTCAAATACTATCTCTGCGGACTACCATTCACCGTCAGGACGGACCACTCTGCCCTCCAGTGGCTCATGTCCTTCAAAGAGCCGGAGGGCCAGGTAGCACGCTGGATGGAGGAGCTACAGTCCTTTCACTTTAAAGTGGTGCATAGAGCGGGAGCCCGCCACTCCAACGCTGATGCCCTGTCCCGCAGACCCTGTGCAGAGGGAGGATGCTGCCCCTGCGATCGGAAGGAGACAAGAGACTGGGAGTTACAATCTTAAGAGGCAGCTATCGTCAGCCGGGCCGCGGCAGCAGTGTGCGGTGAACTCACAGAAATTTCAGCAACGCAGTGGAGACAACAGCAGGAGGCCGATATGGACATTCAACCAGTGCTCCAGTGGGTGGACAGGCAGACACGGCCATCATGGGAGGAGGTGGCACCGCTCTCCACAGCAACAAAAGGACTGTGGTCAAAGTTCCAGAGCCTGTGACTCACGGATGGGGTGTTACAGCGGGCCTGGAAGGATCCAGCGACGGGAGAGCTGAGGTAGCAGTTGGTGGTCCCCAGGGCAGAGAGACTGACAGTGCTGAAGGCCACGGGGGTCAGTCACTTCGGGGTCACCAAAACTCTCCATCACCTACAACAGAGCTTCTACTGGGGGCAGTTCAGGAGGGACGTAGAGAACTTCTGCATGCGATGTGATGCCTGCACGGCAAAGAAGGGCCCCTCCGAACAGTCACACGCCCAACTCCAACAGTTCCCTGTCGGTGCACCCATGGAAAGAGTTGGGGTGGACATAGTCGGCCCACTCCCGGTCACAGACTGCGGGAACCGGTAAACCGGTGCTGTCAGTCATGGACTACTTCACCAAGTGGCCCGAGGCTTACGCCCTCCCCGACCAGGAGGCGGAGACAGTGGCCAAAGCCCTACTGGAGGGCATGGTCTGCCGCTTTGGGACGCCCCAAACCATACACAGTGAGCAGGGGTGGAACTTTGAGTCACGAGTATTTGCCGACCTGTGTCACCGACTGGGCATAAACAAAACTCACACCACCCCCCTACACCCGCAGAGCGATAGCTTTGTTGAACGCTTCAACAAGACCCTGATCCAGCAGCTGGCCATTACCACCGCCAAGCACCAACGCGACTGGGACAAGCACCTTCCGTTTGTGCTGATGGCCTGTCGGTCTTCTGTCCAAGAATCTACGGCCTGCACACCAGCTCTGCTCATGCTGGGTAGAGAACTCCACACCCCGCCAGCAATGGCCTTTGGCCTCCCCCCTGACACCCCAGATGCGCCCCCGGGACGAGAGTATGCCAGGAGACTACAGGAAAGCCTAGAGACAGCTCACGACTTTGCACGGGTGCAGCTGCAAAGCGCAGGGGCGAGACAACGTCGGAACTATGACCTACATTGCAAGGGCCGCCACCTGGAACCGGGAGAGCTGGTATGGGTCCACAGCCCGCAGGAAAAAAAGGCCGTTGCCCCAAGCTGGACAGTGACTGGGTAGGCCCTTGTAGAGTGTTGGAGCGATTAGGGGAGGTAGTATACAGAGTACAGCTGCCCCCACGTGGCAGACGAGTGGCCATACATAGAGACAGGTTGGCCCCCTACCATGGGGATGCTATCCCTCAGCTCCCACCCAGGCCCTCACAGACTCCCCCTAACAGCCCCCACCCGGACACAACTTACCCTGCACACCTGCCTACAAAAGGGCACATAGATACACACCCAGACATTTCCACCTTACCCCACTCTCCAAGGCCACTCTCTTTAGCTCAGGATACTGCAGTGTCTGCACGGCCCCGTAGGCAGACAAGACCCCGGTTCTGAAGCTGTGTTCTGAATGCCTGCTTGTGTTCTGGTGAATAAACCAAGTTAATTGAACTCTGGCTTCGTGTGAGATGCTACAATTTTTTTACGTTTTCACCCGCGAGCGTTCTCGTGTAAACAGGGCCTTAAAATGTAGGTTTACATTATATTGATTACATGGCTACTCAAGAAAATGTGTTAATTACTTAATCACTCAAGAAGCACAAGTTTTTTCTTTGTAACATCCATTCTACACTCAATGCACTCAAGATGCAATGAATGACAATTTTGTGCATCACCACTTAACAGCCAAATTCCATGATCACTGAATTTACAATTTTGGCTTGATATGAAGCCAAAAGTGTAAATTCAGTAATCATTGAATTGTAAACGACGATTGGTTTGATGATCATCTGCTAAATGAGCAACAATGACCACAATTCACTCCTTCAGTCAGTGAAGCTCCCACAGCCGTTCATGAGAGTTTAAATGCTGGGGAATATTCTCATCTTCCCACAGGAGAAAAAGCAAGCAGGAGGAATTACTCCAGGATAAACTACGAAAATACTATTGTAAAGATGGAGATTAAGGAAGAACCCTGCAGAATAAAAGATGAAGAGACAGAGGAACAAATAGGTTGGTGTTTTACTTCATTCTCTTTAATCACTGATGAGGATCATTACGATGAAAACTGACATGACAATAACATCTAAAACTTGTAGACTCAGTAGTAAACTAGATTTGTTCTGAATTAAGATTTTGAACAATGTTTATTTTTGTTTCTCATTTATCCTTTTATTAAATTGTGCAAATTTAATTTGTTTCTTTTAGACCCGATAGAAGTGAATGAAGACAAACAGCATCAGTTTCAAAAACCTCATTTTTTCACAAATGAAGATGGAAATGCAGTCATTTCAAAGACTGAAGAGAATTTCACACAGAAACAAGCTGGAAAATCTGGAGTCAAAGGATCTTTCACCTGTTCTGAGTGTGGAAAGAGTTACATTTATAAATCATATCTGAATAGACACATGATGATTCACACTGGACAAAGGCCTTTTACATGCACTCAGTGTGGAAAGAGATTCATTAACAAAGGAAACTTAAATGGCCACATGAGAATTCACACTGGAGAAAAACCTTTCACATGCTCTCAGTGTGGAAAGAGTTTCAGTCAGAAAAGCGCTCTCAGCACTCATCTGCTCCGTCACTCTGGAGTGAGATCATTCAGCTGTGATCAGTGTGATAAAACATTTGTTTTTGAATCAGACTTAAGAAAACACATTAATGTTCATTCTGCTGTGAAGCCTCACTTTTGTTCTGATTGTGGAAAGAGTTTTTCACGACTTCGATCTTTAAAACAGCATGAGCGTCTTCATACTGGTGTGAGACCTTATGTGTGCGCTCACTGTGGAAAGACCTTCACTACATCCTGCAACTTAATAAAACATCAGAGAATTCATACTGGAGAGAAACTATACAAGTGTTCACACTGTGGAAATAGTTTCTCTTGGTTAAGAAGCCTGAAAGATCATCAGAGAGTTCATACTGGAGAGAAACCGTACAAGTGTTCACACTGTGGAAATAGTTTCTCTTGGTTAAGAAACCTGAAAGATCATGAAAGAATTCATACTGGACAGAGACCGTACAAGTGTTCACACTGTGGAAAGAGTTTTATTCGGTCAGGACACCTGAAAGATCACGAGAGAGTTCATACTGGAGAGAAACCGCACCAGTGCTCTTCATGTGGGAAGAGTTTCAGTAAATTATCTACTCTTCTGAAACATAAGAAAAAGCATTTCCTGAAGATGTCAGAGTGAGCAAAGTTCACTTCCAAAATTAGTAAATAAGCAAAAGATGGATTTACATTTGAGACAGTAATTTAATCTAAAATTAGTATTGAAGTTTGATAAGGGGAAAGTGTTGCATGTTTTGATCTCATGAAAGTACGTATCTATACAACAAATGTTATTTCTCGTGCCATTTGTACGCCAAAATAGGTTTTGCGTCTATATGATACACAGTTTTCACGTCAATATACGCACTTTATGGCGTGTAATACGGACACAACTCGCTCCTAAAGGGTTTTCCGTGCGTAGCAGATGAACGGAAAAAATACATACTGTATATTTTTCGCTTATAAATGGCACGAGAAATTACATTTGTGGTATAAATGCGCACTTTCATGAGACTGTGTTGCAGACACCCGTATTGATCCTCTTGTCATGTTGCATATGCGCATTAAACACTGTTTCTGTGTTCTGTATACAAGATGAACTGAACAGTAAAGCAACAATGTGAAAATACTCGTGTCAGTGTCATCACTCAAGCAGTGCATGGTCATCTCAAACAGATGAACAAGAATAATAGCTCAGAAAACTATCATTTTTCATTGTAAATGTGAGGCATTTGTGAAACAATGGCAACAATAGTCTATCAAATATTCATATCACAAACTTGCTGTTTAGAGGTGATGCATTGAGAACATATTGAAGACTTTACTGGATTGAATCACTCTCTGCACATTGTGGAAATATGAGAATTAAAAATGAATAAAATTTAAATGAAAATAAAATGGAAAAAAATGAGTATATTTAATTTATTTTTAATTCAAGGGGTTTAACATTGTATTATGCATTGCTAATGAACCAGTAGTAGTAGTAAACACTAATTGTTTTGGGAAAAATGGCTCTAGTAGTTTTTATGCATATTTAATGATGCGATTCCTCTCATAATATGGACTCTGAAAAGATGAAATGGATACTTGTTTTACAGCTGCTATCTATTTACGAAAAAGGTCATTTACAGCTATATGGATGTTATATTTTGATAAACACTTTTGTCTAAAAAAGTAATTAAATTTAACTTATTCTGAGCAAATTTTGTGTACTAGTTGAATCGTGATTCATGAATCAGTTTAACTGAATTAATTTGCTTTGTTTATCAGACCAATTTTATTGGGAGAATTCTATATCAGTGGCCGAATGTTTAAAGCCGCTCAGAGTAACATTTTAGTCTTTAGTCTGTAAAAATTCTAAGAATTACATGATTCTTCTTCTCTTATTCCAGTTTAGTGATGGTTCATTTCCAAGTGTATAAGAGTTGATCTAAATACAAATATTGAATGTTAAGCCTTTAAAGTGATACTTTCTCCTCAAATGCAATTTAATATTGTTGTTTTATATAATTCCCCCATCACACACTCTTTCTTTTAATGATGATATGAAGGACCTATTGGAAATGTTTGATATTGAAACAATATTTTATGGTGATTTTAATATAAACTGGGCAGATAAAAGAGGAAGACAAAAGTTAAAAACAATGATGTCCAAATTTAATAATGATCAGTTGATAAAAAAGCCAACAAGAGTGACCAGTACTATCAGACTTTGATAGATCTTATTTTTCCTAATAGGGAATAGCATATTATAAAACTGTTACATCTGTCAGCTCCAGGTGCCATCATGTGCCAACTGATGACATCCTAATCCCTCACCATTTACATTAGACTCTGTTTTTCCCGGACTTCATTTCCCAGAATCCTTTGCTCATTATTAGTTTATCTGTTTCAGCTGTGTCTTGTTTCATTTGGTCATCAACCTGTCTATTTAAATGCCTTTTGCCTTCATTCAGTATGAAGTCTTGTTTGTTTGCTGGTTTGGTTTTCACTCTGTCAGTATTTTGAGCAGTTCTGGTTTCTTTATATTTTCCTGAGTTTTGGATTTCTTGTTCCTCAGTCTGCCTCAGTGGATTGTATTTGCTCTGATTACAAGTGCTTGACCCTCTGCCTGGTATGGACTATGACCTTGGATTATATTTGTTAATAAACTGCGTTTGGATTCTCGCTCTCTCTGCTGAATTCTGTCTTACCACCACATCATACAGAAGACTTCATCATGAATCCAGCAGTTGAACTAGTTCGTAAGCGTCAAGGGGACCGCACACTTGAAGAACATGTACACATTTTCCTTGATGTGGCAAATGCTTCTGATCTACCGGACTGTGCTCTCATAGACTTTTTCTGTTACGGACTTACCCTCTTCTCAAGGATAGGCTAATTCATGATGCACCTCGAAGTTCGTTCATTGACTTTCTGGACTATGCATTATTGTGGAGCAGGTTCCAGTTTACTGTGGGAGTGGTAGATGGTGGTGCTTCGCCTAATCCTTTTTGGGTCGGGACAACATGAGACAAGCTCCGGTGGCCACAGAGCTTGACCAGCAATTTCCATCTGTGCTCACTTTAGTGCTGAATACCCTGTTAGCCAGAACTGTCATGTCAGAGCCGCCAGTCACCAGTTTAATCACATTACGGGTTACTTTTAATGATCTGTAAGAATGGGGCTTTTTTGCTGATCATTGATTCGAGTAACTTTTTTGACATTTGGGTATAAAATGTTTTATTTCTACAATATATGGTGTAAAAACGTCTTAGTGCTGCCCTCTTCAGGTTGAACGGTGGCTACTGCAGTTGAATTTTCCTATTGGATGTTTGTGGTTCTTCGTGATGTACGCAGGTTTCAACTAACCACGCCATTGGTACGAGCTACAGCTACCATGCCCTCGACAGTTAAAAAATCATCTAGTTTCGTCAAAACCACTGCGAGTCAAGAGTTGGAATTACGAGTATTGAAAACGATCAGGATAGAGTATTGTAGCATCTACTGTATTTAGCATAGCATTTATATAGTTATTTAGTATATTTTGAATAGCCTATTTAGTTAGTAGCATAGAGTTAGGATAGCTTCAAGTTAGCATAGATTTATCTGTGTTTCAGGTACAGTGATCAGGATGGTAACGGACATGCACCACACAGCTCGCGCTCAAACGCGATGCAGTGCACACTGCTCCTCCTGCATGGACTTCACTTCACCAGGGGCAAAATATCAATATGCCTACAGAGCACACGCTATTGACACATACACACATACACATCCCCACACACCTTAAATATGATTACCTTAAATTACTACTTAAGGAAACGTGTTAATTACTTAAGTCACTCAATTAAGTCACACAATTTTTCTTTGTAACTGAAATTCTATACTCAATGTAAGATGCAAATGAATGACAATAATTGTGCATCACCACTTAACAGGCAAATTCCATAATCACTGAATTTACATTTTGCCTGAAAAATCTCGAGTGATTAAGTGTGATGATCATCTGCTAAATGAGCAACAACGACCACAATTCACTCCTTCAGTCAGTGAAGCTCCCACAGCCGTTCATGAGAGTTTAAATGCTGGGGAATATTCCCATCTTCCCACAGGAAGAGAAGAAGCGCGCAGGAGGAATTACTCCAGGAGAAACTACGAACATACTATTGTAAAGATGGAGATTAAGGAAGAACCCTGTAGAATAAAAGATGAAGATACAGAGGAACAAATAGGTTGGTGTTTTCCTTCATTCTCTTTAATGACTAATGAGGAACTTTAAGATGAAAACTCACACAAAAATAACATCTAAAACTAGATCCTAGTAGACTCTGTAGTAAACTTGGTTTGTGCCAAATTGAAATTTTGAACCATGTTTATTTTTGTTTATCATTTATCGTTTAATTGAATAATGAGATTTTAAATTGTTTATTTTAGACCTGATGGAAGTGAATGAGAACAAACAGCATCAGTTTCAAAAAACGCTTTATTCCACAAATGAAGATGGAAATGCAGTCGTTTTAAAGACTGAAGAGAATTTCACACAGAAACAAGCTGGAAAATCTGGAGTCAAAGGATCTTTAACCTGTTCTGATTGTGGAAAGAGATTCCGATATAAATCATTTCTGAATAAACACATGATGATTCACACTGGAGAAAAGCCTTTTACATGCACTCAGTGTGGAAAGAGTTTCTCTCAGAAAGGCTCTCTCAAAGATCATCTGCGCCGTCACTCTGGAGTGAGATCATTCGGTTGTGATCAGTGTGATAAAACATTTTTTTTTGGATCAGACTTAAGAAAACACCTTAATGTTCATTCTGCTGCAAAAACTCACTTTTGTTCTGTTTGTGGAAAGTGTTTTTCACGACTACATTCTTTAAAAGTGCATGAGCGTCTTCATACTGGTGTGAAACCTTATGTGTGCTTTGACTGTGGAAAGACCTACAATTCATCCAGCAATTTAAAAACACACCAGAGAGTTCACACTGAAAAGAAACCGTAAAAGTGTTCACACTGTGAAAAGAGTTTCTCTCATTCAGGAAACCTGAATACTCATGAGAGAGTTCATACTGGAGAGAAATCACACCAGTGCTCTTCATGTGGGAATTGTTTCACCAAATTTTCTAATCTACTGAAACATGAGAAAAAGAATTGCCTGAAGGTGTCTAAGTGAGCAAAGTTCACATCCATAACTTGTAAATAAGCAAAATATGGAATTACATTTAATCTAAAATTAGTATTGAAGTTTGATTGTTTGACAAGGGGAAATTATTAAAATCGTTGTGAACTGCATTGTAAGTGTTGCATGTTTTGTTCTTCCGACACCCGTATTGATCCTCTGTTGTGTTGCACATGCGCAGTAAAACAATATAATGAAGCTACAGACTACTGTAGCCTCCATCTACAGTCCCCCACCCAGAGTCCCGCATTCTCAGACCCCCTTTTGTTTTTTGAACACAGCGCCTCCTGCTGTTCAAAAGATCGAATAACACCTGCACACAGAGTACAGCGCTTGCTTATCCAAATGCAATTAAAAACAATAGGATGCAATATTACGGTCTCCAAATAAATTATCCAATAAATATTTGCTAATGCATGTGCCAAAAAAACTAATTGTTACTGATGGAAGGAATACAATTACAGATTCGACTATCTTCAGAAAAATAGTATGTGATATTACATTGCTACAATGTTTTTTTATATTTTTTTTAATTCAAATTCAAATTTTTCTTTCAGTTCAACCTATAATGGTCTAATTAACATTACCATGCTAACACTACAATATCTGTTTTTTTATATTTTGAATGCGAAGCAAAACAAATCAGAATAGACAAAACACAAATAATAAACAATTCTGTACTTTATTTAATGATCACCTAAACATCATCTTGCTATAAAGAAAAAACGAAGAAAAAACTGTTCGTGACTTTACATTTCGTCTTCAATTGCTTTAAAAAAACTCATTTATAAGTCGCTTTGCATAATCATAAATGACTGGATTCGGCAGGGGCAACTCCATCGATGTATGGTGTGGAATAGCCTACAACAGGCCGATAGCACATGTCTTATGATGTTTCAAAAAGAAAGGAAAAAAAAGAAAAAGATGTTTGCAAATGCTACCATATTGCACTGCTCTGCTTTGGACAACTTTGTGGGTTTGAAATATATGGGGGCACAAAATGGGCAGTGGAAAAAAAACTGCAGCATTTATAACATATTTAAAAAAAAGTCAAAGGTTAAAGGATAACGTAAACGTAAGCTATCTAAATATTTTAGGGGGGAAGAGGGCGAAAAAACATTAACGGCTCAAATCTTGCTACAAACTACCTTTACAAATATTAAATGGACTATTCATATGTTGTATCGATGAGCTAAATTAGTTTTATTAAAAAATAAAATCAAACGAGTAGGCTACTACGATTCGCTAAATGAAATTTAAGATAGCCTACTCACGTTTTGGCTTAAGTTCTTCACATGTTTATCTGATACAATTTGATAGGAGGCGCTGTCTCGAAAAATGAGGATGGGGGACTGTAGATGCAGGTCTCTGAGTCTGCAGCTTCATACTACTCCAGTAAAACACTGAGTGTATTGAGAATGAGGAGTTGACGTCATTGTACAGAGCCCCTCCCCTCTCCGCCATGTTGGTAGGATTCCCATGGCAAAATAGTATTGTTTACGTGTGTTTTAGCTCTGTAGTGTTGTATCCTATCTAGGTATTTCGGATCAAACCACACGGACACCAGATTGAACTTTTATCCCATCTTTATCGTTACTCTGTACGTAATGACGTTGATGACGTCACATCAATACACAACATCCCCCCTTTACTTGAATATAAACTTACCCAAATTAAACATTCACAGTTTCTTACAGATTAAGACTATTCAAAACATTCAAAGTACATGTAACACTGTACCTCTTGATAGAACATAAGCAATGCTTTCTGAACAGATACATCGCACCACAACGTAACTCTCAATCTGAATCTGTTTTTCTCCTTGCATAGCCAAACCTTCATCAGTCATTCAACAACATAGTCTCTAAACCTTTCAGGCAATTTGATTTGTCTCTGGGGTCTACAAAGTTTAGGAATCTGTTCCTCTCTCTGAAATGTCTCACTGTTCCTTTTGCATTCCTCTGCACTTCGCTTTTGCTCCATTTCGCTACTGGGCTCCTGAACAGAAACCGTGTTTCCGCAGACAGAAACTTCTTGACACGTCGTATTCCGTGCATATTTTGCTCCTGTGGGTGACTGAACAACAACACTGTTACCTTCTCTGCGTACAACCTTGTGAGGTGTGCTGTGAAATGTTGTTGTGAATTTGTCTGTTTTGTCCTGTCTCACAAGCACTTGATCCCCAACCGCTATGCCTGATGTCTTAGCGCCTCGTCTGTGTATATCTTGGCTTTTCCTTTCTGTTCTGCGTCTTTGTCTCGAACTTCAAGATCACTACACGGAGTTGTGATGTCTGGTAACTTCCCTCTGATCTTCCTCTGAAAAAGAAGTTCCGCCGGGCTCTTGCCCGTTGTGGCGTTTGTTGTATGGACCTGTAGACAGTCACATATTTGCGTAGCTCTCTTTTCCAGTCCTGACCCTCAGCATGGGCAATCCCCACACGTTTCATCAGTGACGCATTTTGTCTTTCCATTTCTCCATTACCTTGCGCCCACTTTGGAGTTGTTCTGATATGGTGTATTCCGTTTTCCTGGCAAAAAGCCTGAAACTGACTGGATTTAAACTGCGGGCCACAATCTGACCTGATTGTTAAGGCAAGTCCATGCCGACTGAAAATGTCTTCCAAACAGTCGATCACTTTTCCTGCTGTTGTTGACTTGAGGATTGCATATTCATAATACCTGCTGTAATAGTCGACAGTGACCAGAATCGAATGTCCGTCCGGTAACGGACCAAGTAAATCTGTGGCTAAATCCTGCCACGGCCCTTCAGGCATCACTGTGGGTGACAGTGGTTCAGGAACATCTGGTCTCGCTACCAACTGACAACCATGACATGTCCTCACAAGTCTCTCTGCGGCCTTGTCTATTTTGGGCCACCAAACTTTTGTTCTCAGGTGCTGTTTTGTTCCTACCACACCAAGATGACCCTCATGCGCCAATTGTAACGCCCTCCCACGCAGTGACTGTGGCAAGACAATTCTTGTTCCTCTGAGTACTATTTGGCCAATGACACATAGCTCGCCTGCAATATGTCTGTTTGCAGGACAGTCATCCAAACACCCTGTCTGAATAGCACTTCTCAGTCTCTGTAATTCCACATCATTGGCTGAGATCTGTTCGACTTCCTTGGTGGTCAGGGCGCTGGGTGTGGCACAAACTGCTATAAACCGCACATATTCCTCTGCTTTATGTGTGTGCAATCATAAGGCTGTAATCTCAAGACCCACCTTTCGATTCGTGCGCATGGTTTTGAGCGAGGGCTGTAAATTGCTTCCAATGCTTTGTGGTCCGTGACAAGATCAAACTTCCGGCCATAAACGTAAGGGTGCAATCGTTCACATGCCCAGACCAGAGCCAGTGCTTCGCACTCTGTCAAGCTCCTGCTCACATAGCAGATAGGAACCATTCCCTCACCTTGGTTCTGAACTAGTACGGCTCCAACACCCTTTTGGTCCAGCATCGGCAATGACTTTAGTTGGTGCGTCCTTATCAACGTATGCCAGTGTTGTGCCCTCAGCCAGCTTATCTTTAAGGGTTTTGAAAGCTTGCTTCTGATCAGCTCCAAAATGAAATTTGGCGTCTTTTTTTGTTAGTCTGCGCAGCGGTTCTGAGATGCTCGCAAACTGAGGTATGAAACGGCTACTATAGCCAGCTAAACCGAGAAAAATTCTCACCTCTGAAACGTTTTCAGGCTCTCTCCTTTCGGCCGTCGGGCCAATGCCTTTCACTGACAACAGCATGCCCATAAACACCAATTTGTCCATGTTAAACTGGCATTTCTCTCCATTCAGAGTCAAGCCGCAGATTTCCAGTCTCTTTAGTACTGCATGCATTCTTTTCTCATGAGCCTCTTTGTCAGGTGCATGGATGATGAGTTCGTCGGATATGTTCTCTACTCCTTCAATACCAGCTAAAACAGTGGCTATTTCGTGCTGGTACTGCTCACTTGCTGATGACACTCCAAACACCAGTCTTTTGAACCTATATATGCCATTATGAACGGCGAACGTGGTGATGTCTCTTGATTCCGGGGTCAATTCCAGCTGATGATACCCCCATGCTGAAAACGACTGACCCATTCATACCTTGCAACAGTTCATCCACCGTGGGGATCGGGAACCGCCCACAAACGATTGCAGTGTTTTCTTGTCTCATGTCCAAACACATCCTTATTTCCCCGTTCGCTTTGGGTACAATGACAACTGGGTTTACCCAAGTGGTTGCTCCATTGACTTTTTCAATAATGTCCATGTGCAGCAGCTCATTTATTTTTTCTCAACTGCCTCTCTGAGGTGAAATGGGACACGCCTAAGGGGCTGTGCAACTGGTGTCACTGTGCTGTCTATGTGCAGACTTACTTGTTTTGTGCTAGTTTGCCTACTCCACAGAACAATGTGGGGTATTTCTGTCGAATCATAGTTCACATCACTCACCACAGCAACATTAGCACCAATTTTCAGCACTCCTAATTTAACTGCTGTCTCTTTCCCGAGCAGTGGCTCCCCTCTCCCGCAAATAACTGTAAACTCCGCTGTTGTGCTGCGTTTTCCAATTCCGACCTCACACCAGAAAACTCCTTTCACTGGTAAGGGTTCACTTGCTGAGTATGCATACAGTTTTTTTTCTGATTTGGCAGAGCTGCACTTGATCTTTTTCTCTTTCAGCATTTCCCACGTTCCTTGATCCACTATGTTGCTTGTTGCTCCTGAGTCAACTAACATGGGTAATCTGACACCTCCCTCCGAAAAGGTTATCCTGTCCATGTTGCTCTCTTCTCTTACAACAAATGCAAAGTCTTGATTTTTCACCTCTGATTCAACTCTTTTCACTGTCTGCCTTACACTTTCCTTTGTTTTACACATTTTCGCAAAATGATCTTTCCATTGCACTTTCTGCATGATTTTCCACGTGCGGGACAGTTATAATCTTTTGCAAAATGACCTGTCTGTCCGCATCTGTAGCAGGATTTGTTTGAATCAGCACTACTTTTACTGTATTGCAGTCGTTTTTTCTGATCTCTCACTCCTTTTCTGGACACAAGACTCACCGTCTCTTTCTCTTCAGTGTCTGGGGAAACGTGCAACGCCGCCAACTGCAGTTCAACACGTTCGCACTGCGCTGCGATTTCAAGCATGCGAGCAAGTGTCAAAGCCGTTCCTTCCTCCAGCAATTTCCTACGCACGTATTCAGACTGCACCGACTCAGAACAGCATCTCTAATTTGATTGTCTTTATCAGCTCAAAAATCACAATCGTTTGCCGCTTGCCTTAAACATGTGGCGAACTGTTGCACGGTCTGTCCCGTTTTCTGCTTTAGCTGATAAATAGACTGTCTTGCAAACGCCGTGTTTAACTGAGGCACAAAGTATGCATTCAATGCTGTCACTGCCTGCACGTAATCAGTTGGTCCTCCTGTGTCAGCGAGTGTGGAGAAAATATCCTGCACATCCGTCCCAGCGTGATGTAAAAGCAAGGCTCGCCTTCTTTGCTTTGTAGCGTCAGGTGCATCGTCAGTCAGGATCAAACCTTTTCCATTGGCAAAAAGCTTTAATGCATTTAACCATCTTGTCCATCGTGGACCCAACGTGGCTGGATCACTGTAGCAGTCGAACTTAGGAACACCGTCCATCTTTCACACGTGCTGTATATCATCCAGACTTCAGAACTGCTATAAACTTCGGCGTGACGTACGTCTCTAACTCACTTTTTTGATTTAACTAACGAGTGAATCCTTGTTGTAGCATTCTCGTCGCCAATGTTGTATCCTATCTAGGTATTTCGGATCAAACCACACGGACACCAGATTGAACTTTTATCCCTCCTTTATCGTTACTCTGTACGTAATGACGTTGATGACGTCACATCAATACACAACAGGTAGTAGAGGAGTTTCTCACAATACCGCACTGTTTTACCATGCCTGAAAGTAACTGCTGCGTTAAAAAAACTCCTCCAGTAACTCACACGAGACATTTGGAAAACATAGGAACAATGGAATACAGTTTTTTAGGTTACCGAAATGGACACAGCATCAGGGAGTCTCTGGCCTGACAGACGAGGAGACGCGCCAGATTGCTTGGTTGGCTGATGCCTTTATTATACGATTTTCACTGTTTGCTGTGCCTTAACGAACATACGCAAAAGTGTTGTTTGAGTGCCTAGTTCATTACTTTTTATTTCTTTGAAATAAATGTTTGAAACAACTTGATATTGTCACAGTCTTCGTCTGCACCATCCTGTCTGCGTCATCTGCACTACACTTCCCAGAATCCTTTCGTCTGCACACCTGAACTCACTCCCTCATCAGCCTCCCGTTAAGCGTCCTGTTCATCTGTATCACCTGTCTTCACCTCATTATGTCTGATTCTTCTGTGTATTTAGTTCCCTCTGTTTCATTCTGTCCTTGTCGGTCAATGTTGAATGTTACCCTGCGTGTACGTGGAACTTGTCTTCCGTCCTCTATTTGGAATAAATCTTATTGTTATTTGAATCCTGACTCCTCGTCCTCTCCAGCCTGCACCCACGCCCGTGACAGATATGGCTTAACAGTATTTATTGAGAACTGAAATATATGTATATTTGGACTATAAGTTTCATGGACAACATAAGTAATAATAATAAAATAATAATACTGTTATTAGTGCAAAAGAACAAATATCTTGACGCTGCTTCTCCAAATACAGCTGTTTTGCGCTTTGTGTGAGTTTGTTCCTGTAAGGTCCCTTTTCTTTCGCCTTATCTTTTTGCATTACTCCTTTTTTGTCGTATTCTTAGATCGTCTCTGTCTTGCCAAAATAATAAATGCGTGAAAATGAAAGAGCTCTGGAATGTTTAGTAGTGTCTCTGTGGGGTTCTAAAGGCGTTGCCCCTGGTAACCGATAGCGTCTCCTACCATCATGGCCGACCGGCTCAGACCCCGCCTAAATCGGCACGTGACTCCTCATTCTCAATACAAGATGAACTGGGGCCGTATTCACAAAAACATTTATCTTACCACTAGGAGTACTCCTAAATTGCACTAAAATATTTTAGCAAGGAGTTTTCTCTTAAAAGTTATTCACAACGCCTTTCAGACCTACTCTTAGTAAGGAAAAATGACAACTCCTAAACTAAGAGTGAGTCTTCGTTGCTATGGATGACGTCTATTCTCATGCACGAGCTTCCTCGCAATGATCACAGTGATTGGTTGTTAGATGACAGGGCCATCATGCGGAACATAACACAGCAACAAATCATGGAATTACGACATCTAAATATGTCTGTGTCCTACACAAAATAATAATAATAAAAAAGTAATGTCATCGAAATGCATAGGCTATATCATGAAATGTTTGTGCAGGCCCCAGTGAAGTGTAATTCTAAAAAGGCAGAGAGAGAAAAGTCATGAATGAAATTATTCAAGGTAGCCTAAGGGCATGCAGTGTTCACTTATCGCGTCTTTTGCGCGCTCAAGTTCGTTATTTTAAATGTAGGTGTGAGCGCCCGTTTTTTCCAAGGGTGTCCGTATGGAGCGCACCGTTGGTCACGTGACAAGAACCAACCGGAGTGCAACCGCCCTAGCGCTTTGGAAAAAGGAGAACGCGGCACCTTGCGTTTTTAGGCGCTACAGTATATGTGAATGGTGCCTAATACCCTAATGAAAATCACCACTTGCCTAATAATGAAAAAACGACACTTGCATTAACACTTGCTTTAACTGACATTCTATTAGCCTAACTAGACTACTTAAAACAAGGAAATGTTGCTCCTATTGAAGTAATGTAATAGTTGAATGACGGTGGATTATGAACTCGCCAAAATGGAAAAGAAACTGTTTTGTTTGACCTGTTTGACCTGAGACCGCCCTGGCGATTTAAGTAGGACACCACTGCCATGTTGTCCATCCAGACCTGAATGGTGAGTGTGTGCTCTGACTTAAAGGACAAGTTCAGTATTTTACAATTAAAGCTCTGTTTTAAGATCATTTCTGATGAAATAGAATAGTTAAGATTGTTTTTTAGACAGATGCTGCTGTCACAAGAATTTTCGGTTTCTGTGTTAGCACCCCCCACCTTTATAATGGTAGCATAGGTGCACAGGAACAATCATTCATAAAAACGCATAAAACTTTAGTTTACAAAGACGTGAAACTCACTAAGTGGTCTGGGGTGTTCACTGATATGCTCACACAAAAATCGCATCAAAAGATGCTTTCCAACAGGTGTTTTACCATTCGTTGTAAAACTATAGACCTATTTTTCCGAACGCCTCACAGCCGGACATTCTTCCGTTGAGAACTTGAATAATAGACAATTCAGCCCAGTTGGTGGCGATAATGCACCTTTGCCAAACGCAAGCAAACCACTTGTATACAAGCGACCTATCCACGCGACTGAATAAACCACAGAAAGAATACAAATAGGCCCATTTCCGTTTCCACGCGGCAGAGTAATAACGGATGTCACAGAACATACAATCGCATACAATACAAGTCAATGGAGTTGGAAAATAACCATGATAAAACCTGTTGGAAAGCATCTTTTGCAGCGATTTTTGTGTGAGCATATCAGAAAACACCCCAGACCACTCGGTGAGTTTCACGTCTTTGTAAACTAAAGTTTTATTTAAAGTTTCATTTTTATGAATGATTGTTCCAGTGCACCTATGCCACCATTATAAAGGTGGGGGAACCCAACGAAACCGAAAATTCTCGTGACAGCAGCATCTGTCTAAAAAACAATCCTAACCATTCTATTTCATCAGAAACGATCTTAAAACAGGGCTTTAATTGTAAAATACCGAACTTGTCCTTCAAGGCAACCAATTTATTTGTTTTAGAGTCCATCACTGTACCCAAGAACAGACTGATCTCATGAAATTGCATGTGTATGACACGCCAATTACTATTTCCATTTTGACGTGCTATCGACTTAGCGTTACATTACTTTATAAATATATGGCTTACCCCAACCCAGTCCCTAAACCTAGCTGTCACTGGGGTTAATGCTATTTATGAGTCTTCCCCTACCATCCTAGGAAAAAAAATATCGCTCCCCAGATGTAGATGTAAATTTTGCTTCGTTTCGCTCAGACATTTAACGGTGTGTACATACACGCAGAATCACTCAGACATTTAACAGCGTAGACATATACACGCGGATAGCTCAAAATGCATATAGATAACACACCACTTGACTTGAAAGTGACGTGTATGTTTACGCAAAAGTCATGATGTCATGTTGCCAGGAAATAATAGTCTGGCCCTGGACGCACCCAAAAGCACACTGAGAGAACACTTTCAGAGCACAATTTTTGGACGGTCTCTGACGAGACGAGAGAGACGCACATACACACACATACACAATCATCCCCACACACAGGCTCAAACTTAAAATGTGGGATTAACTTATATTAATTACATGGCTTCTCAAGGAAATTTGTTAATTAAGTCACTCAATTCGCAAGATGCAATTAATGACAATTGTGCACCACCACTTAACAGCCAAATTCCATGATAATCATTGAATTGTTTCTAAACGACCATTTGCACCTGGATAACTGAGAGTGATTTTAAGTGTGATGATCATCTGCTAAATGAGCAACAACGACCACAATTCACTCCTTCAGTCAGTGAAGCTCCCACAGCCGTTCATGAGAGTTTAAATGCCAGGGTATATTCCCATCTTCCCACATAAGAAGAAGAAGCGTGCAGGAGGAATTACTCCAGAAGAAACTACGGACATACTATTGTAAAGATGGAGATTAAGGAAGAACCCTGCAGAATAAAAGATGAAGATACAGAGGAACAAATAGGTTGGTGTTTTCCTTCATTCTCTTTAATGACTGATGAGGAACATTAAGATGAAACCTTACATATGACAATAACATCCAAATCTAGAAACTAGTAGACTAACTGGATTTGTTCTAAATTGAGGTTTTTAATAATGCTTTTTTTCTCATTTATATTTTTATTCAATTATGGGAATTCATTTTGTTTATGTTAGACCTGATGGAAATGAATGAAGACAAACAGCATCAGTTTCAAAAACCTCATTTTTTCACAAATGAAGATGGAAATGCAGTCGTTTCAAAGACTGAAGAGAATTTCACACAGAAACAAGCTGGAAAATCTGGAGTCAAAGGATCTTTCACCTGTTCTGAGTGTGGAAAAAGTTTTATATCTAAATCAAAGCTGAACAAACATGTGATGATTCACAGAGGAGAAAAATCATTCACATGCTCTCAGTGTGAAAAGAGTTTCTCTCAAAAAAGTCATCTCAAAGACCATTTGCATTCTCACTCTAGAGTGAGATCATTCAGCTGTGATCAGTGTGATAAAACATTTGTTCATGAATCAAGCTTAAGAAAGCACATTAATGTTCATTCTGCTGCGAAAACTCACCTCTGTTCTGTTTGTGGAAAGAGCTTTTCACATCTTGCATCTTTAAAACAGCATGAGCATATTCATACTGGTTTGAGACCTTATGTGTGCTCTGAGTGTGGAAAGACCTTCACTACATCCGGCAACTTAAAAACACACCAGAGAGTTCATACTGGAGAGAAACCGTACAAGTGTTCACACTGTGAAAAGAGTTTCTCTCGGTCAGGAACCCTGAAAGATCATGAGAGAGTTCATACTGGAGAGAAACCGCACCAGTGCTCTTGTGGAAAGAGTTACAGCCATTCATCTACTCTACTGAAACATAAGAAAAATCACCTCCTTAACTTGTGAATAAGCAAAATATGGAATTACATTTAATCCAGTACTTTAATCTAAAATTAGTATTGAAGTTTTATTGTTTGACAAGGGGAACTGGTTAAAATGGTTGTGAATTGCATTGCAAGTGTTGCATGTGTTGTTCTTCCGACACCCGTATTGATCCTCTGTTGTGTTGCACATGTGCAGTAAAACACAGAGTGTTACTGTATACAAGATGAATGAACAGTAAAGCAACAATGTGAAAATACTTGTGTCAGTGTCATCACTCAAGCAGTGCATGGTCATCTCATACAGATGGAACAAGAAAAATAGTTCAGAAAACTTTTATTATTTTCATTGAGCATACAGTTAAAATTAGACATAATTCTACTCTTACTCCAGTTCAGTGATGGTTGTTTTCCATTGTAAAAATCATTAGTTATATCTATCCATTAGTTCTTATCATTAGTAATGTAAAAGAGCCATTCTACTGAAAGGGTGACATTGACATTAAATGTATAAAATTGCATGAAAATTAACTCTAAAATACATTTTATTATTCAGCAAAATTTCATGCACAATAAGCTAACTACAAATTTAAAATGTATAATTAAAAACATTAATAAAAACAACACAGAACACTAAAAAATAGCATTTTCTGCATGTCCCAACTCCCTATCTCTAAACTTTGCCATGAAATATAATGATTAAAATCATTCAGAAATCTGATTTTTCTTGTAATAGTTACATTATTACATCCCCTCTCTAGAATATTCCCCAAGACATATTTTCAACAGTAAGTTGCATCATCAGGATCTTATGAAGGCAATGGAGCGATCATAAGTCAGTCCTTTCATTTTCATTTCTGTAAATTTGATGAAATTGTAACTTTGAATGAGAAGGTCAATCTCAACATACAGTCCCGTAACCTAAACGTTTTCTTAGATTACATTTTTTAAAAATATTAACTTTTGGTAAGGCACTAGAAATGGCTCAGTGTCCTATCGTTTTGCTTAAAAACTCAATCCTGTTACTTTCAGTCCTGTTGCCATTTTTTTTCCTTTGTCTAAAAGAAACCACTAAACCAAACCACTATTCTAAACCACTATTTTTATCAGTTTTGTCTGGCTCATAATTTATACAATTATTTAATGAATTAATTCTAAAGAAAAATGATAAACTTGAGGCTTAAAATAAAAAAAAAATGGCTTTGTGTTTTTTTTTTTTATTAAAATACACCTGGCTTTCATAGTGATTTTATTGGCACAAATATCAAATTTTTAAACATATAACCAACAATTTCTTTAAAATAAACACTTTCTTGCAGGGAAAACAAAGGATTTAATTGACATGCTTTCAAACTTGCTTTTTAAATGACACCTGCTTTTCGGTAACAGGATTGAGAAAATATGTGCCCATCTTCTGCTTAAATCTTGTAAAAAATAAATAAAGTTGCCCGAGATTGACCATTACACATTTTGAATAGTTAAATATATGTAGTAATAGATTTAATGTTGAAAAAGATAAAAAAAAAAAAAAAAAGTTTATTTTTGAAGAGTTACAACAAGCAAATGTCACCCATTTGGTGGCATGGCCCAAAAATCATTATACAGCCGCTCTGGAGATAACAGTGATGTCATCGTCCATCTAAGTTCATCTCTCTTTAACTTCACTTATCTTTCACCCTTCAGTTGTCTTTGAGTTTCTCAGTTGTCCTCGATGTGAATAGATAGATCTCAACATCATAGTCACTTCTGGAATGGGACTTTTCAAATATTCAAAATATGCTGGAAAACCAAAAAATGTACAGGACCTGGATTTTTCTGAATAACAGTGGGCAGGTTAACTCCCAGACATAAATACACTGATGCCCTATTGGCTGCGGGGGTGTACATCAACAGCACCGCCATATTGCGGAGAGCAACTTGTTTAAAGCTCAAATCTATCTGTGGTTTACTTATAAAGATAGCGCCTATTTAAAAATTTTATCTGACGTTTTCAGAGTTGTGAGATCCAGAAACAGTTGTTGATCACCCAGGTAACGACACAGAATTAAGAATTAAATTTATTATTAAAGATAAATAAACATTGTCAACAATGAAACACCCAGATTATTTACTCAGGTATTTACTGGCAAAGAAAGGGTATATGCTTCAGTGGGGTGGTTAAAATTGCTTTTAAGTAGACCAAAGAGTATAAGTTCGGTTTTATTTTCATTTAATTTTAGGAAGTTTGCAGACATCCACTTTTTTTATTTTTTCAAGGCATGCCTTAAGGTGCTCGAGTGAATTTTTTCCTGCCCGTTTGTCGTCTGTACTGCAGTGAAACGACAGATCATATTTTTAAAATTATGCATCCCAAAGGGAGCATATAGAGGGAAAAGAGCATTGGGGACAGTATTGAACCCCATCGAAGGTGAGCAACAGAGGACATAGAGGAGCCGAAATGAACAATCTTCTCAATCAGAATCTTCGATCTGTCAAGTATGATCTTTAAACCAATTTAATACTGTTCCTTTTAGCCCCACATCATATTCAAGTCTGTAGTGATGGGAAGTTCGGATCATTTTACTGATTCGGATCTTTGAGTCTCGTTCAGTAAAATGAACGAATCTTTTATCGAGTCATTTCGTTCATTTCGGTCATTTCATAATTATATAATTAAAATGTCATGTTAAATATCCCATACATCTAGTACTTACGAAAATCTTAATTACATTTGTAAAAATAACATAATAGGGTAATGCAGCCAAAGCCAAAAGCAACTGAAATAACTGTAACGTTAGCTATTAATTAGTTGCTGGGTCTAAAGTTCAGGCTATGCAGTCTGACCCTGTTATAGTTCACCTCACCTCCTGATCCGAGACGTTCTTTGCTTTGCAACTTCATATTTATCAGGTTTGTTCTCCTCCTCTCATGTCTCGAGACGTTAGCTGTTGACTCGTCAGTGTCTGACTCTGATCTGTGCTGTCTGCTGGCCGTGCCATGCGATATAGCAGGACCGGAAAGATTAAGGATTAGTTCATCTCTCGAGTTCGGGTTCGGCCGGGTCCGAGTCTTTCGTTCTTCCTGTCAGTCCCATAGAGTCTATGCTGTCAGCACCGGAAAGAGAAATGATTAGTTCATCTCTCGAGTTCGGGTTCGGCGGGTCCGAGTCTTTCGTTCTTCCCGTCAGTCCCATTAAGTCTATGCTTTCAGTACCGGAAAGGGGAATGATTAGTTCATTTGAGTCTTCGGGTTTGAGTCCGTCGTTCTTTTCTCACGTGGCCACGGGTCTCGCATCAAATACAACATTAGATTCGTATTATTGACTGCGTCTGAATATTGTGTTATATAGGCATTAAAATACAAATGTTCAATAAACATTAACGTCCATTATTCCTTATTCCTTATTATTGTCCCTGTCCGTCTCTTTTCTATATTATGCATCTGTGGTGTGTTTTATTATATATTGTACATTAATTAACTACTATTATATTATACATCATCTACGTGCTTGTTTGTAAAAGGTTTGTGAATTAGTTTGTAAAAAGTTTGTGAATTTGGGTATTCAATACGGTGACAATTCACGTGACTAAAGAACGAAGGACTCAAACCCGAAGACTCAAATGAACTAATCATTCCTCTTTCCGGTGGTCTGACAGCATAGGCTCAATGGGACTGACAGGAAGAACGAAAGACTCGGACTCGAGACTCGAGAGATGAACTAATCATTTCTGTTTCCAGTACAGATTCAGAATCCATATGTTGCGCAATGCGCATGCGCGGGTAACACAAGATGAACGAATCACTCCCTGAGACAACTCGATAGTCCCGAGTCATATTAAAGATTCGTTCAAAATGAACGAATCGTTCATGAACGACACATCACTACAAGTCTGGACAAAAGAGTATCATCATGGTCCACCATATCAAAAGCAGAGGTAAGATCTAAGAGCATTAAAATGATAGAATCTCCGGCATACGTTGCCAGATAGATATCTTTAAAAACCCTCAGTAGTGCTCATTCAGTACTGTTGGGGTGCTCGAAAACCAGATTGAAGCTTCTCATATATAAAATGTGAATTTAAATAGGAATGTAATTGATTTGTTTTTTTTCGAGATAGGCCTATAATTATTCAAAATGGCAGGATCTAGATCTGGTTTCTTAACTAATGGAAGTACTAATGCATTTTTAAGGTCAGCTGGAAAGATTCCCAAGCTTAGTGATTTATTAACCATGGTGAGTAAGCTTGGTCCTAATGTGTCAAAAAATTGTATTAGACTAAGAGGTGGAATAATGTCTAATGAACAATTGCATGTGTATGATCGAGTCAGAACTGCAGGCTAACATCAGTGAGATCTCATCATGTGGAAACTGCAACTGTTGGTTCAAAGGGTCTCTGTCACGGTGTGGGTTTGTCTTGTCATAGTGGTTCCCTGTCTGTCTATTAGGCTACGTTCACACTGCAGGGCTTAAAGGATTAGTTCACTTTTGAAAAAACTTTTGCTGATAATTTACTCACCCCCATGCCATCCAAGATGTCCATGTCTTTCTTTCCTCAGTTGAAAACAAATTAAGCTTTTTGATGTAAACATTCCAGGATTTTTCTCCTTATAATGGACTTCCATGGGAACCAGGTCCAACCGAGGTCCAAACGACAGTTAATAACAGTTTCAGATGCAGCTTCAAATGTCTTTAAACGACACCAAACGATGAATAAGGGTCTTATCATGCGAAACGATCGGTTATTTCAAAGCTTATTCCAAAAATGTAACTTTTCTAAGGACAAATTCTAGCCTTGCTCTATTCTGTGAGGCGCGTTTGCAACGTCACGTAATACGTAATTACGTTCAAAAGGTCACGGGCGACGTAGCCGGAAGTACAGAATCAAAATTGTCCGACATCGTTGTTTTACCTTTTAATTCCTTTTTTGTAAACGGCGTTTGAGTTAGTTTGCACGTTCAACCTATGCGTTCAACTTGTAAACACTCTGACTCTGTATTTCTGGCTACGTCGCCCGTGACCTTTTGAACGTAATTACGTATTACGTGACGTTGCAAACGCGCCTCACAGAATAGAGCAAGGCTAGCATTTGTCCTTAGAAAAGTTAAATTTTTGGAATAAGCTTTGAAATAACCGATCGTTTCGCATGATAAGACCCTTATTCAGGGTCTGGTGTCGTTTAAAGACATTTGAAGCTGCATCTGAAACTGTTATTAACTGTCGTTTGGACCTCGGTTGGGCCTGGTTCCCATGGAAGTCCATTATAAGGAGAAAAATCCTGGAATGTTTTCATCAAAAACCTTAATTTCTTTTCGACTGAGGAAAGAAAGACATGGACATCTTCGATGACATGGGGGTGAGTAAATTATCAGCAAAAGTTTTTTCAAAAGTGAACTAATCCTTTAATGCTCAATTCCGATTTTTCAAAAAAAATTTGTTTTTTTTGCAAGGCCGTTCACATTTCCAATTAAAAGCGACCTTTTGTGATCTCCTGTGTGAACATGAAATGACCCAGAAGTGACCCGCATGCGTAGAAGAGTAATCAACGGTCAACGACGTCACTTGTTGTTTGCGGAATAGTTCTTTTTTTCCATATGTTGCGAGCTTTTGTTTTATTATTATTATTGCCACAGCCCATATACAAACACAGACAACAATTATTTTATCGACGGGCAAAGTTTGCACATGAATGTAAGATTTTTCCGATCCTCACCATCACCGACCTCGTCATAAAACCCGTTTAATTGATAGTACGCGTCCTCGGCGCTCCTTGCTTTGTCGCTGGTGGCCGCGGTGAGACACTGGTGGCTGGTGTTGCCAGATTGGGTGTTTTTTCGCTACATTTTAAGGCATGTTTACATGTGTTTTAGCCAGGGTTTCGCCTGGAAGGCTCTATAGAAATCTGGCACCCTACTGTACGAAGTTAAACTGACAGAGAGCGCACGTTCACAGACACCAGAATGAACGTGTTCACAGTAATGTTCATCAGGTAGTAATACACTATATGAACGCGTTCAGGCACTATCGTTCGTTGAACGCGTTCAGGCACAACACTGGGGAAGAGACACGTCTGCAGCGGCCCATAACAGTGCAGAAACGCGTTGGAGTTAGCTTGTATTGGCTAGCTACAGGTGCGTGCAATGACGTGCGGGTCGGATATATGTGACCTGGCCGTTCAGATTGAAGTCACATTTCAAAAGATCGGATACATATCGGATTTGGACCACATACCCAAGTGGCCTGGGTCGCATTTGAAAAGATCGGATCTGTGTCGTTCAGACTGTCATGAAAAAATCAGATACAGGTCGCATAGGGGCAAAAAAATCGGAATTAGGTCGTTTCAGCCTGCAGTGTGAACGTAGCCTTAGTCTTCACAGGTGTTTCCCCTTAACTACGCCCCTTTGTTATCCTATCTAGATTGTTGTCCCTGTTTTTAAGCCGTGTTTCAGCTCAGTCTTTGGGAGTTCTTGTAGTTGTTATGTTGCCTGTAGCCTTGTCCCTGGCGTATGTTGATGTTCTGAGTTTCTGTGGTTTACCTGTTTAATTAAATTTGTGCTTGTATTTGGATCCTGCTTCTACCTTCTCTGCTGCATTATAACAGTCTCATTGTCCTTCAGATGAATGGTTGGGGCTGGGATCGGAGGATCCAGTGAAAAAAAAAATTAACATTTTCTCAAAATTGTGCAGTTCTAATTGTTTAAAGGAGCATTTCTCCCATTTCTACATTGGTCTTTATTGAAAGTGGATCATATATGTAGTCGAAATGTAAAATAATTTTTGAATTTGGTGCCCTCTTGTATATATATATCAATGTATAATTAAAATGTAAGTACTCTGATAAAAAGAGTATAAAAATCAAGTGACTCTAGAACGTTTAATCTGCACTAAACACAGCTCATTATTTCCAACCGGGACGAAACAACAGATTGGCTTAGGCGACTGTCATTCTCTTGCAACCATGGCAACAACTCTTGTCACACAGGGCCTGGCCACTTGCATGTATCCAGATCATACCTGTTCACCTGCCCTTGTTTGAGCTTGAAGATGCAAAACTGGACGCAGGTCCTCTTGTCCAAGAAGTGCTCCTTGCCCTGCACTTCGACCACCCCGTCCTCTACTTCCTCGGATCCTAGTTGCACGACCTCCTCTGCTTCGCCCTCGACCCCGGATCTGTCCTCGAGCTGACGATGCAGTACTTGTCTCTGGAGTGTAGTCCTCATCAGAGTCAACAATGCTTTCATCATGGAAACTCTTACATGCCGAACACCATATATGTTATTATGAATCTTACACGAAATCTTCATCACAGTGTAAATGATGGCAATTGAAAAACGTGTATCATGCAACCTGTTTTTAGCTTTGCCTTATAGATAACTAGCTTGTTAGCGAATCAATAAATATATATTTGAAACTTTACCAATAGCTTGATAGTGAGTACTAAAATACATCTTATTTGTTTATCTTCATAATTATAAAGTTAGTTTTTTTTAAAAATTCTTAATTTTTATATATTTTAATATTTTTTTGTGATTCTGACATGAAGTCACTACATGCACTGCACTCCTTGCTCTCCGCTCGTCTCAAGTAAATACTACGTCTTCAGCTCAGCGGTCGGAGTCGCGTGTTCATGTGTTTTGGGGGCGTGGCTTTGGAAGGAGCCCAGAAGGGAGGGGGTGGAGTGAATGGAAATAATGAGCTGTCTTTAAAACAGTCGTGAGAGGTCTACAGACACTCAATTTTGATACTTTCTTTTTCAGAGTACTTACATTTTAATTATGAATTGATATATACAGAAAGTTTAAACAAATTTGGAAAAGCTTTTTTTAATAAAATTCCTACCTACAATACCTTTAAGAAAAGTCTACACATAATGCATAGTGGCGAGAGTGAGCAGATAGAAAAAGAGAGAGAAGACAAATGAGATTGACTCCATGTGTGTGCGCTGTCTATGTGTAATCCTGTTCATAAACTTAAGTAAATAGGTGGTTTTATTTTTAATTCAAGTCGTTAGTTGTCACTACTGCTTGTTAAGAAAGAAAAGACCCAACAACCCTCTTGATTGTGAGTACATTTATTCAGTAAGTCACACAATTGCTGTGCTTTTTTCTTTGTCTCAAAATATACAGAGCTTAAATGTGAAAAAAATGCAAGAAATTCTATTCAATATGTTCTCAATGCATCATTTCTATTTGTGAAATTAATGAAAATAATTGAAGTCAAAGAAATAGCATCTCTCATAAATCAGAGCATTTTAATGTAGTAACATTAGTTTCATGAACTACTACTGACCCTGAGAAAAATTAATTTTTACAAATGATCAAACTTATTTGAGCAAATTTCCCTCTTAGATTAATTAGTCACTATTGAAACAAATTCCAGCTTTTGCTTAGTCTGAATGTTAAATTATTACTTGTATGTGTATTATTGTGAATGATGGATCTGAAGATGAGCATTTGCCCATTTAGGCAACCTCAGAGTGGCAATGCATTTTCTCATGATACCGTAGATTAGATATTTGGACGTAACTCTTCCCACACAAAGAGCACTTGTACGGTTTCTCTCCAGTATGAACTCTCTCATGAACTTTCAACTCTTTTCACAGTGTGAGCACTTGTACGGTTTCTCTCCAGTATGAACTCTCTTGTGTGATTTTAAGGCACTGGATGTATTAAAGCTCTGTCTACAGTCAGAGCACATATAAGGTTTCACACCAGTATGAATACGCTCATGCACTTTTAAGTGCTGCAGTCGTAAAAAACTCTTTTCACATAAAGAACAAAAGTAAGGCTTCATGTCAGCATGAACATTAAGGTGTCTTTTTAAGTTTGATGAATAAACAAATGTTTTATCACACTGATCACAGCTGAACGACTTCACTTCAGAGTGAGAGTGCAGATGATCATTGAGAGAGCTATTCTGACTGAAACCCTTTCCACACTGAGAGCATGTGAACGTTTTTTCTCCAGTGTGAATTTTCACGTGTCTTTCAAGATGTGATTTATATATAAAACTCTTTCCACACTGAGTGCATGTGAACATTTTTTCTCCAGTGTGAATTTTCATGTGTCTTTCAAGATGTGATTTATATGTGAAACTCTTTCCACACTCAGAGCAGGTTAAATATACTTTGACTCCAGCTTGTTTTTTTGTGAAATTCTCTTCAGTCTTTGAAATGACCGTGTTTTCATTACCATTTTTTAAATGATGAGGTTTTTCAAACAGATGTTTGTCTTCATTTTTATATGTCAGTCTTCCATCTTCATTTGTGTAATGATGGTGTTTTTCTTCATTCACTTCCATCGAGTCTAAAATCAACATATTGAGAAACAAGGAAATAAAGTTTACTTATAATTTAGAACAAATCTAGTTTACAACAGAGTTTTACAACAGTTTTCATCTTAATGTTCCTCATCAGTCATTAAAGAGAATGAAGGAAAACACCAACCTATTTGTTCCTCTGTATCTTCATCTTTTATTCTGCAGGGTTCTTCCTTAATCTCTATCTTTACAATAGTATGTCCGTAGTTTTTCCTGGAATAATTCCTCCTGCTTGCTTCTTCTTCTCCTGTGGGAAGATGGGAATATTCCCCTGTTTTTAAACTCTCATGAACGGCTGTGGGAGCTTCACTGACTGAAGGAGTGAATTGTGTTCGTTGTTGCTCATCTAGCAGATGATCGTCACACTTACAGCAACATGACATCATGACTTTTGCGTAAACATACACGCCAATTTCGAGTCAAGTGGCATGTTATCTCAACGCATTTTGAGCTATCCGCATGTATGTCTACGCCATTAACGTCCGCGTCATTCCGTGTGTCCGTACACGCCGTCAAATGTCCGACCAAAACAAAGCAAAATGTACATCTACATCTGAGGAGCTATGTTTTTCTTTCCTAGGATGGTAAGGGAACAGTAATAAATGCCATTAACAGGGACAGGGTTGAGGTAAGTCATATATTTATATATACAGTAATAACGTTAAGTCAACGGCGTTCATAAACACGCTAAATAAGCGATTATGCGTGTTGATAGCACGCCAAAAATGGAAATACGAATTGGCGTGTCATATACACGCTACTTCATGAGATCAGTCTCCTTACAGAGAGACGCCAGGCTGCAAGTAGATTTATGCAATCAATTCTAAACTCACTGATTGTATTTTAACACTGGGGGGTAATATCGCGAACGGGTGGGGGCATCGTGAGTGGCAAGCGAGCAGGTACAAGTAGTGAGTTGTTGAAATGCAGCTAAATTAAGTGGATAGTGAAAGACAACAGGAAGGATTTAAAGTGTGACATCTGTCCTTGGAGGCTTGCAAATATTCATGTTAACAGGCTAGTTTGCTAACACTGGAAGGTGGCAGCCAAATAGGGGTTTATATTACTTTATGACTAGCTAAGAATATGCAAAACTGAGGTTGCTGAGCTGAAAATGTGAAAATATAAGGTAGCATATACAATAAATGACAAGAATCTGGAAAACAATATGCAATATCGATGGTTTACCATGGACTTACAGATCTGTTAGATTAATTTTAGGGAGACCATCTCCAGCTTCAAAGCCATCAGTCATCAGTTGGAAATAGGCACCTCAAGCCTTGTGACATGTGGTGGCAGCAGCAATGCAAGATGTCAGGAAATGATCAAGAGACAGTGTAGTACCATAATATTTAAGTTTATTAAGGAAGAAAGGTCATATTTATACAAACGATAAAGCAGAATTATCCAAGATGTCCAGTCCATCTTATCATAGCATTCAAAGATCAACCCCTACCAAATACGGCATATTAAGAAATACAATAAGAGAGGTCAAATGTTCAAATGTATGTGCATGTCTTGAGTTCTCATTTGCGTGAATTATGTTTTTACTCCAATCAGTGATATTATAAGACCTAACTCAGTAAACACCATCTTAATAAAGCATACTATGTAAAGAAAAGCAGCTTAGTCCAGAATTAAAATGCAATGCGTTTAATTACGTCAAGCACTTTCCTCCCATAGAATAAAGAAAATGCTTAACGTGGCATGTGCCTTAATGCACTAAGACAGTGATATTAAAAGACCAACCTCATAAATAACATAATATGTAGCTACAGAAAAGCAGATGAGCCCATATTACGAAAGAATGCAAATTTAAGTTCACTTAAGTTTCTTTCCTTTTATTTTTCATAGAAATAAGCACATTACATACAACATTATTGACCATATAATCCCCATTCAACCATAAACTACCCATGACCAAACTTGACTGATTTTAATACATTTTCATCCACTCTTCAAGAGTGAGTTTCAAACATCGACTGTGTTTACACTTGGCATTAACATGTGACCTGTATCTGGATGTTGTCCAGATGCACACCAAAAAGTGTAAACGTGCTTCTGAACGGAATGTTATCCGATCAGTATGTCCAGGTTTGGAGGTAGTCGAGGACGTATTGTGATCGGATCTGTGTAATGTAAACGCAATCCAGCCATCGTGTCTGCATTCACAGTTGAACATCACACAAAACCCCGCCCACTGTCATTATTCCCCGCCTCTCTCCGGGAATTGCTGCATGTAGCTGTGTGGTTTTGCAATACAGTCGAGTGCGAAGTACAATGCAAATAAACTGAAATGTTTGATTTCGCACCCTAAAGTTGCAGAGCCATTAATTTTCTGTAAACAGTAGGGCTAGGCAAAAAAAATCTATTTTTCGATTAATCGTTTTTTAAAATGTGGTCGATTCAAAATTGATTCTCAACGGCCATGAATCGATTTTTTCCATATTCGGGTTTCGCGGTGCCGTGTCTTCTCTCTCAGCACTAGGTTTGTGGCTCTTAATTTCTTTGCATTAATTAACCACTAGTAAATTTATGTCCACTGTTCTTTTTTTATAAATATAGGATTTGTATTACATCTATATTCATTATAGTCGAATCGAGAATCAAATCAGGAATCGAGAATCCAAAATCGAATCGAGAATCGAATTGAACTGAGAGCTTGCGAATCGAAATCGAATTGAAATTGAACATGTGAATCGATACTCAGCCCTAGTAAACAGCACGCATTTTTCTCACCACAGCTAGCAATGTTCTCGGATACGTTTCTCTGAACCGTTTTCATTACGGAATCTATCCACATTATTAGTACTTGCAGCTTCTTCATCCTCCTCATTTTGCAAGATTTGTATAATCTACCACGATTGAATACTGTTTTTAAAAGAAACCCCACCATTTCAGGTCGGCTTTGCACAGGACCCATCCTTTTTTTTCCGGGAATGCGAGATGCGTTATCTGTTATACAAATACAGTGGACAGGTGTAAACGCACCATGTCTTAATTGGCTCCGGATCATGGTAATCGCATCTTAATGCCAAGTGTCAACGCAGCCTTCATTTAGACTTTGTTGAGAGTTTTAATGGCCTGACGCCACCATTGTTTCACAAGTGTTTTACACAACAAAGCTTTTTCTTATGTTTCAGTAGATTAGAAGAGAAGGTGAAACTCTTCCCACATGAAGAGCACTGGTGTGGCTTCTCTCCAGTATGAACTCTCTCATGAGCTTTCATGACTCCTGACTGAGAGAAACTCTTTCCACAGTGTGAGCACTTGTAAGGTTTCTCTCCAGTATGAATTCTCTGGTGAGTTTTTAAGTTGCTCGATGTACTATAGCTCTTCCCACAGTTAAAGCAGACATGAGGTCTCACACCAGTATGGATACGCTGGTGAACTTGTAAATTTTTTAGTAGTGAAAAACTATTTCCACAAAAAGAGCAAACATGAGGCTTCGCGCCAGTATGAACTTTAAGGTGTGTTTTTAAGCCTGATGCCACAACAAATGTTTTATCACACTGATCACAGTTGAATGATCTCACTCCAGAGTGAGTGTGCAGGTGATCATTGAGATTTCTTTTGTAAGTGAAACTCTTTCCACACTGAGTGCAGATGAAAGGTTTTTCTCCGGTGTGAATCCTCATGTGGTCATTTAAGTTTCTTTTGTGTATAAAACTCTTTTCACACTGAGTACATGCAAACAGATTTTCTCCAGTGTGAATTCTCATGTGCCTCTTAAGGTCTGGTTTATGCACGTAACTCTTTCCACACTCAGAGCAGGTGAAAGATCCTTTGACTCCAGATTTTCCAGCTTGTTTTTGTGTGAAATTCTCTTTAGTCTTCGAAACGACTGCATTTCCATCTTCACCTTTGAAATGATAAGACTTTTGAAACTGATGCCGTTTGTCTTCATTCACTTCTATTGGGTCTAAAATCAACATTAAATTCCCAAAATTAAATTAAAAGTCAAAAGATAAATAAATTTAATTCTTAATGTAGTACAAACCTAGTTTACTACTGTGTCTTCTAGCATCTAGTTTTTGATGTATTGTTTTCTGATGTATCTTCCTGAGGACCAGAAATTTTTTGTATGAGAATTTAGTTTTTTTTTTCATATTTTATGCTATGTCCTCTGTAGTGGACACCAGGGGCCCATTCTTTGTATGTGGATTACTTAATTAGCTGGATTTCATTGTTGGCACTTACCCATGACTGTAGAGGGTTCTACAATGCGATAAATAACTTGCATATGCAACTAAATCTTCCCTCTGGGCAACTAAATCATGTTTATCATTAGCCACTGCCTAATAAATACTTGTGTGTTAGAGGCAAAGTATACGTTTAGAATAAATATATTTTAACTTTCTGAACACTGTCTGAGTGCTTGAGAGTTTCACTCAGTCAAGTGATCTGACATATTTCAATTCAGCTTAATGGATGTGCATAGTAACTGTATTTGACGTACCATAAACTCTAAACTAGCGTGAGGGCGCACGGCTCGCCATTCCTTTGCTAAGATCGCCGTTTTTCACACACACGCAACAAGAGAGAGACCCTTATGCGACCCTTATGCAGAGTTCACACTGCACGATTTTAGCCCCCATCTTCACTGACCAATTCGAAATTCAGCGAAAAGCATTTTGCGAAATTGCCAACAAAAGGTTGAAATCAGAGCCAAATTGGTACTCTTTATCAAAGACCCGATCTGAGAGAATCGCAGATGAGTCGGAGAAGCCCATGAGATATTTGGCATGCAATGAAATGTGCTGAAATGTGCTCTGACTGAAAATTACATCGGCGATGACCTACAGCCAATGAGATCTCTGGGGAAGTGTGGGGAGGAGTTACAGACCTGAATATCAGTCTTTTAATAGATATATTTGAACTGAATTGAATAATTGAATTCTTTCTCCAGTACTGGTCGTAAATAATGCGCAAACGGCAATCCCATTGGCTCCCATTGGCTAGCACTCATCTCTATTTTAATTTCAGCAAATCAGTTTGAGTGAACGCGGACAACTTGATTAATATTCATGAATTCAGCTCATCAATTCTTACTGCACTGCAGAGTGTGCAAAGTAACATATTTTATCAACAGTGTAATAGTGAATAGCACATAACAGGCACTATACCAGTAAACATGAAAATCTATTGGTACAACATGGATCACATGACTAAACTTACATCATCGTTTTAAAATACCTCCGGCTTCACGCGAAAACAGCGTTTTCAAATGTATCCGCTTTGGAGAGTGTTTTCCAAAAGCTACATTTTCATTGACTTAAATCACCGCCTCAGTGTGGACGGAAGGCCAAACTGGAGACAAAAATATACGTTTTCAAACCAAAACGAATTAGTGTGGACAATTTGTGTAATTATCTTTTAATAATTATTACTATTATCTATTACAATTACAATAAGTTTTTTGATTAATATTCATGCATTCAAAAGCTCATCAATTCTTAGTGCATTGCATATTTTTTAATATTAGTAGTAGAATTAGTATCTTTTAATAATTCTTCCTATTATTATTTTTTTTTTACATAAACACTGAATGACCAACATTATCTTAAAGCACCACCCTTAAAGGAGAAGTCCGGCGCAAAACAAACTTTTGGTCTACTGATACAAAGCTTAATGCTAATTCCTGAAGTATCCCTTTAATTAAATTCAGAGTTTTGGACTTATCTTCATATTTGAAATATAACATGGTCAGGCATGTGGCTTTAGCTGCAGTGCATTTCAAATAGCATTCTCTGTTTGTATGTGTACTTATTTTTAGTGGTATAGTTATACTATGTTGGGTTCTGTGCCATGTGGCTACTTGGAAATATTTGTGAAATTATTACTGTAGTATCTAATAAGCCTATGAGGGTAGACACAAATCTATCTAGATGCAAACTTATGTTGGATATTTCATAATAACTTTACAAACTTTGAAAACTAGGCTATTTATAACATACAGTATATTTCATTATAAGAACAATTAATTTAGCATTTACTATAAACTGTCAAGTGTGCTTTCAAATGAGACCATAATTATGTGTTTATGCAAAGGGTTCATAAACTGTTTTAGTTTGAGTATGCCATGTATTAATTTATTATTATTATAATTATTTTTTAAGTGGGGGTGCAGGCTAACAGGTTAAGTGAGGTACGAAGAACGGCCCCCTGGATTGTTACTAAAAAAATTAAAATGCCATTATAATACATGTATAGGCAAAACATTATTTCTTTGGTTGTTGTTGGGTGTGTGTGTTTTTTTAATATACCAATACATTATTAGGTTTCAGGCAATAATTACCAAACTTTGTATAAAGATAATCCTCAACTATGTTATGAAAGATATAAGAATAATTTGATACACTATTTTATTTTAGGGAATATGTTTGAAAATTTGCTATAAATGTGTAGTCTCATTCAATATAATGTAATTATTTGCATATTAATGTATTCTTATATATATGTAATTCATATATATATTCATATATATTGTATTCATATATATATGTAAAAGATGTACAATAATGGGAGGAATAACTTGACAACATTTTCATAAGAATATTTCATAATTAATAGGATTATTGATGTATACAAAAAGATCTACAGAGAACACGCATGAAATCGATGCCCTGTTTTATAAAGAAAATCCTATTCTGATTTGAAACTCAAAGTTTTTCTGATATGTTTTTTTTAAGACAAACAATTTGAAAATTACTGTTTAAATGATAACTACAAAATATCAAAACTTTGATCATGCAGTAATTGTCAACAATGACTACAACAAAAAATTGAGGGATTTGTCAAGGTGAAACCTCCAAACATTTGTATTTCTGAAAAGCCCTGAATGTGCTATTTACAGAACTGTTACATGAATGATCTCATAGAAATTTGCTAAAAAAAAATAATGTCATCTACAGAGAATAAAGTCTATGCCTGGGTCTCAGGAGGATTTGTGAGTTTTCATCTTAATGTTCCTCATCAGTGATTAAAGAGAATGAAGGAAAACACCAACCTATTTGTTCCTCTGTATCTTCATCTTTTATTCTGCAGGGTTCTTCCTTAATCTCCATCTTTACAATAGTATGTCCGTAGTTTCTCCTGGAGTAATTCCTTCTGCTTGCTGCTTCTTCTCCTGTGGGAAGATGGGAAATTGAATATTCTCCAGCATTTAAACTCTCATGAACGGCTGTGGGAGCTTCACTGACTGAAGGAGAGAATTGTGGTCGTTGTTGCACTTGCTCATTTAGCAGATGATCATCACTCTTACAATCACTCGAGATTATTCAACTTTAATTGTTTTGCTCTAATAGCCATTTAGAAACAATTTAACTCCTCTGGCTGATATTTGTTGCTCTTACATTTGAAATGATTAACATGTTTACCAGGTTCATAACATAAAATGAAAACAACTCATAATCTCTGCAAATTGTAATGTGAAAAAAGTCAATAACGAGTTTATGTTTCACGAGAGTAGTGAACAACATCAGTCGGTTTATTTGGATTAATTTCTGAGTGATTCACTAAATGAACTGATTTGTCGTTTGGATTTAGATTTCTCCTAATAAATGATAAAATGAATGTACTCACAGTAAAACAGCACATTTAGAGCAGAATGAACGGCTGTGCTCCACTTCTCGTGTTTATGTTTATGTTCCCTTGCCTTGCTCACTTCTCTTCTTCTCCTAGACTCGGATGTGTGTCATTTCTTCGGTTGCTCCAGCGCCTCTACTGGCGGAAACCATTTGTAACTTTCTAACGTTCATATACAACAAGCAAGAGATTATAGAAACACTATGTATCTCCTCAAATATGTTTGATTGGGATAAAGTCTAAAGATTCAAAATTCAAATATCTACTAAGGACTTTGAAAATGTAGCCTACTTAACTTTTTCAACTTGTTTGTGTTCAGAACCATAACTGCATGACAAGGGATGGTAATGTTGCACACACAAGGACACAGAAAACATGTAGCATGGAAGTCCATGGTGCCTGAGAAGTTGTGAAGTCAAATTTAACAGCTGTTAAACATAGATTTAACAGCAGGAGACCAGTAGTTAGGGCAGTGCTGGTGGTTTCTACAGTGTGAGTGCAGCGGTGATAGCGAGCTTTGAGCTCTCAACTACTGTTTTAACAGCAACAAATTTCTAAAGGTTTGTGTGTGTTGATGGCTGGTTATTGGGCGGAAAAGAGAGTGCTTTACTGTTTCACTGCTTACTGGTTTCGGCCAGTAGAGGCGCTCGAGCAACCGAAGCAATGACACATATCCGAGTCGGAGAAGTGAGCGTTGCCCTGTTATGGGTAGAAAGTAATAGGGGTAATAGAAAAATAGTTAGCATTTGACTCTAGTTCTGCTCTTTTAAGTATCAAGAATTCACACTCAGGATCTAGGAAAGACATTCTTCTAGAAATTTTACAGTTAGCAAGTGGATTGCAAAAGGCGGGTTTAAAATTTTCCTTCTTATGGGTTCCAGCCCACATAGGGGTGGAGGGGAATGAGTTGGCTGCCAAGAAAACAGCAGGGAAAGACAACATTGATGTTGACATAAAATATAGTAAAGCAGAGGTTAAGAGTATTGTTAAAACAAGAACTTATGAAAAATTGGCAATTCTTTTGGGATAATGAATAATTTGGGAGACATATTTTTAGGATACAGCCTAAAGTTAAAAAGGTTGCAGGTTCAACTAGATCTAGACATGAGGAAGTGGTTCAGATTGAGAATTGGGCATACCTAACTTGACTTAATAGTACCTTATTTCTAATGAAAAAACATGTTAATGGCAACCTACCCCTGAAACAGTAGAGCATTGATTCATTGTTTAAATTTTTTTATCAAGCTATAAGCAGAGGCTTATTGCTCAAGTAGAAGCCAATGAAATTATATTTGAATACAGTAATATTTTACAAAGAAATGCTGAGAAGATTTTTAATTTTTTGGTTTTGTTTTTAAAAAATACAGGGCTTTTGAAAAGAATTTAATTTTATAGAAAATATTGCTCTTGTTATACACTCCAGTCCAGCGGTGGCGGTAATGCAATAAATTGTTGTCAACCGCCGTTTAAAAATTGAAGAAAAAGAAGAAGAAGTGAGCGAGGGAAGGGAACATAAACATGACCAGTGGAACACAGCCGTTCATTCTGTTCTAAATCTGCCCTTTTTCAGACTGTGAGTACATTAATTTTATAATTTAATAGGACAAATAAAAAATCTAAACGAGTCTGTCTATTTAGTGAATCGCTCAGAAATGAATCGAAATGAACCGACTGTTGTTCCGTAAACTCGTCACTGACTGTATTTCAGATTACATTTTTTGAAGATTATGAGAGTTGTGTTTTTTTCATTTCACATAGTAAATTAATTAACGTTAAACCTGGTAAACAATGTTTAATGTAGGCTGGGGTGGGGATGTAGGGAACTATTGCGGTGCTATTTGTGAAACACATGCTAGCATGACGAAACTTTGTGTATTTACTACCATATCAACAAACCAAATGCGCCAAAATTAAAAAAAAAAAGAAAAAAGAAAGTATAACACTGCATTACAGTTTGCCCCTATTAAAGCTAAGAAAATCTATTTAATATTTATATTATTTTGAGAAACCATGATAAAAAAGGTGAATAAAGACTAAGAACCAATGTTCAGAATTTATTAATTATTATTATTATTATTATTATGTTTAGCGTTTTGCTGCATAGCTGGGTTTGTTGTGTAAAAAAAAAATATTCGAAATGTTTCTTAACAATGAGAGTTTAAATGCTGGGGAATATTCCCATCTTTCCCACAGGAGAAGAAGCACGCAGAATTACTCCAGGAGAAACTACGGACATACTATTGTAAAGATGGAGATTAAGGAAGAACCCTGGAGAATAAAAGATGAAGATACAGAGGAACAAATAGGTTTGTGCTTTCCTTCATTCTCTTTAATCAATGATGAGGAACATTAAGATGAAAAACTCACTAATCCTCTTGAGACCCAGGCATAGACTTTATCCTAGAGGACATTTATATTTTAGCTAATTTCTCAGATCATTCATGTCACAGTCCTGTAAAGAGCACATTCGGGGCTTTTCAGAAATGCCAAACTCCCACTCCTAGAACTGACTGACATTAGCTACGTTTACATGGACACAATCGGAATGAAATCAATACGATTGGTGAATCCGATCAAGGTGTTTACATGAATTAGGGGTGTAACGCATGTATTCCTATTTAACCGTTTCGGGTTCGAGGCTTCCGGTTCGTTAAGCATACAAACCGAACAATTCCTTGGACCATTTTTCCTGCTGACAAAATTTGCGCTGGCGAGGCCACCACAACTTTGCGCAACATCAAATGGCAAGCGTAACGCCGGGTTCACACCGGACGCTGAAGCGACGCAGATACGGCGTGGAACGGAAAATCACGCGCGGCCCTGCGCCTATATAGTCTGTTCAGACCTGATGCGTATTCCTCGCGTAGGTCAACAAGCGCTTCTGCTCTGTTGTTGTTTATTCAGAGCTAATTTTTTTTTACATCATGGGTAGTTAAATAACCTCATAATATACACCATATATCTGTGTAACCAAGAAGTTTGTACACTTTTTTTATTAATCCGTTGTCGAGACACGCAGCCAGAGAGATAATAGGCAGACAGTTATAGTAGTGTAAAAATAGGCTACTGTTGAAATATACATCCTCTCTTCAAATTTATGAAATCTATTTTCATCTTCCATTTTCACTTATCAACTCCTGCCTGCGTCTCTCTCTCGTTGTTTCCCTGTTTGATTGTGTGTTCACATTTGTCACTCGCGGTATTTTAATTTGAAAATTGCTTATATTTTGACAATTTACCGGATGGTTGAGTGTTTCTTGGTGTAACTTCCTTCCGGAATTGACGCGGATCACTCGTGGCTCGCAGAAAAAATAGACCAGACGCCGAAACTGGCTCTTCACGGCTCAGGCTGGCTGCGCCTCGCAGCGGCGCTCCGCATCTGGTGTGAAAGACACCATAGGTTAACATGGGCGCCGAAAGGAAGCGGCCTCCGTTCTGCGTCGCTTCAGCGTCCGGTGTGAACCCGGCGTACCATTAACCCGGTAAGGCATTAACCCGCTTATACCATGGTCACTTGCCAAATAAAACATTTTTAAAACATTAGCTGCTAGTTTATATTTTAATTAGGCTAAATCTAGTTTTCACAAATAATAACTTGCCTGGTTTATTTAGCAACCGGAGATATTTATAGTCCGCTCAGCTTGTAGAACCCTTCAGGTTCAAAAATGCATTTTTTTTTCATGAAACACAAAGGTAGGCATAGTTTTTTTTTGTTTTTTTTATTACACATAAAACAATTAATCAAACAGGCTCCTTAGGCTTGAAACGCTCCTGCCTTGGTTGGACAGCTGCGTTAGGGTCTCATTCAGAGCAGCAGCGGTGTAAGTTAATTTACTTTGTGACGTTTCTCCGTTTTATTTACATTTTTTCTTTCTTCAGCAGCATCCCAGTCGTCAAAGTTGTCATGTTCTCCATAAATGTTAAAAGAAATAACGAAGTCGCTCATTGTTGTATTAGTAGGCTATGTAATATCTAACTAACGTAAGATGTTTGTTTTGATAAAGCAAATTGTTAACGGATACTTTGAATGCCTGTTGCTATGGTTACTCACAGCTGTTGTAGGCAGCGCATTTATTTATAAATTTCGAATGGTAAACAGGTAGTTTCACCAGAACTACTTTATTAGGTGTCCTCTATCACTTTTTAACGGACACCCTGCAGCCAATCAGAATCGAGTATTCACCCAGACCGGTCTGAATGATGGTAGTGCGCGTTTATATGTCACAAATCGGAATTGATTTTTTGACATGCGCACACTACACGAATATGCCACTGTTCACGCATAACTATTCTCCCCTATTGGTTCTGTATTTGTTTTAAACAACAGATTTAATATTTATCCGTCTCTGGTCATGAATTGCAGACGATGAGCTTGAACCGTTTTGCCGTGCTGCTTGTATTTATCACGCAGTAAAACCCCGCCCCCAAAAGTCGTCTGTGGATGAGAATCTAAAACAAGCACTGGTGGGACATTGTCCTCCTTCACTTCACAGACACTGAGTGAAATGAGAATTTTGTAATAACAGAACTCTCATTTATATGACACTTTATTCAACAGGAAGAACAGCTCGTTCCGTGCGTCATACGTCATTACGCTATTTCAACCTCATTGCACATGCGCAGTCCTTTTAGTTTCGGTTTTCAATCTGAGTGTTTACATGTTCTCTCGGTTGGATTACAAAAGGAGTAAACCACCCCTTTCAATCCTATCGAAATTCTAGTCGGATCGAGCTTAATCGGATCGATTAAGGTGTTTACATGAAGGTTTTTTTAGTCCGATTGAGCTGTTAATCCGATTATAAGGGTCCATGTAAATGCAGATTGACTGATAATAATAAGAGAGTCATAGTTATTCCCGCCGTTTACTCGCGCATCATTAAATTTCTTCACTTTGACATTCAGAGCACTGGGCAGAAATCACATCGCGTCAACACCCGCTTGGGGCCTTCGCAATGTTTTGTTTTGTGTAAACAGACGGATTCCCCAGGTCCGCACCAGTTATAAGCCGTCTTGCTAGGTGCCGGGCGGACACCGCCTGGATGCCGCCCCGCTAGGGGAGACGCCCAGGCGGAGGTCCCGACTAGAGCCAGACCGATATTATCGGCCGATATTAGGCATTTTCCAAAATATCGGTATCGGCAGTTATAATGGCCAATAAATGAATATTTAAAAAATAAAAATAAAAACCGATGAAACACGCTTCAATCATCTCTCCTTGGCCTGTTGTATTGAAAATTCTGTTTTACAATTTGCAGTATGATGTTATCTATTGCTAAATTATGGCTCATCAAAGACTAGCTAACCACAAAGCTTGCTAATGCCACTATCATCAGTGGAAGACCACTAACGTTAACATTAATGAGCTTGGAAACCACAATGAACTTTTTCTGGCTAAATAAAGTAATGATTGCTGTATTTATAACTAGCATATCTCTAGTTACAGTCCCTGCATTGTAAAATGTAAGTTAGACTTGCGAGGAGTGAACATTTAGACAGAGAAAAAGTGTCAAATGTATCTTGTGGAGAAAAAATATTTAATAATTTTTTTTTTTCAATATTTAATAAAAAAAAAAATCGGCCGATATATCGGATTTTAAAACCCAAAAATATTTGTATCGGTATTTGTATACCTTTATCGGTCGGGCTCTAGTCCCGACACAAGCCGTAGCTGCGGCGATCCGCGAGAAGAGCCCAGCGCATGTCCATAGTTGCCGCCGCACACCCGGTCGACACTGAGTAACAAGTGTGTGTGCCGATCTGTACCTCCGGGAACGGTGCAAAAACAAAACGAAATTTGCGTCATTGTTTGCGTCATATATTTCATAACATAGTTTAAAATACTCTTTATACAAAGTTTGGTTAGAATGGCTTGAAACCTAATCATTTATTGGTAAATGAAAGAAAATAAAAAATTGTTTCTGCCTTTACATGTCTTATCATGCCATTTTATTTTCTTAATAACTGAGTCCTGGTGTCCTCTACAGACAGCATGAAACAAGAATAAAATAGAAACAATTCTCCAATGATTTCTCATGCCACAAACAATGTGACTAAATTCACAAAGAAACATCTTATGTTTCTGGTTCTCATAAGTATATAACAATACATCTAGAACTAGATACTAGTAGACTCCGTAGTAAACTAGATTTGTTCTGCATTAAAAATTAATTCTTGATTTTTTTTCGTTTCTCATTTTCCTTCTTTGATTGAATTTGTTATTTTATATCTTGATTTTAGACCCGGTGGAAGTGAATAAAGACAAATGGCATCATTTCACTAATGAAGATGGAGAACTGACGTATAAAAATGAAGACAAACATCGGTTACAGAAACCTCATCATGTCAAAAATGAAGATGGAAATGCAGTTGTTTCACAGACTGAAGAGAATTTCACTGAAAAATCTGGAGACAAAGAATTTTTCACCTGTTCTGAGTGTGGAATGTTTTACGTGCACAAATCAGACCTTAATAAACACATGAAATCTCACACTGGAGAAAATCTGTTCACATGCACTCAGTGTGGAAAGAGTTTCACACGTAAATCAACCCTTAACAGACACACGAGAGAACACAATGGAGAAAAACCATTCACCTGCTCTCAGTGTGGAAAGAGTTTTTGTCGCAAAGAGGACGTAAATGTGCACATGAGAATTCACACTGGAGAAAAACTGTTCAAATGCTCTCAGTGTGGAAAGAGTTTCACTCACAAGGGAGCCCTCAATGTGCACATGAGAAACCACACTGGAGAGAGGCCTTATACATGCTCTCAGTGTGGAAATAGTTTCACATCCCAAAGCGTTCTCACGACTCATCTGCGCCGTCACTCTGGAGTGAGATCATTCAGCTGTGATCAGTGTGAGAAAACATTTGTTTTGGCATCAAGCTTAAAAACACATCTTAAAACTCATGCTGGTGTGAAGCCTCACTTTTGTTCTTTTTGTGGAAAGGGTTTTTCACGACTGCAAAATTTAAAACAGCATGAGAGTGTGCATACTGGTGTGAGACCTCATTGTTGCTCTGACTGTGGGAAGACCTTCACTACATCCAACAATTTAAAAACACACCAGAGAATTCATACTGGAGAGAAACCGCACCAGTGCTCTTCGTGTGGAAAGAGTTTCACCCAATTATCCACCCTACAGAAACATGAGAAAACCCGTTGCCCGATATTTTCTAATTAGCAAATGTTTGTGTTCAGATCCATCACTTACAAGTAGGGGTGTAAAGATTTACTCGTTTTCTCGATGCATCGATTACAAATCCTGACGATGCATATGCATCGATCCTGAAACATGTATTTTGAATCGTGAATCGTTTATTTGCGTGCATAATCAATAGAAAAGGCTAAGAATTGAATGAATCGCGATCCTATAGAAATTCAGTGGGTTAAAATATATAAACACAACCTTAAAGTGTTCCTGGTACAAGCTGCCAACTCTCACGCATTGGCCGTAAGACATCCGCATTTGATTGGTTTCACCCGCTCACATGCCACACCCCCTGAAGTGTCTACCCAGTCGGTCAAATGCCTGAAAGATGAGTTTATCTATCTACCTGTTGAGACATTCGTGATCGACTAGTTATACCACAAATTAGTTAAAATTTCCCGTAATCTAAGTTTGTGCTCCAAACCGCGTATCGCACGCACACAGCAGAGAGGGAAAGCGAGTGAGAGACCTTGCGTGTGCAAAGAGTCTTTGCTCTTACTCTTTCCATGTAATAAATTCGTGCCCTTGAATAAGTGGGCTTTTACTTCACAGCTCAGGATGGGTAATGTCAATGGTATGACCCATTTCAGTAAAACTTCAGTATCTTATCTTAAAGAAAATAACTGCGACGTTTCCACGCAATGAAAGCGTTTTATTTCACAGTGCCCACACAATGGCATGGCAGTTTTATCAATGGCTTGAGCAGTTTGACTCAAGACTATTGCTTTCTCGATAGAGAGCTGGAGAGCTCAAACATGGACTGCTAAAAAATCTGTACATGAGAGCAAAATCCAGTGAAAAGATGTTAACGAGTGCACTGGGAGGATGCAAAATGATGGCGCACATCTTCATTAATTTGTGCATGTAGTCATTTAATGCAATACTTTTAAAGCCTTTTAAAAATATTGGCTAAATACGTTTCTACAAATGCTAATTTATAGGCTATTGAAATATTGTTTTATAATGATAGATTTATTAAAAACAAACATGAACTAACATTAACAATGGACAAAATGTCATTGTAGTTTTTTGTCCCCACTATCTGACCCATGAAGGCCACTGTGTAATTCAAACCCAGACAAAGACCCATTGGGGGCAGCATTGAAATAATACTAAAGCCTAGTTCACACTACGTGATTTTAAGCCCGATTTAAGCCCGATTTGCAAATCGTTGAGTCGCCGACAAGTCAGGGTGTTATCGCGTGCAAATCGGGCGATTAGCGGACGATTAACGCTCGCCAGTCGCCAATCCGTTAGTGTGAAAGAGTCAACAACGCATCAAAGACAGCTCGCAGACAGGTCACCGAGCTCAGAAAAATATCTAGCATGCTAGATATCTCGAGCAGTCGCGCGACTCAATCTCAGTGATGTCATGAGTACAGCCAATCATAGCAACGCATGGGTTGAGGACACCAGGTAAATCTTACTTTTTCTTTTCTTTTTGCATTTTTTTTTCTCAGAGCAGATCGTCGAGCAAACAGTGTGCAGCACTAGTTTCTGTCTGACGTCCATATTCGCGTGTTGTGTTCTTCTCTGCATTTTCGCGTCATATTGCGTGGTTTTTCGTGACAAAACATGGTTTCTAGACCAGATAGAATCGTGTTGTTGTCAACTCGTTATTTGTTTGATTATTTTCAGGATTAAGACCGTACTATAGTACTGAAACAGCTCTCATTGAGTCACAAATGATATGCTCTTATCATCCGATCGTGGTTGTATCTCTATGTAGTGCGTTGTTAACTCGTGTAGTGAGTTACCTCCTGTTGTGGATCAATCACGTTGTGTTGTGTGGTGTGAACAGCTAAACAACTTGAACACTCATGATTTCACTGAGAGCAAGTCATGTAGTGTGAACTGCACAGTTCAGCCCGACGTTTTAAAATCATGTAGTGTGAACTAGGCTTAAGACGCATATATAAAATCAAGAATCGAATCGAATCACATCAAATTTTGAAGTGAATCGCCTTGAATTGGATCGTTCTGAATTCGTTCTTGAATCGAAAAACTATGAATCGAATTCGTGAATCAAATCCATTCGCTGTTTACCCAAAGATTCACAGCCCTACTTACAAGTAAATCATTTGACATTCAAATTAATCGACTCTGGATAATTTGCTAAAATTAGTAGTAAAGTTTGATTGTTTCACAAGGGGAACCTTTGGAGAAGGTCAAAATAATAGTTACAATATAGGGATTTGAGTGAAAGTAACAACAATTCATAATAATTTGCAGTCACGTGACTGCCATGGATGCCTGGCGGGCAATAAACGGGTATTTGTCCTGTAGTTCCAGGTTTTTCTAGGATTAACTCCAAGGTGAAGGTAGTTAAATTGTGCAAAGCAGACAAGGTTTTGATTTAGATAATCGAGCAGTAATAATTCCTCCGTAAATAATCTAGCTTTACTGTTCTCATTGAAAACCAAAGATATCACAAACCTCAAAACAACCTATCACGCACTTTTGTTGTTGTTAGCAAAATACGACAGCCACGTTTACACCGGCGAGAGCGTCAAAGTGCGTTCTGTTATCTATCATGCGCCGTGCACGTTTGCGATGATGTAATACGCACACAAACGCAGCATGGTTCGATAAAATCAAGTTGAGTGTGAAACCAGACCAACAATGCGGGGGGCGTCGGGAACAAACGCACTCAGACTGCAGCAAAAGAGCCCAGTGTAAAAGCCCTCTGAAAGTGTCACTCCTGTTAAGCCTAGTTCAAACTACATGATTTTAAAACGCAGGGCTGAACTGTGCAGTTCACACTACATGACTTGCTCTCTGTGAAATCAGGAGTGTTCAAGTTGTTGAGCTGTTCACACCACTTGACATAACATGATTGATCCGCAACAGGAGGTAACTCACTACACGAGTTGACAAAATCAACTCTGTCACCCAACGACTCTATCTTGTCTACAAACCACGTTTTGTCACGAAATACACGCGATAAAACGAACCAAAAATGACGTGAAACAGCTTGCGCGCCAATACCCAGCGAAGAAGAGAAGAACACAACATGCAAATATGGACGTCAGATAGAAACTAGTGTTGCAAACTGTTTGCGCGATGATTTGCTCTGAGAAAAAAATTCAAAAAAAGAAAAAATAAGATTTACCCGGTGACCTCAACCCATGCCGTGCTCTGATTGGCTGTGGCTCATGACATCACCTGAGGTTGAGTCGTGCGACAGCTCTGGATATCTAGCATGCTAGATATTTTCTGGGCTCTGCGAGCGTCTTTGATGCATTGTTGGCTCTTTCATACTAACAGATTGGCAAGCGTTCATCGCACGCTAATCCCCCGCGATTTGCACGCGATAACACCCTGACCTGTCGGCGAGCTCAACGACTTGCCAATCGGGCTTAAAATCCTGTTGTGTGAACTTGGCTATAGTTGGAGTGCTGATAGCCATCAAAGGGCACTCCTTGATCATATCATGGACTCTATAGAGGATTTGCAAGAGACTGTGGTTACGCCAACTGAGTGATAAAATCATACCCTACAGTGCTTTGCATAAGTGAACACACCCATGCTGAAGTTGACAAAAAACAGGAATAGAAAATCATCTTTTGGAAATTTATCTTAATTCCTTAGTTTAAAAAAATGAGATTTGACGATAACTCCAACCTTTAAGGACACCAATTTTCTTTGTGAATGAATTATGTTTCGTAAATTAATAAATGTTCTTCCTTAAAATACCGGGTGCATAAGTCAGGACACCCTAATTTCCATAGTGATAGGCAGATTTATTTTATTTTTAAAGGCCAGTTATTTAATGGATCCAGGATACTATGCATCCTGAAAAAGTTCCCTTGGCCTTTGGAATTAAAATAGCCCCACATCATCACACACCCTTCACCATACCTAGAGATTGGCATGGTGTACTTTCCATAAGATCTTCTCTCAATGAAAATCAAACCAGCTATTAGGCTAACTGAAACAAAACCATGCCAATCTCATTTTTTTAATTAAGGCATTAATTTTAATTAGAAGTTTTTTTTTTTATTCCTCTATTTAGTATAATTGTGTTTAAGTGAATAAACTGTGTTCAAGTGAATCTCAGAGCTGGTCATTTTGACATTTTTATGTATATTTGATAGTTAAGGACGCACAAAGCCCAAGTTTAGGCTACTTTTCTTGTCTCGTTGCAGTCCGTTTCGGAGCGTGCACCGCCTTGTGAACAGCGTCTCTTGCGCAGGTTTTTGTGTTTTTAATAGATATTTTTTTGATCTTGCAACAGTAGAAGACAGCATTTTGCAACAATAGCCGATCGTGCTGATTCTGACGGTTACGTTTGGGTTTTAGGAAGAACTGACAGCGCTCCGCAGTGCTGTGAAGTAAAGGAAGTTAAGCTGGACAGATCGTCTCGTTTTTTAACGGTTTTATCTCAAATATCTTCTTTTTATGATCTTTGGAAGCCAAAATACAAAATATATTAGAATAATATCCCAGATCTAAAGTGTAACCACGTTGAATGTTTAGTTCTGTCCTCATTGTCACTCATTAAGCAAGGGCTGTTGTTGCGCGTGCTGTGGATTTGCGTGAGAGATCGCTCTCTCTCTATTCTCTCTCTCTCTCTTCTGTTTCTGAACTGCGAATTGCAAATTTGCCTCACAGACAAATGGTTTAAATAAAATATAGTTTATATATAGAAATGGCTGGCGATATAAACATGTTCAAGATAACGTCTAGGAATAATAAATAGTAGCCCAACTTGCGTGTATTTACTTAATTTCTCCAGTACCGACAGCAGAACCGATAACGTCCGAGCTTATCGATACAGCGGTCTTTCAAAATTCAGTACCGGGGCCCGTTTAATACCGGGTTTCGGTACCCATCCCTAATGACAGTATCCACACAGCACGGTGATTGACATTCCCGTGTTCCTCCGCGCTGTTTCATGCCGATTTACAACCCACGTAAAGATGATAATTCCGTGAATAACTGCAATTGCAGATTTCGAACAGAGATGGTGACAGAGGAAAAGTTGCGGACTGCAACTTTAAGGTCATTCCTATTTTATTTGTTTAAATTTTAATCATTAGCGTCAAAAGCACACTCTTTTACGACTAAAATAATAGTCAAGGGTAAAAAAAAAAGGAAAAAACGGAATTTGGGCAAAAATAAAACTGATTTCATAGGGTCCTACCTTTCTTATCATGCCATTTTATTTTTTTAATAACTGAGTCCTGGTGTCATCTATTCTACCGACAGCATAAAATGATTTTTCATGCCACAAACAATGTGATGACATGAACTAAATTCACAAAGAAACATCTTATGTTTCTGGTTCTCATAAGTATATAACAATACATCTAGAATTAGATACTAGTAGACTCCGTAGTAAACTAGATTTGTTCTAAAAATTAATTCTTGATTTCTTCGTTTCTCATTTTCCTTCTTTAATGGAATTTTTTTTTTTTTTTTAATCTTGATTTTAGACCCGGTGGAAGTGAATAAAGACAAATGGCATCATTTCACTAATGAAGATGGAGAACTGACATATAAAAATGAAGACAAACATCGGTTACAAAAACCTCATCATGTCAAAAATGAAGATGGAAATGCAGTTGTTTCACAGACTGAAGAGAATTTCACACAAAAACAAGCCGAAAAATCTGAATTTTTCACCTGTTCTGAGTGTGGAATGTTTTACGTGCACAAATCATACCTTAATAAACACATGAAATCTCACACTGGAGAAAAACCATTCACCTGCTCTCAGTGTGGAAAGAGTTTTTGTCGCAAAGAGGACGTTAATGTGCACATGAGAATTCACACTAGAGAAAAACTGTTCAAATGCTCTCAGTGTGGAAAGAGTTTCATTCACAAGGGAGCCCTCAATGTGCACATGAGGTCCCACACTGGAGAGAGGCCTTATACATGCTCTCAGTGTGGAAATAGTTTCATTCACAAGGGAGCCCTCAATGTGCACATGAGAATTCACACTGGAGAGAGGCCTTATACATGCTGTCAGTGTGGAAAGAGTTTCACTCACAAGGGAGCCCTCAATGTGCACATGAGAATTCACACTGGAGAGAGGCCTTATACATGCTCTTAGTGTGGAAATAGTTTCACATCCCAAAGCGTTCTCACGACTCATCTGCGCCGTCACTCTGGAGTGAGATCATTCAGCTGTGATCAGTGTGAGAAAACATTTGTTTTGGCATCAAGCTTAAAAACACATCTTAAAACTCATGCTGGTGTGAAGCCTCACTTTTGTTCTTTTGCCTCACTTTTGTTCGGAAAGGGTTTTTCACGACAGCAGAATTTAAAACAGCATGAGAGTATTCATACTGGTGTGAGACCTCATTGTTGCTCTGACTGTGGGAAGACCTTCACTACATCCAACAATTTAAAAACACACCAGAGAATTCATACTGGAGAGAAACCGCACCAGTGCTCTTCGTGTGGAAAGAGTTTCACCCAATTATCCACCCTACAGAAACATGAGAAAACCCGTTGCCCGATATTTTCTAATTAGCAAATGTTTGTGTTTGGATCTATCACTTACAAGTAAATCATTTGTCATTCAGATTAATCAAAAGCTGGATAATTAGCTAAAATTAGTAGTAAAGTTTGATTGTTTGAAAGTCAACATAATAGTTAGAATATATGAGGGATTTTAGTCAAAGTAGCAACAATAGTGTATTAAATCATAATCTGTATTTCAAATAACTTGTTTTAGATGTATAGACATGATGCGTTAAGATATTAAAGACTTTTTTGTGTTGAAAAAGATTTGAATAAAATTGCAGACAAACAGCAAATGCTTAACAGCTTTATTAGTCATATTATTGCATTTGGGTCTACATTCAAAATAATAAATTTTACTAATTTAAAAACGCCGTCTATGGACTGGAGAGTTCTCTTTTAAACAAATGTTCTCTTCTCATGTCTCTAAGGGGGCTTTCAAACTGGCAGTTTAGTTCCGAACGGGGCTAATGTGAACGCTGTCGTGCGGATCCGGGTGCGCACTGGGGTGACGAACCCGAGATTACCTGGAGGAGGTGGTCTGAGTTTGGTTGCTCCCGAACCGTGCCGCTGTTCATGTGAAAGCAACACAGACACGGGTGAGCACTTGTTCAGGAATTAAAGTTACCTGTACATGCGTTTTAGCTTATTGTGATGTACTCCGTTAAATAAAACACTTGTAAGGGATGATAGTGTTGATGATTTACCTTGGATACGAGTGAGAGTTGAGTCCGCTGTGTATTCGTTGGCATTGGCGTGGAATCAGGGCAACAAATTTGGAAATCCACTGTCTCTGTCCACTGAACTCTATAGAGGATTTGCGATAATGTATTGCAAAGACATGTATCACCCCTATGCATAAGTCAGAACACCCCTATGTTAAATTTCCATAGTGGTAGGCAGATTGTATTTTTAAAGGCCAGTTATTTAATGGATCCAGGATTCTATGCATCCTGAAAAATTCCCCTTGGCCTTTGGAATTAAAATAGCCCCACATCACACACCCTTCACCATACCTATAATAATAATGATAAAACCTTTATTTAACCAGGTGAGCACATTGAGAACACATTCTCATTTACAATGGCGGCGACCTGGCCAAAAAAGCGTCGAGGTACAAAAACATAAGTTACACATAAAATTATTAAAGCTGCAAGCAGCGATGGGCGGGCCCTCGCACCTGTAGCACGTCGGGGTCCGAGGCAGCCGTGTTGCATTTTCTGCAGCTCAGCCAGTGCGGATGTGCATTTGCTACGCTGCTTCGTTAAAGGTCACTTCCTGTTGCCAGGAGGTGGTGCTATGACTGTGGGTGAATGTCGGCATGTAGATTTGTTCAGGGCGGGACTCTTGTCAAATGTGTAAAATTTCGTGCAGATCTGAGCATTTACAGCCAAGTTACTACAACTTCCTGTTTCATGGCGAATCATCGACGCCACGGACACGCCCATCGACGAAAACGCGCAGATAGCACAACTTTACATCGTCAATGCCTTTAGAAAGTACAGCAGAAATTTGAAGTTGATCCCACTAAATCCCTAGGAGGAGTTCGTTAAAGTACGGAGTGTGTAAATCGTCCCAAATCGGTCGCCAAATTCAAAATGGCGGACTTCCTGTCGAGTTTAGGGTATGGGTTCTTGAGGCTTTTTTGTGCGTCTGGTCATGGTAGAAGTACCACAGACATTTCGTACATGTCGGTCAAACAAGCGGCGGGGGCTGCTTCGTTAAAGGACACTTCCTGTTACCAGCAGGTGGCGCTATGACTGTGGGTGAATGTCGGCATGTAGATTTGTTCAGGGCGGGACTCTTGTCAAATGTGTAAAATTTTGTGCAGATCTGGGCATTTACAGCCAAGTTACTACAACTTCCTGTTTCATGGCGAATCTTCGACGCCACGGACACGCCCATCGACGAAAACGCACAGATAGCACAACTTTACATCGTCAATGCCTTTAGAAGGCACAGCAGAAATTTGAAGTCGATCCGACTAAATCCCTAGGAGGAGTTAGTTAAAGTACGGAGTCTGTAAATCGTCCAAAAATGGCCGCCAAATTCAAAATGGCGGACCTCCTGTCGAGTTTAGGGTATGGGTTCTTGAGGCTTTTTTGTGCGTCTTGATATGATACACATCCCCACCAAATTTTGTGCATGTAGGTTGAACGTGGACGAGGGGCTAATTTTTTCCAATTTTCTAGGTGGCGCTAGCGAGCCATTTTGCCCCGCCCATCCGCGAAACCCACAAAATACTAAATTTTTCACCAGTCCTGACATGCGTGCCAAATTTGGTGAGTTTTTGAGCATGTTGCGGCCCCGAAAATGGCACTTACTTTGCAGAAAAAAAAAAAAAAAAAAATAACCCTAACAGTTTCAATAGGGTCCTCGCACTGTTAGTGCTCGGGCCCTAACAAGACAAAGTAGTACTCAATTAACAGAAAATGAATACAGATCCGTACATCAAGTGCACAGATCAGGTTAGCTAACAATGATATAAAAGTGATTAACGGGACAATGGATTCACGTTTCGAAGATTTTTGAAGTGTATTCCAATCATTGGCAGCAGAGAACTGGAAGGAGAGGCGTCCAAAAGAAGTACGAGCTTTAGTAGCCACCAGGGTGATATACCTGCTTGAATGAAGGTTCATAGAGGGGATTGCTCTCGAAATTAATGATTGTAGATAAGGTGTGGTTTTCCACAGTAAGCATTTATAGGCTAGATAAAAAGATACCAATGTTTTTGACGCTGGGTATGTAATGAAGGCCAGTCGATTAAACTGTAAAGGTTGCAATGGTGAGTGTTGTATGGAGCATTGGTGACAAAACGGATGGTACATCCAATTTCCTAAGGAGAGAATTTGAAGCGAATCTGTGAATAATATCACCAAAATCAATAATTGGAAGAATAGTCATTTTCACAAAGGCAAGTTTGGCTGGGAAAGTGAAGGAAGCTTTATTACGAAATAAAAAGCCAATCCTAGATTTGATTTTAGCTTGAAGCTGATTGATGTGGGTCTGGAAAGAGAGTGAAGAGTCTAACCAGACCCCTAAATATTTATAGGTATCTACCTGCAAACCCATCTTGAGTCAAGATACTTTTTGAACAATCAAGTACAGTGTGAGATCGATTAAAAAACATAACTTTTGTTTTGCTAGAATTTAAAAGCAGTTGAAAGGAACAGAAAGAGTGTTGTATATTATTAAAGCTTTCTTGGAGGTTATTTAACACAGTGTCCAACACCGGGCCAGCTGTATAAAGGATGGTATCGTCTGCATAGAGGTGAATCATTGAGTCTCCTGCAGCAAGAGCAACATCATTGATATATACAGAAAATAATGTCGGCCCGATGATTGAACCCTGAGGCACCCCCATGGAGACAGCCAGAGGACTGGAGAGTAGTCCCTCTGACTTAACACGTTGAAACCTGTCAGAAAAATTATTTGTGAACCAAGCAAGACAATCATTAGAGAAACCTAGGTTTTTCAATCTATCAATTAGAATGTTGTAAATTGACAGAATCAAAGGCCTTGGCCAGGTCAATAAATACTGCTGCGCAATAGTTTCTTTGATCAAGAGCAGTTATGATTTAATTTAATACTTTAAGTGTGGCTGAAGTGCACCCATGACCGGCTCGAAAACCTGATTGTATGTCAGAAAGGCTGTGCTGGGATTCGAGATAGTTGATAATTTGTTTATTGACAATTCTTTTTCAAATGCAAGGGAGGATAGAGATTGGTCTAAAGCAGTTTGGGTCAAATCTATCCCCTCCTTTAAATAAAGGAATTACTGCTGCAGATTTCCAATCTTTAGGTAGTTCGGATGAAATGAAAGAAATGTTGAAGAGACTGGTGATGGGGGTAGCTATGATTGCCGCAGACAGCTTTAAAAAGGAAGTGTCCAGATTGTCTAGTCCCGCAGATTTAAAGGGGTCAATATGCTGCAGCTCCCTTAGAACGTCTACTGTCTGAACATGGGCAAAGGAGAATCGTGAGAAGTTGTTACAAGATGCTACAGAGGGTGAGGGGTCGTTAGTTATGGTCGGGTTCGCCAAATGAAAAGGACGACCAGCCATGGCAAAATGCTTCTTAAAATTCTCAACCATGGAAGGCTTGTCAGTGGTAATAATATTATCTAACTTCAAAGCTGTAGGCAGCTGTGCGAAGGAATTCTTATTCCCCATAGATTTTACTGTCCCAAATCTTTCCCAAAGTTAGTGCTGCAATTTTTTGTTTGAATAAACTAGCCTTAGCATACCTGACCGCCTGAGATACCTAGAGATTGGCATGCGTACTTTCCATAAGATCATCTTTCAATGAAAATCAAACCAGCTATTAGGCTAACTGAAATAAAGTTATAAAGAGATACATTTAAAAAATCATTTTTTAATTAAGGCATTAATATTAATTAAAACTAAAAGATTTTTTTTTTAGTCAACTTTAGCATGGATGTTTTCACTTATGCTAAGCATCGTTTATAGTGTATTGCTATATATTATAGACCATTTTACAAGTAAACAACACTGGTCCAGAAGCACTTCCTGTTTCAGTTTGTAACTGTTTTCTTTATTTCACATGTAAAGAAAACATCTTAAAGATGTTTGTTTAACTTTTTGATTCAGTTTTAAATGTTCTTTTGGTTGTATTTTATCCCAGCTTTTATGTAGTGTTAAAAAAACTGAAACAGGAAGTGCTTCTGGACCAGTGTTGTTTACATCTTGTGAAATGGTCTATACAAGTCATCAATTAAGTATTTGCTATCTTGTACTCTGTGTAAGTTTTAGGGCTAGAGACGGAATGTCAATGTATATAACTTAATATAACTTAGCCACACATAAATGTTAGGACACACGATTCCTGGCAGCATGTCAATATCCATGGATCACTGGATCTTTAGTAAGTTGTAAAGAACACTATCGTGTCCAACTTTTAGTTTAAACTGATACCTGCTCCTGTTTTCACGGTTTACTCAATTTAATCATCAATTTAATAATTCACCTTTTGCCACTTAGTCCTGTGCATACCCTCTTTATAAGCCCTGTGTTTTCTCTCACTTTTTGCAAAGTCTTGTTAGTGTTGCAGTGCATTTCTGAGAGATCTCCCTCTGCTTATCCATTTTTTGGTTTTCATTTTCTGCCCAGTTTCTCGAATTTCCTTGTTTAACCTTTTCTGGTCTGTTGTCTCTTTGTTTTATCTGTCCTGTGTTTTGACCTGTTCTCTGTTTTATGGATTATGATTCCGAATTTCTGTAACAAATGGCTGCAGTTTGATCTTCAACCAGTTTCAGAGCATTTTGTCCTCCATTGATATGTTTAATCTCTCCTTATCATGATTGACAGCCTTTCTTTGTTCTGTTGAACACAAAAGAAGATATTTTGAAGAATGTCAATAACCAAACAGTTGATGGGCATTGGCTTCCATATTATTATTTTTCAATACATGAAAGTCAATGGAGTCCATCAACTGTTTGATTACCCACATTATTCAAAATATATTCTTTTGTGTTTAGCAGAAGAAAGGACTTGAAACAAACTAAGGGTGAGTAAATTGTCAATTTTCATTTTTGAGTGAGCTACCCCTTTAATGACACAGACTACAGCAGGAATATTTGGCTGATGTCACTTTACATTTACATTTAGGCATTTAGCAGACACTTTTATCCAAAGTGACTTACAACTGAGGACTAAAGCACTTTAAGACCGAGGACTGAAGAACTTTAAGACACGGATTCAATATACTGTTATACATGCAACTTATTTCCCAAATGTTTATGTTTACTTAAGACATAACTGACAGTGTTTAGGGGATTACTAAGCAAGCTGGGCATTTAGGCATATTTCTGTTTTTATAAGTGTTTAGGCACAAACCCAAAGTTCATTTTTCAACTCCATGTTCCAATTTGTCTTGGAGCACGCACAGAAAGCCGCTTGAGGAACAGGATCGCTTTCGCCTCTCAATGCAGTTAAGCAATGCTTTATTGTTGAGTATGTCCTGCAGTTTATTGACAGTAGACTGTATTTTACGACAATCACTGATCTACACTTCACAATCACACTGATTGGCGTTAAGTTTGGGCTTTTAGGGAGAAACGAAAATCAGTTAAGTTCTGGTTCTCAACAGCCCTACAAGCTTGTTTTCAAATCAACAGCATCAGAAATCTTTCCTTACTCTTCGGTGGCTATTTTAAATTAAGTCATTACCAAAAAATATCAAAGGTAAAAAAAATTAAAAAAAAACTGTCCTCAATAAATGTTATTTCTAAAATATTTTAATGTGCTATTATTTTATATATTATCCCAAATCAAACACATGTGGCGAGAAATGGTGTTTGTTTAATGTCAGCCAAGATAACAGATAAATATCTTAAAAGTTAAATACTTTAATATGGTTTCTGCCAGTAGCAGAACCAGGTACCAGCTCATGTTGGGGTAAAAGGGAATGAGGCAGCAGGCTAAACAAGCATTGCAAGAGGACAGAATAGAAATGGATAACATATAGTAGAGATGAAATTAAAAATCAAATAAAACAAAGATGGCAACGAATGTGGGAAACAGGAAGTAAGGGTAGAAATATGTATGCAATGTAAGGAAAAAGAGGTAGGCCTACTCAGGTGGAAGTAGAAGGGGGGAAAACATATTATCAAGACTTAGAATAGGACATACAGGACTTTATAAAACATTGAAATTAATATCCAAGCATCCAACAGGACTTTGTGAATGGTGTGGAGATAGTAGAACATGTTATCATGTATTGTGAAAGATATAAAGAGGATAGAGATACATTATTTGAAGAGATTCAGAGAAAAGAGGAAACTGGTATAACTTTGAGAATCATATTAAAACCAGAACAGGAAAATGATAATAGAGAAGCTTTATTTATATATTTGGAAAATACAGGATTAATTGACAGGATTTGAAAGTTATTTATTTATTTATTTATTTTGAGCCAGAGGAGCTGTACACGCAGCGCTGGCTATAGTATAAATGCTTAATATAGTGGGTAAGGATGGGAAATGGGTTATTGAAGTCTCTGGATCAAGTTCACAGTAGGTGGCGGTAATGCACGAAATCGATGCGAATCGCCAATTAAAGGAATAAGAAGAAGAGGCGCTCGATCAACCAAAGCAATGACACACATCTTGAGTCTAGAAGAAGAGAAGTGGAACATAAACGACATCATTTTGCTCTAAATATGCTGTTTTCATACTGTGAGTACATTCATTTGATCATTTATTAGGAGAAATCAAAATACAAACTACTAAACGAGTCAGTTCATTTAGTGAATCACTCAGAAATTAATCGACTGATGTTGTTCGTTATGTTCGTGAACTCGTTACCGACTGATTTTTCACATTACAATTTGTGAAGATTATGAGTTGTGTTTTCATTTTATTTGATGGGTAACGTTAAATAAAACATATTAAACATATTTTTAATGCATGCAAATCATATATAATGTAAGCAGGGTTCTAAAGACGAAAAAACTCCCCCTCTGATAAACCACAACCCCCCAGCGTCCCCCATTAGATTAACCAGCTATTATGTAAATATAAATAATCATGCAAATGGAATATTGAAATTCTATACACTCTGTATATGCTTTTTGTGCTGGCTGGAGCTAAACTGTGCAGAGCTGTGTCCCTGCAGGAATTGAGTTTGAGACAGCAGGTTTAAATGCTAGGGTATATTCCCATCTTCCCACAGGAGAAGAAGCAGCAGCAGCAGCAATGATGGAGATTAAGGTAGAACCCTGCAGAATAAAAGATGAAGATACTGAGGAACAATTAGGTTGGTGTTTTCCTTCATTCTCTTTAAAGGCAGATGAAACACCGCTGACAAAAAGGAGAAACACTGCGTGCAACGATCCCGTCAGAATCTGAATTGATACTGAATCCATTTAGCCTACCATGGATTTTCTGTAAGGTTAGCCAAGTAATATTAACTGCACCATGAAATGTGGGATATACATATTGAATTGTATAATATTATTCATGTAGACAATGTATTAAATGACTAATGGAATATAAGTACAGTATTTAATAATGTATTTAACTGTTAGGCTACAGTTTTTTATACAAATATCACAGAAACCATAAAGTTACAGTTTGCCATTATAGTGAGGTGCTAAGTTATAGGCTATACCTGGTTTTATCTGTGGTTATCATGATCTAAATGCATGATACTGGATGACCAATGGTTCATTTTAATAAAACTCAAACAGTCAGAATATTTCATTTTACCAAAAAAAAAAAAAAAAAAATGTGGTCGTTACATTTAAAGAACAAAACAAAAAAAAAACAGATATTTTTGTTAATGAACATAAATTTAACATTAGCTTAGTATTAGCTTGAGTTAGGATGCAGATTTACTGTAATTTCACTGTCAAATATGCATTTTGAGACAAAACATGTCATTTGAATATTGCAGCCTGCACTGTAAACTGTGCTGAAGAAATATTTTTCTATTCAGATATTTATTTTAAGGAAAAATGTTTGAATATTCTACCTCATATTTGTGAAATGTTCTCGTGTTTGTCATGATATGTTCTGACAATAAAGAGTAAACAACAATTAACGCTCTGGTTTATACAACTTTCACTTAGGAGCAAAAATCTGCCTTTAAACTTGAAAGAAATTAAGATTTGACATTTATCGTGATAATTATCAATATCGACTTATATAAAAAAAAATATTGTGATAATTTTTTTGGGCCATGTCGCCCAGCCCTAGTTGGTCAGACCGTTTTTAACGAGGCTCGTCAAACTAAAAAAAACTATTCAAAAAAAAAAAAAATTTTATTACTCTTTTACGCCTGCCGTTTTGCGCGTCGGTGTGCATGCTCACATTGGTGCCCTTTGTTAGTCTCGAGGCTTTAAACATAATCATCCCGGTGTGCATGTGCCTTAAGAATGAACATTTATTTAATTGTTTCTCGGTTTTCCTTATATTATTAAATTAAATTTTAAAATGTTAATTTTAGACCAGATGGAAGTGAATGAAGTCAAACACCATAATTTCACAACTGAGGATGGAGATCTAACCGATAAAAATGAAGACAAACATCAGTTTCAAACACCTGAACACACCGATGGAAATACAGTCGTTTCAAAGACTGAAGAGAATGACACAGAAAAACAAGCTGATCAATCAGGAGTCAAAGGATATTTAACCTGCTATTATTGTGGAAAGAGTTTCATAGATAAATCAAAACTTAACTGCCACATGGCACTTCACACTGGAGAAAAGCCGTTCACCTGCACGGAGTGTGGAAAGAGTTTTATGTATGAATCATACCTTAAGACACACGTGACATCTCACTCTGGAGAGAGGCCTTATATATGCATTCAGTGTGGAAAGAGTTACATTCAGAAAGGACACCTTAAGGTGCACTTGAGAGTTCACACTGGTGAGAAGCCTTATGCATGCTCTCAGTGTGAAAAGAGTTTCATTTCCAGAAAGGACTTAAATCAGCACATAAGAGTTCACACTGGAGAAAAACCGTTCACATGCCCCCAGTGTGGAAAGACTTGTGCGCACAAAGCAAACCTTATGAGACATGTGTTATCTCACACTGAAGATAAGCCTTTTTCATGCACTGAGTGTGGAAAGAGTTTCATTCGGAAGGGACGCTTTAATGCGCATGTGAGAGTTCACGCTGAAGAAAAACTGTTCACATGCACTCAGTGTGGAAAGAATGCTCTCAAAGATCTCATGCATTTTCACTCTGGAGTGAGATCATTCAGCTGTGACCTGTGTGATGAATCATTTGTTTTGGCATCAAGTTTAAAAGCACACCTTAAAACTCATCCTACTGTGTAAAGCCTTACTGTTTTTGTTTTACACCAGATAATTCATACTGAAGAGAAACCGTACTCTTAAGAAAAAAACGTTGTCTAATGAGGAAACTTCTTGTTCAGATCCATTCAGATTAATCAAAACAATTTTTTTTTACAAGTCTGTAGATAAGATAATTGGGTGAAACTCTTTCCACAGTGTGAAGACATTTTCAAGAAATGGCTAAAGATGCATTTTTTCGGCGACACTTGATCCAACAATACTAACGTTTTTTTTTCTCTTCTATATATAATTTTTTTTATACTGCATTACACTAAGCTGGGAAGGGTAATATCATTTACATATTGTTGTTCTATGGTTAGTTTATCTGCTTCTATTTTTTTCCTCATTTGTAAGTCAGAAATGTCAAAAGATGGATAATTTGCTAAAATTAGTAGATAATTTTGATTTGTGAACGTGAATTTGCAGTCATTATTTTGTAAATATGTTGAATTTTGGAATAAAATCATACTCTATGTTGTATTGCACACCAGTATTGTATGTTGTATTGTATGTTTTTAAATAAACACGGGCAAAAACTATACAAGTTTTAGGGCTGGACGATATATTTAAAGGAGCAATGTGTGACTTTTAGCGACATCTAGTGGTTCGGTTGCGAGTTTGCACCAGGTTTGCACTAAGGGCTCAGCCCACTGCTCACCCCTCCCTTTCGAAGAAGCTACGGTTGCTAAAACGGGACAAACATCTCGTCGGCTGAGACAGCAGAGAATAGCCAGAGTGAGCCAAGAGTGTGTAACATTGTCACTGTTTCTGTACCACAGTCCATTATAAACCACATCATGAATACTGTCTGTTTACAAAGCCATAGTCAGGTGAGGATCAAGGGTTTTAATATATAATTTAATAAAATATTAATCAGCTGATTGTCTCACAAACGTAACCAGCAGCACATTTCTCCCCACATACTGTAGCAAACCCATAATACAGCGAGGGAGCAGCTATATATTTTTTCTAACAGGGTAGTAATAGTTTAGCTGGCTAATATGAGCTGTTACTGTGGCTGAGCTGGGACGCGTCCGCATGAGTCCAAAGGTCGGAAGTGCGCGCGCTGTTACAATCATGTCATCTCCGCATCCCATAGATACTATTTACTACACACAATAGGCTTTTTTTCTCTGATTTTTAAAATTCTTCGCGATCGACTTTAGTGATAAAAGACTTTAGTAAAAGTCTCTATCGACGGGTTAGTGATTCCTGTAACGTACTGTTTTACGGTCAATGACATGAATACTAATCATCAGCTGTCTCACGAACGTAACAGCACATCTATCCCCAACATAACAAACCCATAACACAGCGAGGGAGAACTAAGTTACATGAAACAATCCCAACTACATATTTTACACCACTCACAAGGGAAAAGTCACTACTCACGGAGTGTAAGGCTAGCTTCCAGCTTTCTGCTACTTCTCTTTCAAGGTAGTGATGAAACGCGTTCTGTAGCGCTGTTTGTTCGCGTTCTGCTACGGTAGGAATATGACGTCACAACATGGCGACCTTCATAGAAGGGGATTCCCTCGGTTATGGAGCTATTAATGTCTCATTCTAAGGTAATAAAAACATTACGGCTAATTAAGTAAGTTCTTTATACACCACTGAAAACATAGTTATGGATGTCATATTGCATTTCTGTTAATAGATACTCAACTTTGTTACACATTGCACCTTTAACATCGATACAAGTGATTACCTGGATTTAGACCTACCTTTATTGTATTTATAAAAAGCATTCACAAGCAAATTATCTTTATGTATTTCCAGGGTTTCCCATACATTCATTAATTTTTGGCGGCCCGCCACAATATCAACGCTGACCGCCACGGATTGATTTTCAGGTTGATTTTCAGCCCTAGTTTCTTGCTGTTGGGTTGATGTCATTGCAATGTTTCTGCTCTCCGCAAAGATTTATGTGCAAATTTATTGTCCTTTTCAGGCACCTTGTAGAACTGCCAGAACAGTGAATGTAGTCAAGTAATTTTAGCTGTGCATAGAAAAATTGCCTTGCGAGTTTTGCGTCAATAAATCGGCTTTTTTCAAAATCGGCAATTTTGAGCATGGCATGGTTGTTGGTACCAGACAGGCCGGTCTGAGTATTTTACAATCTGCTCAGTTACTGGGATTTTCATGCACAACCATTTCTAGGGTTTACAAAGCGGTGTGAAATATGAAAAACATCCAATATGCGACAGTCCTGTGGGGAAAAAATGCCTTGTTGATGCTAGAGGTCAGAGGAGAATGGGCCGACTGATTCAAGCTGATAGAAGAGCAACTTTGACTTAAATAACCACTCGTTACAACCGACATGCAGCAAAGCATTTGTGAAGCCACAACACACACAACCTTGAGGCGGATGGGCTACAACAGCAGAAGACCCGACCGGGTACCACTCATCTCCACTACAAATAGGAAAAAGAGGCTACAATTTGCAAGAGCTCACCAAAATTAGACAGTTGAAGACTGGAAAAATGTTTCCTGGTCTGATGAGTCTCGATTTCTGTTGAGACATTAAGATGGTAGAGTCAGAATGTGGCGTCTACAGAATGAGAACATGGATCCATCATGCCTTGTTACCACTGTGCAGGCTGCTGGTGGTGTAATGTTGTGGGGGATGTTTTGTTTTTGGCACACTTTAGGCCCCTTAGTGCCAATTGGGCATCGTTTAAATGCCACAGCCAGCGTGAGCATTGTTTCTGACCATGACCGTCCCTATATGGCTAGCATGAACCCATTCTCTGATGGCTACTTTCAGCAGGATAATGCACCATGTCACAAAGCTTGAATCATTTCAAATTGGTTTCTTGAATATAACAATGAGTTCACTATACTAATATGGCCCCCACAGTCACCAGATCTCAATCCAATAGAGCATCTTTGGGATGCCCTGGATGTGCATCCCACAAATATCCATCAACTGCAAACTGCTTTGTTTTTTTACACACCAAAAGTATTCTTGTCGCGTGATAAACTAAAGATTGAGCCACTGTAATCACTTAACGATCTCTTTAACTTTTCTGGGCCGGCAAGTTTTACACCCTTAGAAGCCTATGGAGGAGTGATCCAGCTCTCAGATTTAATCAAAAATATCTTAAAGGCCATATTGCAGGTTAGAGGACCCAACAAGTCAATGCATAGAAAAATAATGTAGGAACTAGATTTTAGAAGCTCCCACAGCCGTTCATGAGAGTTTAAATGCTGGGAAATATATCCCAACAGAAGAAGAAGAAGCAAGCAGGAGAAACTATGGACATACTATTGTAAAGATGGAGATTAAGGAAGAACCCTGCAGAATAAAAGATGAAGATACAGAGGAACAAATAGGTTGGTGTTTTCCTTCATTCTCTTTAATGACTGATGAGGAACATTAAAGGTGCTCTAAGCGATGTCGGGTGACGTGACTTCTTGTTGACGTTTAAAGTATTTTCAAACAAAGCGGAAGCTAGATAGACCCTCCCTCCTCCTCATCTGCGCACTGACCCCCCAAACCCACCCCCAGGGCCTTCTTGTCAGTTATTGGCTGGAACAGTTTGTTATGTTTTGTGGACGGGTTGCCGCCGTTTGTCTTTGTTGCCATTTGTGGAGCCTGGGTTGTCTGCATAGACCGCTTTTTTTTACAGTGTGTTTAGGGGACAGGCAGCTAGCGGATAGTGAGGAGATGTTTGCTGTATGTGACAAAAAATGTTTGGGCCTAAAAAACGTGTGACATCACTTAGAGCACCTTTAAGATGAAAACTGGATTTGTGCTGAATTGAGATTTTGAAAAATGTTTATTTTTTGTTTCTCATTAATCCTTTAATTTAATTATACTTTGTTTATTTTAGACCTGATGGAAGTGAAGGAAGACAAACAGCATCAGTTTCTAAAAACGCATTATTTCACAAATGAAGATGGAAATGCAGTCGTTTCAAAGATTGAAGAGAATTTCACTCAGAAACAAGCTGGAAAATCTGGAGTTAAAGGATCTTTAACCTGTTCTGAGTGTGGAAAGAGTTTTATATATAAATCAAAGCTGAACAAACACATGATGATTCACACTGGAGAAAAGCCTTATACATGCTCTCAGTGTGGAATGAGTTTCATTTACAGAAGCTATCTCAGTGATCATCTGCGCCGTCACTCTGGATTGAGATCATTCAGCTGTGATCAGTGTGAGAAAACATTTGTTTATGAATCAGGCTTAAGAACACACATTAAAGTTCATTCTGGTGTGAAGCCTCACTTTTGTTCTGTATGTGGAAAGAGTTTTTCACATCTTGGATCTTTAAAACGCCATGAGATTATTCATACTGGTGTGAGACCTTATGTGTGCTCTGACTGTGGAAAGACCTTCACTTCATCCAGCAACTTAAAATCACACCAGAGAGTCCATACTGGAGAGAAACCGTACCAGTGCTCTTCATGTGGGAAGAGTTTCGGCCATTCATTTACTCTAAAGAAACATAAGAAAAGGCATTGCCCGAAGATGTCTAAGTGAGCAAAGTTCACTTCCATAACTTGTAAATAAACAAAATATGGAATAACATTTAATACAGTATTTTAATCTAAAATAAGTATTGAAGTTTGATTGTTTGATAAGGGGAACTGGTTTAAATGGTTGTGGACGCCATTGTAAGTGTTGAATGTGGTGTTCCTCCGACACCCGTATTGATCCTCTGTTGTGTTGCACATGTGCAGTAAAACACTGAGTGTTGCTGTATACAAGATGAACTGAACAGTAAACAACAATCTGAAAATACATGTGTCAGTGTCATCGCTCAAGCAGTGTATGGTCATCTCATACAGATGTAACTAATAGCTCAGAAAACTTTCCTTTTTCATTGAACATATGGGGCATTTGTGAAACAATGGCTACAGTAGTCTATCAGAATCAGAAAGAGCTTTATTGCCAAGTGTGCTTGCACACACAAGGAATTTGTTTTGGCGCTGAGGCTTCCATTGCACAAATACAAATTATAATAAAAAAAATTACAATATAAAAAATATTACAATAAAAGCATCACAGTTGGGTTTAGTCAGGATAAGCTTTTACAGATTATGAGTGTATTTACAGTGTTTTAAATATTATAAATTATCTACGTATAAATATCACCTGATTTTAAGATATTGCATAAAACAGTTGGAGTATTGCACTTAATATGCTTTGGGAAGCATATAAACTGTTCAGGAGGGAAATGGCCTGTGGGAACAAGAAACTGTTCCTGTGCCGAGATGTTTTTGTGGCCAGTGATCGGAGTCGTCGTCTTGACGGTAACAGTTCAAACAGGTGGTGTCAAGGGTTAGTGGAGTCTGTGAGGATTTTATCTGCTCTCTTCCTCACTCTGGAAGAGTACAGGTCCTGGAGGGTTGGCAGGGGGGCACCAAAAATCCTCTCCTCAGTCCGGACTGTCCATTGCAGTCTCCTGATGTCTGTTTTGGTAGCAGAACCAAACCAGACAGTGATAGATGTGCATAGGACAGACTGAATAAGCGCTGAGTAGAACTGAATCAGCAGCTCCTGTGGTAGGTTGAACTTCCTCCGCTGGCGAAGGATTAGCCACACTTTTAATAGCGAATTAAAAATGATTAGCCGCGCTTTAAAACGTAACACTTAATTAATCGTAAAGACTATGCTACTGCGAGTGTTCCGCACGGAACGGAAATTTTGCAACTAACACAAAACAAAAACAAAGTTACACCAGCGGTTCACCAGCTTAAAGCGCCGTGCTCATCAGTCACTATGGCAGATGGCATTTAAGCAGGCTATGGCAGGGAGCATTTAAAGGGCAAGTTCGGTATTTTACAATTAAAGCTCTGTTTTAAGATCGTTTCTGATTAAATAGAATGGTTAGGATTGTTTTTTAGACAAATGCTGCTGTCACGAGAACTTTCGGTTTCTGTGTTTGCACCCCCAACCTTTATAATGGTAGCATAGGTGCACTGCAACAATCATTCATAAAACTTTAGTTTACAAAGATGTGAAACTCACCGAGTGGTCTGGGGTGTTTTCTGATATGCTCACACAAAAATCGCTGCAAAAGATGCTTTTCCAACAGGTTTTATCGTAGTTTTTGTCCAACTCCATTGACTTGTATTGTATGTTCTGTGATGTCCATTATTACACCGCCGCCTGGAAACGGAAATGGGCCTATTTGTATTCTTTCTGTTGTCTTATGCAGTCGCGTGCATAAAGTGGTTTGCTTGCATTTGGCAAAGGTGCGTTATCGCCACCAACTGGGCTGGATTGTCTATTATTCAAGCTCTCAACGGAAGAATGTCCGGCTGTGAGGCGTTCGGAAAAATAGGTCTAGAGTTTTATAACGAATGGTAAAACACCTGTTGGAAGGCATCTTTTTGCAGCGATTTTTGTGTGAGCATATCAGTAAACACCCCAGACCACTCGGTGAGTTTCACGTCTTTGTAAACTAAAGTTTTATGCGTTTTTATGAATGATTGTTCCTGTGCACCTATGCTACCATTAAAAAAGGTGGGGGGGGTGCTAACACAGAAACCGAAAATTCTCGTGACAGCAGCATCTGTCTAAAAAACAATCCTAACCATTCTATTTAATCAGAAACGATCTTGAAACAGGGCTTTAATTGTAAAATACCGAACTTGTCCTTTAAGCAGGCTCGGGTAACTCAACTGCTTGAAAAAACAATGTTAAACACATCGATCGCTTTTAGAGAAATACAGATCTGTCTTTCTCCTACCATTCATTGTGAAAACACTTGAACGAGTTGCTTTCAACCAAGTATCATGGTTCCTGTCTCTGAACAACCAGCTGGATGTCAACCAATCTGGCTTCAAGAAAGGGCATTCAACCGAGACTGCTTTGCTGTTGGTCACCGAAGCCCTGCGGATGGCAAAAGCTTCTTCCGAATCATCAGTTCTCATTCTCCTGGATCTGGGTTCAGATTCCACAGGGTTCAGTTCTTGGACCGCTCCTCTTCTCCATTTACACCACTTCACTGGGACCCATTATACAGGCACATGGTTTCTATTACCATTGCTATGCTGATGACGCCCAGCTCTACCTCTTATTTCAATCAGATGATCCTCCCTCAGTAGCTGCACGGATCTCAAACTGTCTGGCGGACATATCGGCATGGATGAAGGAACATCACCTGCAGCTCAACCTGGCAAAGACTGAGCTTCTCGTCCTCCCTGCCAATCTCGTCTCTAGAGCACGACTTAACTATCCAGCTAGATTCATCATCAATCACCCCATCAAGTTCGGTCAGAAATATTGGAGTAATCTTTGATGAGCAGCTGAGCTTCACAGACCACATTAATAAGATAGCTTGATCATGCAGGTTTGCACTGCACAACATCAGGAATATCAGGACTTTCCTAACTGAGCGTGCAACACATCTTCTCGTCCAGGCCCTGGTCATATCTAGGCTTGATTACTACAATGCTCTTCTAGCTGGACTTCCAACATGTGCAACTAAACCTCTACAAATGATCCAGAATGCTGCAGCTCATTTTGTCTTCAAGGAGCCCAAAAGGCGTTTACAGATATACCACAGGATCAGCTCCCTCATACTTACGCTCACTACTACAAGTCTACATCCCTACCAGAAGCCTGTGATCGGTCATTGAGTGACAGCTCGTGATGCCATCACAGAGAGCCACAAAATCCCTCTCCAGAACATTCTCATTCACGGTTCCATACTGGTGGAATGAATCACTAAAAAATGTAGCTTACATTTTTAGCTGTGCAGTTAAAAAAATAATAAAAAATGTTGTGCTACATGTGTACAAATAGCTACATTGTGCTATTTGTGTTTACACGGTACAGGTGGAGTCCATACAGCCCAGATGTGGTACACAGGGAATTCACATGGCCCAATGTGGTACATGTGGAGTCCACACGGCCCAGATGTAGTACATGTAGAGTCCACACACCCCAGATGTGGTACAGGTGGAGTCCACATGGCCCAGATGTAGTACAGATGGAGTCCGCACAGCCCAGGTGTGGTACACCTGGAGTCCACACACCCCAGATGTAGTACATGTAGAGTCCACACACCTCAGATGTGGTACATGTAGAGTCCACACACCCCAGATGTAGTACATGTAGAGTCCACACCCCCCAGATGTAGTACATGTAGAGTCCACACACCTCAGATGTGGTACATGTAGAGTCCACACACCCCAGATGTGGTACATGTAGAGTCCACACACCCCAGATGTGGTACATGTAGAGTCCACACACCCCAGATGTGGTACATGTAGAGTCCACACACCCCAGATGTGTACATGTAGAGTCCACACACCCCAGATGTGGTACATGTAGAGTCCACACACCCCAGATGTGGTACAGATGGAGTCCACACAGCCCAGGTGTGGTACATGTGGAGTCCACAGAGCCCTGATGTGGTACATGGGGAGTCCACACAGCACCCATGTAGTACACGTGGATTCCACATGGCCCAGGTGTGGTACAGGTGGAGTCCACACAGCCCAGATGTAGTACACGTGGAGTCAAAACAGCCCAGGTGCGGTGCAAGTGGAGTCCACACAGCCCAGATGTGGTATGCTGCTGTAACCTGAGCTGCACCTGAAAGAGAGAAAGAGGGATAGAAAAGACGAGACTCACATACACACGCATACACATCCCCACACACAGGCTCAGACTAAAATGTGGGTTTATCTTATATTGATTACATGGCTACTCAAGGAAATCTGTTAAGTCACTCAATTCGTACAAGTTTTTTTTTTCTTTGTAACATAAATTCTACACTCAATACAAGATGCAATGAATGACAAGAATTGTGCACTGTAAATAATTTCTGTTGTTTTCACAGGATTATACTGTTTTTCTCAACAGTTTCTTACTGTATAATCTATGTACAGTAAGTTACAGTAGATTTAGTTGTTTTCACAGTATTAAATTGTTTTTTCAACAGTTATGTACTGTGCACACAGCTGACAGTATGTTACTGTAGAATTGCAATGCATTCTGGGAAATTATCAGTTACTGTTAATCTAAATACAGCAGTGCAATTGACCGCGAAAAACACCACACACAGTTCCACGGGTAAAATTGCTAGCCTACTAATGTTATTCTTACATTTAAAATAAAAATGTAGCACTGGTTGACCATTAACAGTCATAATTTATGACATAATTTATGTCAGTGGGGTGTGCATGAGAGCATATTTGACTTTGGAAGAGTTTCTCTGTCGTGTCAGTGGTGCTGCTGTCTTTTCTGCCGACCTGCAACTTCTTCATCTGGTAAGTAATAATTCTTATAATGTGTATGCAAACGGATTCTAGCTAATAACTTTAAAGTTATTTAGAATAGCTGACCACGATTTCTATATTCAATTTAATATATTCTAGACATTTTAATATAATATGTATATATGATAGGCTACTCTTCAATGTAGCCATTTGGGATATTACTGTAAATTCAAATACATTAGTACGAAATGACCGCGAAAAATAACCACAACAAGCTGCCATTTTATGAAGAACTCTTCAGTTCCCTTCCCTCTGTAAGAACACGCAGTCCGTGCATCGCGTCGCTGTCGGTCGGCAACGTTTTCGCCATACATCTGGTTAGTAATTCATATTTTTATGCAAACCATATGAGTTACTTACGTTAACGTTAGAAAGAAGTGGCCGCGGAATGTTCGATAACGTCTGTATAAGTCAGACGCGGATTTCTTTTATGTTGATAGCCTTACTTGATTAAATGTGATTTTATTAACATATATTTCATATGTAACCTCTTATACGGTCAAAATGGTCTAATCATTTTGTTATTTACCACGTTAAGTCGGTGGAAGCGCCTGCACGTTCATTATTTTATGACTTACAGGGGTTAGGAATTGCTAATCGATAAATGTATCCTGAAATCGGACATCCAAGGTTAGGATTCGGATTTATTGTTATAAAATTAAAGTGCCGATTCCTCTTATTGATTTTTTCACGCTTATTTTCGTGTAAATCCTGACCTGGCGTTCTGCCATTATAACGTTACCTCAGTGATAAAGTTGGACCGCGGAAAGCGCCCAAGGTGTATTTTTGTCCAAAATACAAAGCTATGTGTGACATTTACAGTATTTGTTGTGGTCTTTGTTAATCTTTGGTTATCATTAACGACACATACACGAGGGAGTTAGCCTGGTGTTGAACACTTTACTAGCGAACTTAATCAACAACAACAAAAAAACCCCGGGTCATACCAACTACACAAACTGCCTGGGGGTGTTCCGGTAGGAACCATTCACTGCATATACTAGCTACAGTATTGTCGGCTATAATATCATTTTTTTTTTTTTTTTTTTTTTACTATGTGTAAACTGACATGTACTCATTTGAAGGGAACGATGCCTTGTCAATCTTTTTTTAAGTCATGTAACTTAGTATCACACAAGCAAGATTTAGCCTACATTTTCACGTGATCGTAAATGAATTGATTTTAAACAACAGTCCAACAAACAAGATTTTAGTATTAAGTGAATTACACTTTAGACATCATTTTTTCTGTTTTTGCTGTTTAGCCAAAACAACAACAAAAACGTACTATATTTTAACTGTCTTGTCTGTTCTCCTTTTCCACAGGTGTGAGCTGTGCATGTTAAGAAGACCCCTATCCATCTTGACGACCGATGAATTGTAAATCTAATCTAATTTAATTATTCTATTTATCTAACTACTACTATACCTTGGTCCAGTACTGACCCACTGAGAACATTTTAAACAGATTATTATCCATCTGTGAATTTTGTCTATCTGCAAGTTGTTTAGAATTGTTGTGTGAAAATAAACGTTACTGTACAGTTTAAGGTTTAATTGCATAAAAGCTTGGATAGAAAACTTCCTATTGCAAAAGTTAGAACATAAGTCTGCATATAAATAATTATTGATACCGTAATGCAAGTTTTTCATGGCACATGTGCATGATGAGGTTGTTTTGTGTTTATTTTTTTTATTTTTTTAAAGGACACTGGATAACTTGTCATTTTGTTATACTCATCTGGATTGGTGGTTTACTCGTAAAAGCTTTTATAGTTTATAAGTTTATATGTGTCTCCCAGCCCTGCAAATCTGGTCCCTTAGATAGAAAGCAGCCAAAAACCCTTTAAAATCAGCAACTGACCAGTTAGACAGTCTATCTCAAACCAATAGACAATCTTAGACTAGTTTAAGCTGTTTTACCCCAGCAGGGAGTGGGTGGATGAGTTGTTATGAACTATCTTTCTAATAGATTGATCAGATAGCACCCCTTTAATCTTTTCTATTTTACCTGTTCATGATAATTTTTGCATGTATTTATGCATAATTGTTCATGATTGTCATGCATGATTTTTATTGTATTATATTACATTTTTATTATTAATGTATTTAATTGTATTAATGTATTTAAATGTATATTATGTAAATGTACTAATGTGTTTGAAAATACACAATAAACCTTGTGCAGTTAAAGCTTCAATTGTTCTTTTTTCTATTTCCCATTAACAGTTAAAATAATATTTCTACGGATTTTCTACAGGCTACACAGTAGCACTATAAAATAAATACAATAACATTTCATACTATACAGTATTATTAAAAATTAACAGTGTAATTCTGTACTTTAATATGGTAAGAAATTACAGTAAAATAATGTTATTTAATTTGCAGTATGCTTAACAGTACTGTAGTTAGTGTTACGGTAATTTTACTGTTAAATGAAATACAGCAAGTACTGGATAATTGTTGCCAGTAAGTTACTGTTAATTTGACAAGAAATTTTTTACAGTGTGCATCACCACTTAACAGCCAAATTCCATAATCACAGAATTTACACTTGAATTTACACTGAGCTTGATTTGAAGCTTGATTTGCACCTGGATAATCTCGAGTGATTGCAAGTGTGATGATCATCTGCTAAATGAGCAACAACGACCACAATTCACTCCTTCAGTCAGTGAAGCTCCCACAGCCGTTCATGAGAGTTTAAATGCTGGGGAATATTCCCATCTTCCCACAGGAGAAGAAGCAAGCAGGAGGAATTATTCCAGGAGAAACTTCGGACATACTATTGTAAAGATGGAGATTAAGGAAGAACCCTGCAGAATAAAAGATGAAGATACAGAGGAACAAATAGGTTGGTGTTTTCCTTCATTCTCTTTAATGACTGATGAGAAACTTTAAGATGAAAACACATATAAAACATAACAATAACATCTAAAACTAGATACTAGTAGACTTTTGTAGGGTTTGTGCTGAATTGATATTTTGAACAATGTTATATTTTTTTCTCATGTATCCTTTAATTGAATGATGGGAATTTAATTTGTTTGTGAAAGAAGACAAAAAAGCACGAGTTTCAATAACCGCATTATTTCACAAATAAAGATGTGTAACTTGTCTCTTTTCTGCGTTGTGTTTTGGTTGGTATAAGAATAACAGGACAGCATTCAGCAGTTTCACCGATCTTTTATTCCTGATATAAAACAAATGTAATCAGCCTCTTAGTGTGAGAGTCACCCTCGCTTACTCTATAAAACAAACGTGATGTACACTTATCACGTGTGCTTTCATTTCCACATTTGAGCCGTGGGGTTGAAATGACAAAAATAACCACACAGATAGGTAAAATAATATTATAGATTAGAGTGAAAATATAGACATAATAGTAAAAATTCTAATTAAGATTAGGAAAGATTATCAAGAGCCCAAAATAACCAAACCTCTCCTCCGCATCACCAATGCAAAGAGGAAAAGGAGGAGACAGAAAAGGAAATTATGAGTCATGATGTCATTACCACAATTAAAGGGGAATGGGACTCGCACTTCGATTAGGCAGTCATATCTGGTGTATGTAAACAAACAATTTTGTGTGAATTCTTAAACATGTATTTAACATTAAACTTTATGTACCTGTTACAGATAGAAATGTAGTCGTTTCAAAGACTGAAGTGAATTTCACACAGAAACAAGCTGGAAAAATCTGGAATCTGTTCTGAGTGTGGAAAGAGTTTCAAATCTAAATCAAAGCTGAACAAACACATGATGATTCACACTGGAGAAAAGCCTTATACATGCTCTCAGTGTGGAAAGAGTTACAGTCATAAAGGACACCTTAATGTGCACATGAGGATTCACACTGGAGAAAAACGATTTACATGCTCTCAATGTGGAAAGAGTTTCAGTTACAAAAAGATCTCAAAGAGCATCTGCACCGTCACTCTGGAGTGAGATCATTCAGCTGTGATCAGTGTGATAAAACATTTTTTATTGAATCAGGCTTACAAAGTCACCTTAATGTTCATTCTGTTATAAAGCCTCACTTTTGTTCTGTATGTGGAAAGAGTTTTTCACGACTACAGACTTTAAAAATGCATGAGCGAATTCATACTGGTGTGAGACCTGATGTGTGCTTTGACTGTGGAAAGACCTTCACTTCTTCCGGCAACTTAAAAACGCACCAGAGAGTTCACACTGGAGAGAAACCGTACAAGTGTTCACACTGTGGAAAGAGTTTCTCTCGGTCAGGAACCCTGAAAGATCATGAGAGAGTTCATACTGGAGAGAAACCGCACCAGTGCTCCTCATGTGGGAAGAGTTTCATCCAAACATATGCTCTACTGAAACATATGAAAAATCATTGCCCGAAGGTGTCTAAGTGAGTAAAGTTCATTTCCATAACTTGTAAATAAGCAAAAGATGGAATTACATTTAAAGGGTACATATCATGCTTTTAAATCGTTCATTTTTACATATAACTCATACCATTGTGGTCTATATAAAACATAACTGCAATGCTTGGGTCTGAATTCCTCATTATTATAGCTCCACAGGCCCCTTTTCTACCCCTTTTCTGATGTGCGTCTTTGAGCGACCCGTTTCAATGCGTCCCCTTTAAATAAAAAGGAGATGCGTCACACCCCGCCCGCTCTCCAGGTCGATGAGTTCACGGTCAGTTCAACTCCCCACGTTCGGCCATTATTGTAGTTTGATTAGAGATATACGATTATATACGATACCTTCAAAGAACATTTTTATTCCCACTTTAATAAAATGTCAACAACAGAAGACTTGTCCATCAAGCCTTACATATTCGAGCCAGAGCGAGCGAGTTGATAAAGACGACGACGAACCTGCAGAACAACCTCTTCATATTGTAACAAGTAGAATAAGGTACTGCGCCTTTAAAATAGTATGTACTCTGTGACTTCCGCTCTCAGTGTGGTCAGTCGACATGTGAAGCGCGAGCTGTGAGCGCATGTATGCGTGTAAGCCGTTTCTACTGCTTTTATTTCTTTTTGGTAACGCAGTTGTTGTTAGCGGTATGAGTTGCGAGATGCCCATATGAGCGTGAGACGACGTTGATAATAAACCACGGTGGAATATCAGCTACGTCTTGAGTCTTTGCTTAACGTTACACCTGTCTACAACCGTTTAGGTGAGCTATCCGGTTCATTCTAAGTAAAAGCGTTACAATATGGATGTATTGGTATGTGAGTTAACTGTTTTGTGTTATTAGTGAAAGTCGACTATTTCTCTTGTTAAAACAAGCACACTGACAAGATAAATGACTATGGTCTAATCTTACCACAAACAATCTGTATTGATAATATGATACGTTTAGAAAAGCATCAGAAAACAACGCAGCTAAATGACCATTGATGAAACTCAAGAACAATAATACTACAGACGTGTAACGTTACTTCAAAACAAAAACAAAGAAAGACAAAGGTACTGCTAAACCATGACCAACATGTGTTTTAAAAAAGTACTTTATTTTTATTAACGATATTTACAGCTTATCGAAATGCTCTGTTCGTCGTCTCCAAAGATAGAAGGAATTGACCTCTCATTCAGACGAAGTCAATCGGCAAACCCTTCTTTACTGGCGGAGGTTGTTGAAGTGGGAATCCTTGAAGTGCTTCAGGTCACTAACGTACATCCAACAACCGAACATTTTGACTTGCCCTCTCGTAACTTCTGCATCATTGAGCTCGGACTACAAAATCGGAGCGAGAAATAATAATGGCGGATTGCTCGAAGTGTTGGTCCGGTAGTCAATGTCCTTATTTGGCAGTTCCGCTGCAAATACGGTGACGCACTTACTCAAAAACGTCATAGACAACAGAAAAATCTGAACAGGTTGAAAAATATGACCCAAACAGAATATAAAGATATAAATGAATCACCTGAAGAGAATAATTTCATCTTTTCTGTACTTATAAACACTCCAAATATACAACAAAATGCATTTAAGGGCTAAAAAAAGTGGATTTTGCATGATATGTCCCCTTTAATACAGTAATTGAATCTAAAATTAGTATTGAATGTTTGAAAAGGGGAACTGGTTTAAATGGTTATGATTGTTTTTTTGTTTGTTTTGTTTTTTGCATGTGTGAAGGGGGTGGGGGGGGATTGTTTCTATTTGTATCCTGCTACAGATGTAAAATAGTTTATGGCTAACTCTGGTGCAATGCATAAAATGGCAACAGTTATGCTAGAAATTGTACATGGTCCCTAATAAAAAAAAAAATAAAAAATAAAAAAAAAGAATTGCATTGTAAGTGTTGCATGTGTTGTTCTTCCGACACCCGTATTGATCCTCTGTTGTGTTGCACATGCTCAGTAAACACTGAGTGTTACTGTATACAAGATGAATGAACAGTAAAGCAACAATGTGAAAATACTCGTGTCAGTGTCATCACTCAAGCAGTGCATGGAACAAGAATAATAGTTCAGAAAACTTTTTCGTTGAACATAAAGTCAAAAGTTATGATTAAAAGTAATAGTTATGGTTAATCTCCATTGTAAAAATCATTAGTTATTAATTTAGTTCATTTATCTATGTCTTGTAAAGCTACGGAATGGACAGTGTCCAAAACAAATTGCCCTTCGGGGACAATAAAGTATATCAATATCAATCAATCAATATCATTATCAACATATAAAAACGGTAATACTTTATAATACAGTTCCTTCGTTAATGACTAACTACACAAGAACCAATGAGTAACACAATATTAACCCTTGTGCTGCATTAGATTTTTTAACACCGTTGAGTGCATTAAGGACCAAAAATGGCCACATATTAAACATTGCCTAAAATATTATATATTATTATTATTTTCCACTTTTACCAAGTTAAATCTTTTAACCAGCATCAGTCCTCATCATAACTACCAAAAATGTATTCAATTTTAGGATTTTAACCCTTTAATTACCAGTTTTGTTTGCGAAACCATCGATTTGTATAAGAGGAAAAAACACAAAAATGCAATTATTTTCAATAAACTAAATGCAAAGAGAAAACTTTAGATTTGGATTATCACAGTCCCACTTTGCAAAAAATCCCACTTAGCGCGTTAGAGACCAAAAATGGCCACCTATTAAACATTGCCTATTGCCTAAAATAAGGTGCATTTCCACCCATAGGGAATAAATATGTAGTGACGTCATCTGGTGGAATACACTATATAATGCAAATATAATGCTTTTGCTTCAAAATGAAAGGATGTTTGTGCAAAAATCATGTTTCATGTATTACTGACAGCCTCAGATTTAAACAACGTTTTAATGGGTTTCAATGGGCCATTTTTGGTCTTTATGGTGCTGAGTGTTACTATTTGATCTACACAGTGTGTGTTATACATATTTTGCAAAATGGGATCACATTTTTTACATGTATCCAAAAAGTCACAATTTTGCCAAATTTCATACCATTTACATTAAAACAGCCAAAATGGTCAAAGAAATTAAACTGCAAAAGACCAAAAATGTCCCTAATGCAGCATAAGGGTTAACAATCTAGTAACTACTATTAACTAACAAGAAGCACACCTGTGAGTTTCTACTGATCCTGAAGGCCTTGATTAGCTTTGCTCAGGTGTGTTTGATCAGGGTTGTTTTGGAGCTAAACTCTGCAGGGACAGAGGCCCTCCAGGACCGAGTTTGGGGAACCCAGAACTAATCAATCCCTACAATTTTTTCATGCTTCCCAAAGAAATACTGAAAAAGTTTCATAAATCTCGCTGAACGAATCAATAACCACTGCAGGACAAATGACTAGCACTACATTAACATTTTAACTGCTGCTGTAAATGAATACACAAGGTTGTTTACATTATGTAGTAGCACAGCAGACTTATGATTTGGGAAAGCTGTAATTGGCCTATGCTATCTATTTATCAACTGAACAATTTTAAAGAAATTTATTTTTAAATGGAGTTGTTGGATGGAGTTGTAAGTTGACCTTACTTGTCCTGTGAGCAATTTTCCAGTATTCCTCTGGACTGGCATTGAATCTCTCGAGTCATGATGAGTACTGGAACATGATGTGTATAAACTCCCTGTCAACTAACATTCACCAACAAGTTCTTTTAGCATGAACTCTCATTTACAAGCAGTTTTTTCACCTCGTCGGTGTTACATATGGAACAATAGGAATGTTTTATTTAAGAATAAGTCTTTGTTCTATAATCACCGGTTCTGTAATGGAATATTTCATGTTAGACAACTCTTTAATAACGAAGGTCTGCTTTTTAGGTATGCAGAGTTTCTTTCAGAATATAATATCCGGTAACTCCCAAAGAGTTTGCCACAGTTATGGATGCTATTCCATCTGGCATACTCATGCTTTTCAAAAATAATACTTTCTCTTGGAGTTCATCATCTTTGCCTGAACCTGTCAACACTCCTATTGGTGAGATGTTTCACTGAAAAAAAGGAAGAAATTATAAAGTAAGAGTTTTATTCCTTGAGAACATTGTGCCATTTAAATTTAAACATTTAAATTGGCAAAAAAATATGGTCTATACACCAAAGTTTTCCTTACAAAGTCAAAGAAATATCCTTTAAATTAATTCATAATATTTACCCAGTTAAAAATTCTTCATCACTTGTTTTGGTTATGCAATTTTACTCGGCAACTTTAGAAAGATGTTAGTGGATTTATCTCAAGCAATATCTTGAAGAATTTCTCCATGAATCCCAAAACCGTTTTTTTTTTTTTTTTGCCTGCTTTATTATAAATCTACTTATTTTCCTATGTAGATTTTACATTCACAAATGTAAGTTTTCAAATTGTAAACCATTTTTTTTGGTGTTCTTGCATGAGATAAAACATTACTTCACTACAATTTCATTCACTCTTAACCCAAAAGCACTCAGAACATGTCCTACAAACTTTTTACTTTATTAAATGTTTAGATTTATTTTCATTTAAGTAATGCCCTCTTTTTATTTTTCCGTTCCTGTTTATCATTGTCTAACTTTTGTTTTGTGCTATTATGTTGTTGTTTTATTATTATGTTGTTTTACACTGTAAACTGAACGTTTAAATAAAGCATTAAAAAAAAAGATCTAGTATGAGTTCACGGGTGGGAACCCACTGGGAAGTCACTTGACTTCCGTTACAGTGCACTTTCACGGTTATAAGGTTGGAAAAGCCCGGGTTACAGTTAACGTTATTAGGTAGCACGGGTTAAAATAGTGCAGGCGAAAGCAAATATATATATATATATATATATATATATATATATATATATATATATATGTAATATATATATATATAATGTTAACTATATAATTATATAATTTAAACTATATAAAAAAAACAATTTCTTCTTCATTTTATAAAACCGATTTCTTCACTATTTCAGTCACAGTCGATAGTTTAATAGGAATTGGTTTCCGCCAGTAGAGGCGCTCGAAGCAATGACACACATCCGAGTCTAGGAGAAGAAGAGAAGTGAGCGAGGGAACATAAACATGAGTAACGGAACACAGCCGTTCATTCTGCTCTAAATCTTACTTTTTATACCGTGAGTACATTCTTTTTATGATTTATTAGGAGAAATCTAAATCCAAATGATAATTTAGTGAATCACTCAAAAATGAACCGACTGAAGTTGTTGATTACGCTCGTGAAACATAAACTCTTTACTGAATGTTTTATTACATTACAATTTGTGAAGATTATGAGTTGTGTTTTCATTTTATTTAATGAAAGTGAATTGTTTCTAAACAGTTGTGTGATCAAAACAGTTAAAGCTGAATCGAGTGATTGTACAGTAACATCTGCTAAATGAGCAACAACGACCACAATTCACTCCGTCAGTCAGTGAAGCTCCCACAGACGTCAATGAGAGTTTAAATGCTGGGGAATATATTCCCATCTTCCCACAGGAGAAGACGAAGCAAGCAGGAGGAATTACTCCAGGAGACATACTATTGTAAAGATGGAGATTAAGGAAGAACCCTGCAGAATAAAAGATGAAGATACAGAGGAACAAATAGGTTGGTGTTTTCCTTCATTCTCTTTAATGACTGATGAGGAACATTTAACTGTCATACAACAATACATATAAAACTAGATGCGTGTAGACTGTAGTAAACTGGATTTTGCTCATTTGGGCTTTCTGATTTTGTTTTTACTGTCTTCAATTGAGAAATTCAAATGTAATGTTGTTTTTAGACCTGATGGAAGTGAATGAAGACAAACAGCATTTCACAAATAAAGATGAAAACATAATTTCACAGACTGAAAAGAATTTCACACAGAAACAAACTGGAGTCAAAGGATCTTTCACCTGCTCTGAATGTGGGAAGAGTTTCATACGTAAAGGAAACCTAAGTCAGCACATGAGAATTCACACTGGAGAAAAACCATTCACATGCTCTCAGTGTGGAAAGTGTTTCACTACAAAAAGAGTTCTGAACGATCATCTGCTCTCTCACTCTGGAGTGAGATCGTTCAGCTGTCATCAGTGTGATAAAACCTTTGTTTTTGGCTCAGGCTTAAGAACACACATTAAAACTCATGCTGATGTAAAGCCTCACTTTTGTTCTTTTTGTGGAAAGAGTTTTTCACTATTGCAAAGTTTAAAAGAGCATGAGAGTATTCATACTGGTGTGAGACCTCATGTGTGCTCTGTCTGTGGAAAGACCTTTATTACATCAAGTGACTTAAAAAAACACCAGAGAATTCATACTGGAGAGAAACCGTACAAGTGTTCACACTGTGGAAAGAGTTTTGCTCTGTCAGGAAACCTGAAAACACATGAGCGAGTTCATACTGGAGAGAAACCTTATGAGTGTTCGCACTGTGGAAAGAGTTTCGCTTATTTATCATCGTGTGCAGATCATGAGAGAGTTCATACTGGAGAGAAACCCTACAAGTGTTCTTCTTGTGGAAAGAGTTTCACCCAACTATCTAATCTAAAGACTCATGAGAACAAGCATTAAGATGAATATCTCTAAATTATCATTTTCAACAAGCACAAATAGATGTGAAGTATTGTATTGCTTTTATTCTCCCTCTTCTTTTGAAGCAGATTCTGTGTCTCATCATCAGGAAAAATCAGTGTTTCTGTATAAAGTGAACATTTACAATCCCACTCTAGAAGACAGCATTTTTGGTCGTTCTCAGTCATTTCAAGGTTATATATTAAAAATGTATTTCAATTTCAAAATATTTTTACTGTACCACAGCATATGTCATGTGTGTATAAAAGGTTCTCAGACATAAAAACATTTGGGTCATTTGGGTCAAAGTGGCCTGTAAAAATATCTTAATATCATTATAGATAAATTTTCCTTTCGGTTTCTTAATTTTTAAAGCCCAGTATGATTAATTTCCAGAGATACAGTGATCTCAATGTGGATCTATGAGTAAACTGGTTGCCATTTTCATTGACTGCACATTTTCTCAAGAACAAATAATCATAAAACTAGAAATACATCTAGTTTTTTTTTCTGTCAACACAATTGAACATTGATGTCTGAGTGCCCTAAATAGTATTTTCTAAAGTTTGTGTGCCCATAGCTCTTAAAAGTATACTTTTTTCTTAATAAACTTCTCCTTTCTTCATTTAAAGGCCCTATTTGGTTTAATCCCATAGTGTTAGCGCAGCCATGTTCTTGAAGGATAACTGGTAAATTTGAATAAACTATACTATGGGGGAAACACACACATACCTCTCATGTTGGACTGGAACCAGAACATTTGTATTTGGCATATTTCTATTTCCATCTGTGGAAAGCAGGTTACATACATGTAAGCAGTTTGAGTGCACACCTATTACAAACAGTAACACCCTCACTTCATACTGTACAGTATATCATTATAATAACAGAACACAGACCTATTTTCTCTTGTGCCGCATTTACATGCCAAACATGAGACTCTTTAATTTCTCTAGTTTTAACTTTAGTTTAGTTATAACATCAGACACCATTTCTTCTTGTGGGGTAATACTCAATTGTCATTGACATCACCCAATGAGTCCACTGATGATGACACTCATTTTGATTTGCAAATAAAAGCTCTTTTCAAAGTGCAATCCAATATGGCCTCACTTATTTCCATTTATTTTTACTTTCAATATACTGTGGTCAATGAGTTGAACAAACGCCACCTAAAATGAGTGTTCGGAAGATTTAAAAAAAAAATTATTGACAGGAGATGGTATATTCTGATGTTTACTGTGTGCAGAATTTTCCAAACTTATCGGAACATGAAGTTTTTTAATCCAACCCTCCGTAGATCTGAGAAAGCAGCGGGTGGTAAAAATCCGCCGTTATTTCACCACAGGGTGTCGATGCTTGTCTAAACTAGTGACCGCAACGCTGAAGTGTGTGAGAACAGATCAATAACGTTTTGTGAATTCGTTTTGCGTACCTACCCCAAAGTGATAAAATACAACAAAATTCTGTATCAAATTTATAGACAAGACAAGAAGTTTGTTCAGGCATGGTTTTGTAGGGAATTACAAACCTGCGCACATATATTCAAATGCACATAACTAAAGAATCAATTCTTAATGTGCATGTGGATGCCATCGGCGTTTATCACAGGTTCGCATTTAAAGTCTGTTAAGAGATATTCATATACATCATATAGTTCATATAGTGATAATTGCTTTCTCATGTTGGTGCACTGACAGCTCTAACCGGAAACACACTTGGTTAACCTTGGTTCTCTCGAGAAGAGGGAACGAGTATTGTGTAAGTTTAGCTTACGCTACGGGAAAGATTCATCTTCTCGAGATATTGAAGCCAAAAAATTATCCTTGTATTCATTGTCAACGCAGTGCCGCTGCTAGCAGACCTAGAGCGGGCATCCTAACACGCTCATTGGCTGCTCTGCGGGAACTGCACTGCCTACCAGTGAGCCCATCGGGACGTCACGTCAAAGTCCTTTTAGGCAAGTTGTGCCATTCTGGCGCCATCTTGGCAATGCCTCCGGGCAGCTATTTCGGACTAACAAAACCAGGCTCCTATCTAAATGAATGGGCAGAGAGTCAGAACTGCACTTTCATTTGTCACGGGGACGTTTTTCCCACAGGTTATACTTTTACTATGCATGCGCAAGGGTTCTCTTGTACTCTGTTGCGCGCGCTGCACAGTTTGAAACACAGTATGTGCGCGCTCTTGCTCGCTCACTCTAGATTCCGGGAGATTTGAACTAATTTTCGGGCATCATCGAGCCGCTATTAATCTGAGGGAGACACCCGGAACTTCTGGGAGACTTGGGATGTCTGATATTTACACAACGCACACATACACTGCATATCAAACCTACCGCCTTTTCAAACAGTAATGTATTTTCCGCTGTCGCAAACCTCAACTGTGCGCATGTGTTGGTCGAACCAGAGAATAGGCTTAAATGTTTCCTGGCTTGACTGTTAAAAGCAGACGATTGACTTTCCAGCTTGAGGGGCGGGACATGTGCATACAACCGTCATGTTTGGTGTTACTGGTTTTCCCTATACATTTGTGTTAAGGATTGAGGAAGTGGCATGTCTCTATATAAATAGTCTCTGGTCACGTCCAATCAAGGGCCCTCGCGTCCTCAACGCGTCCTAGCCTGCCAGAATGGGCATGGCTTAGCGTATATAAGCAGGACTCGGAGGCTAAATTCTCTGGTTTTCATCAACTGGAGTGAAATAGCGCTGTGGCGCAAGCACGGCAGGTTACGCAATACTCATTCCCTCTTCTAGAGAGAACCGAGGTGACATTAGGTACGTTCAAGTACGTTCTCTTACAAGAGGTTCTCTCGTACTGTGTAAGTTTGGCTTATGCTACGGGAACCCCTTGTCAACGCCGTGTGCACATCAGCATCCACCCCATGAGTCCTGAAACGTTTCGAGGAACCCAGATAAGTGGGAAAGGCGCATGTACATGAGCACGAGAGATAAGCGCGTGTACATAAGCGTGTTACAAGAGCATACATGCAATATAAGTACTCACAGGCAATACAGAGCAGTGCAGCCGGTCGATGTATAAGCATACAGCACATAACCTGATACAGTGCAACTCAACCGGAAGAGCTTGAATTATATGAGGGTAGTCTGTGCATGATAATATCTGGACAGAACTGACCTCTCACTTAAGCAGACAGCAGCCTGCAAGGCGGGAACTTCCAGGTTATAAAACCTGACAAAGTTGGACGGAGAGGACCAGCCCACCACCACACATATGTCATGAATGGAAATTCCGCTGGACCATGCCCACGAAGAGGCCACACCTCTCGTGAAGTGAGCCCTGATGCCCAAAGGGTATTGCAGACCTTATGCCGTGTAGGCGGCTGCGATATCGTCTATTATCCACCTAGACAGGCTTTGTTTTGAGGCGGCGAGACCTTTGGTGCGCCCTCCAAACGAATTCATTCATCCTTCTGGCTCCCCTGTGGAAGCGGATGATAAACTTGTTCGTGCAGGCTGCTGATCACGTGAGCGACCTGCAGTGGCGGCCTGCTGCGGTTGGCTGAGCGCGATTTAGGGTGGCTGCCCTATCGCTGCAAAGAATGGCTGGAATGTCTTGGCTGACCTGGGCGCTGTGTAGAGGCTCTGCAGGCGGCTGATCACGTGAGTGACCTGCAGCGGAGCTAGCGCGTCGAGGCAGAAACAGGTTCATGGGTTGCAACGTTTACTGGACCTCAGAAAAGCGGCCGACGATTCCATTTACTACTGGGCCGAAGAGACCAGTGTGGGAGAGAGGAGCGTCGAGGAAAACGGCTCACTCAGACTCTCTCATGTCAGCCAGCGTCAGCCAAAGGTGCCTCCTAGTCACAGTCATCGGAGCCATGTATCTTCCCAGGGCCTGAGCAGCAGGCTTAGTAGCATGAAGGGAGAGATCCTTCGCACTCCTCAGGTCCATCACAGCGGCTGGATCCTGGCCTTTCTCGTCTCATTCACAGAGGAGATCGGCTTGGAGGATCTGCAGGACAGCCATTGAATGCAGGGTGGAAGCTGCTTGTCCGGCGGCGGCGTAGGCGCGACTGACAAGAACAGCGCCTTTGAGACTTCGAGCGCTATCTCTTGGAGGGTGGGCAAAGGTGCGCGGCCACTGCTTCCTCAACCTTTGGAATGGAGCTGTATCCCTTGAGAGCTTGACCACTCCTCGCTGTCAGAAGCCAGGATCGAACAGCTGTCTCCTGCGGCGGGTCCTTGCACGTTATCCTCAGACTCGACAGCATTGCGGGCCTTGGCCGGATGCTGCGCGTCGATGAGGAGAGACGGAGAAGGTGAGGACAAGGCTCGAGGGAGGGACTCCGGCGAGTGCATCTTATAGGCCACAGCCTCCGGCGGCCTTTGAGAACGGCGCTTCTTTTTCCTGCGCAGTCCAACAAAGGGCTGAGAGCCTGCAGGGTCGACATCGGAAGCTCCTCACAGTGCTCACATCCTCCGGAAGAGAGGGCAAGAGCGGCGTGTTCCTGGCCCAGGCAGAGAGCGCAGAAAACGTGGCAGTCTTTGACGCTTAGCGGTGCTCTGCACGAGCCACAGTTGGTGCGAGGCATTAAAAAGACGCTCGGCTCTTTTAGATGCTTTTTAGCTTGCAATAAAAAGGATACGTCACCGGATAGCGAAGCTTCCTTCGGAAGGCTGAAAGTGGCAAAGATGGCCAGCTTACTCAGTCACTGCCCTAGCTGGCTTGTCACTGTTTCAATGGTGGCAATGCTTCTCAAGATCCAGCGATGCGTGCAGCTTCGTTGAAGAGATGAAAATCTGAGAATTCAGCCTCCGAGTCCTGCTTATATACGCTAAGCCACACCAATCACTTTCACGCCTGCAATATGTCCAAAATGCCACGGCACAGTTTTTATGTGGAGTAAAAAAGAGGGAGCATATTACGCCTATTCTACGCTCACTACATTGGTTACCCATGAGTTTTAGAGTCGATTTTAAGGTATTACTTAGTAATAAGTAATAAAGTATAACTTATTTAACATAACTATTGATTGAATATAAACCTGCAAGATCACTCCGCTCTTCAAATCAAGCTCTATTGTGTACTCCAAAATCGAGGCTCAAATGTAGGGGAGATCGAGCGTTTTACATCACTGCCCCAAGGTTATGGAATGCTCTATCTATTATTTTAAGACAAGCTCCATCACTTCAAACCTTTATATCCAGACTTAAAACATATCTATTTTCTAAGGCTTTCAATTAACACTGTAGCTTGTTTTTCTTGTTTTTAATGTTGTGATTTATGCCTAATGTGTATAGTTCTTGCAAAGATCTTTAGGTCTCTCTCTGTTATCCTGTCTTGTCTGTTGGCTGTTTCTTTAAATTAATTTATTTACTGTGTGGAAACTAAGCACATTGGTGCTATACAAATAAATTGTCAATTGTCATAATATATGAACTGTAAAACAAATAAATAATATTTAAAAAATAATAATGTAATATTGTATTATTACATAGCATATATTATCCCAAATCGAAAACATGTGGTGTGATGAATAGTATTTGTACAATATCAGCCAAAACGGATAACAAATCTAATATATGAATGTTAGTTTAATGTTGATTGGTTCCGCCAGTAGAGGCGCTCGAGCAAACGAAACAATGACACACAAGTCTAGGAGAAGAAGAGAAGCGCATAGCTTATGGGTCTGCGGCAAAATCTGAATTAAAGAAGCTTGATGTTGTTCAGGGGTTGGCCCTTAGGCTGTGTTCGGGAGCAATGAGAACTTCCCCTATTTCAGCTCTTCAGGTTGAAGTAGGTGAAGTTCCTTTTGAGTTGAGACGACTACAAATGTCATTATCATATTATGTTAATTTGAAGGGGCATGTGGAAGATCATCCAACTAGAAGTGTCCTTATTCCAACATGGGAGCAGGAAAAAATTAAGAGAGAGTCATTTAGTGCAAATATACACGAAAAGATAAAAGAAGCGGATATAGAAAAGTTTGAATTTAGTCCATCTGTAGTCTATCCACCGCACCCACCGTGGATGATAATGCTTCCAGATGTTGATATAACTTTACATGAAAATATTAAAAATTATAGGGGGGATAGTGGTCAAATGGCTATGAGATATGTGGATAATTATTATGGATATGTGCAGATCTTTACTGATGGGTCAAAACAACCAGAAACAGGAAAAGTGGCAATTGCATATGTGATACCAGAGTTTGATATTCATTTTCATGCAAGAGTTTCAGATCATTTGTCAGTGTACTCAGCAGAACTAATAGCAATTGTGATGGCGTTGCAGTGGGTAGAACAAATTAAACCACTGAGAGTAGTTGTGTGTTCAGATTCGTTGTCAGCTTTAGAAAATTTTAAATTAGGTAATTCGAGTGAGAGGCATGATATTGTGTGTGAGATATTGACTTTGCTTCATAGTATTCAAAATGGGGGGACGCATGTAAAGTTTGTTTGGGTTCCGGCCCATGTAGGTATGGTTGGAAATGAGATGGCAGACAAGTTTGCTAAACAAGCTTTGAAAGCGACAAATGTGTCTATTATATGTAAATTATCAAGGTCAGAAGCTAAGTCAATAATTAAAAAACATGTTAAAAAGCTGTGGCAAGATAAATGGGATAGGGGAGATAAAGGGAGGGGTTTTTACATGATAAATCCTGAGGTTGGTCAAGGTCGTCTGGTTGTAAGATGTCGAAGAGAAGAACAAATTTTTACAAGAATGAGAATAGGGCACACTGGACTAAACAAAACATTACAGCTAATAGGAAAGCATGAGTCAGGAAATTGTGAGATATGTAATATGCCAGAAACAGTGGAACATGTTTTTATGATGTGTAAGAAATTTAAGAGAGAAAGGATTTTAATGAAAAGGAAAATAGAGAGTAGTGGGGAAAGCTTTATCTTTAGAGATATTATGTCTAAAGCTTCCGACCATAGAATAATAAAATATGTGTTTGAATTTTTAAAGAACACTAGGATCATTGAGCGAGTGTAGGTTTTTTTTGTTTTTTTGTTTTGTTTTTTTTTGTTATAGTGATCATCAAGCACAACATATATGGAGGGTGGCGGTAGTGCGCTAAGTAAGTCCGCATCCGCCGTTAAGCAGTCAAAGAAGAAGAAGAAGAAGAAGAAGAAGAAGAAGAAGAAGAAGAAGAGAAGTGAGCGAGGGAGGGGAACATAAACCTGTCTATGACATAAACATGAGAAGTGGAACACAGCCGTTCATTCTGCTCTAAATCTGCTGTTTTTCAGACTGTGAGTACATTAATTATTATTTAATAGGAGAAATTTAAATCCATAAGGGAAAACGAGTCATTTAATTTATTGAATCACTCGACTGAAATTAATCGACTGATGTTGTTGATGATTACGCTCGTGAAACAAACTCTTTACTGAATGTTTTTTTACATTACAATTTGTGAAGATTATGAGTTGTGTTTTCATTTTATTTTAATGATCAAATGCATGTAAAACATTTAATGCATGTCATTCATATTTAATATAACGTTAAGTGAATTGTTTCTAAACAAAACACATATAGCTCAATCAAGTCAAGTATATTTATATAACGCTTTTCACAATATAGATTGCATCAAAGCAGCTTCACGATATCAAACAAAACAACAACTAAAAAAAACATCCACGTTTGATAGAGCTGTTTAAGGGTATTAATGATTGGTCAATTAATTTGAATACCCCCCTTGTTCATTTAACAATGATGCTCACCTGCTAAATGAGCAATAACGACCACAATTCACTCCTTTAACTGAAGCTCCCACAGCCCTTCATGAGTGTATAAATGCTGGGGAATATTCCCATCTTCCCACAGGAGAAGAAGCAGCAAGCAGGAGGAATTACTCCAGGAGAAACTACGGACATACTGTATTGTAAATATGGAGATTAAGGAAGAACCCCGCAGTATAAAAGAGGAAGATACAGAGGAACAAATAGGTTGGTGTTTTCCTTCATTCTGTTAAAGCGCCCCTTTTATGATATTTAAAAGGTTCCTAATTGTGTTTTGGAGTCTCTGACAACACGTTTATTTGGGGCTGCATGATTTGGGGAAAATGTCATATTGCGATTATCGAGGTCAATTATGCGATTGCGATATAATAAACAAATTGTTTCATGAGTTATTCTACTTGCTTGGTTCTAAAGCAAAATGCACACCCAGATTAGTGATAATTCTGAAATGTGTATTTCTCAACTCAAACTAGCAACAACAGCTAAATGATTGATAACACCTTTAGTGATCCATTGATGTCTGGATAAAAATGACTTAAAAAAAGATTGATTAGGTTTCAAAAAATATAACTGCTTTTAATTTAAGTCAATAATTAAATCATACATAAATCATAATAAATGTCAGATTTACCTTTGCCCTTCTTGTCTAAAAGGTGGGCCATACAGAAATTGAAGAAAGTTGTCAAACAGTCTGCGCTGCATAAATTATATATAGACTAATCCTTATTAATCCTTATTAAAGCTACAAAAATTCTTTAGTCAGAGTGGTAATTTTCTCTGATCCCTTTGTTCTTTGATTAAGTTTACTGACTGAAAGCTTTATTGGCTGCTGTCCTTTTAAGAGCAGCCGCTGTTGACATTGACAGAACTCTTTACTGATACTCGACAAAACGACATTTTGGCATAATTGTGTGTTCTTGTTCGTTCAAGCGTGAAAGAGAACCCTATTCTGATGCGCGGTCTGTGCATGCGCATGATACTGGCGCGCGTCTTTCTGGGAGTCACAATCAGGACATTCACAGGCATCGCTGTACGCTCTCTTTTGATTTGTTACGCATGAATGGTTTAAAAGCATTCGCACGAGTAACAGCGGGATCATAACACTTGCCAAAGGACGACTAAAAATAAGAGATGCTGCGTTAATTGCGTTAACAGCCTTAATTTGTTTATTTCATATAAAATCGCAGCATTTTGTGTCATATTATCGCATAGGCTTTACATCACGATTGCAATGTGATTAACCATGCAGCACTAGTGTACATGCATCAAAAGACCAAAAGCACTTTTGTTTTCTCATATGCATTGCCCATTATCACCACATTATTCTCGAACGACTCGTCCGATTATTAAGTCTCTCTAAATCCCTCCTTTCCACAATCTACTCTGCTCTGATTGGTCAGATGGCTCAGTCTGTTGTGATTGGTCTACCTCTTACAGCACATATCAGAAAAGAAGCGGACATTGCCTTAACTGAACTTCAGCTCCACAGGCTTCCTAAAGCTCAGTGATTGTACACACTGTAAGTAATAAAGGCATTAATTTTATTATATCAATCCAAGTGTGAGTCCGATGATGAATTTCGTACCAAAATGCTGTATTTCATGAACGTATCGTTAAGAAACACGGTATGGGTCATCAGTACGATGCCCTGAAAGAGCCTGACAAGTTTCAAAGCAGCGCCACCAAATGCTTATAATTCTGGGGGTGGTTAACTTATTTTCACTTATTTCCTCCTTAGGTTCCTGAATCCTTGCCAAGTCCAACGATACCAAACATGCAAGGTTTTGACTTGCGGTTTGTGTAGGGTTGTGATTTAACACTTAAAAAAAAACATTGTTTGACCGATCGAGACGAAACTACTCTAGGAAGTTTGGAAACATAGATCGTTGGCTATATGCTAATGCCAAAATGTAAAAATTATTAATTGGAAGTGGCACGAAAATGCAAAAAAGTCAGGTGTGGGTCATTTTGTATGTGTTTATTCATATAAATGTTTAGAACTCCAAAACAAAACGAGATTTTCACCAAATTACCAAATTGACACACAATTGTGAGTATAGGTAGCCTGGCATGCCAGACCTACATCAGTATGTTAGGTCTGGAAACTCTTCATTGACAGGGCTCAATCTGAGGGGCGGGATAAACGGTTGTCTTTTAAATTCTCTCTGCACGCAATTGGATAGCGCTAAAGCCAATCAGAGCAACAACGACGGTGACGTACTCAGCGGAGCAAGTTGATAAACTTTTACCGTATCCAGTCCAGCTGTCAACATTGAACATTGAAAATAAGGGAGATTTCCCGGAATCCATCCCCAAAATAAGGGATTTTTTTTTTACACGACCCACAAACTTTAAAAATAAAACACTAATCATTAAAAGTCTGAGAGTTTATAACTAGCCTAAATATGTATGAGAGAGAAAGAGGCAGTGTGTCATTAAAAAAATAATATCATAGAGAATGTTTAAATACTAATATCAGTTTACGAGGGAAACGGAGCCGGAGTAGTGGTGCTTCGGGGTGGTGGAGATGATTCGGGAGAGGTCCGTGCACCTATACCGATCAGAGCGCGCTCTGACACGGAGTAAAGCCTTTATTCTCGACTTGACAGCACGAGCGCGGCAAATATGACAAGTTGATCATTTCGCCAAAGCTTTTTTGTAACAGCGCGCGCGGCGCCGGCCGCATCCGAGGATGAACGACTTCAAACCGAATATGTCCGAGCTTGCTCTGACCGTCGCAACTCTGTCATCATTATGTTAAGCTCGCCCTCCGACTCTATACACGATGTCATTGGCCCTACCAGAGTTGAGTTTTTCCAGCTAAAACGTCTATGGAGAGTTGCTAGACCACACTTTGCTGCAAAATAATTTTTGCTGCCGCTAGGGTGTGTCTAGATTTCTAGGCTAGAGTATAGCCTCACTCTGAGGACAGACTGAAAAATAGTGGGATTGTGCCTCTTTTTGGTGTTATAGTAGAACAAAATATGAAGTTGACTTCAATACAGTATTGTGATATAAAATGCTATACTTTATGAATGCATTTATTGTTGCATAACTCGATGTGACTCATCAGCAACATGCCTTGAAGGTCTTCAAAAAGTTTCGGGACAACGCCACCTTGTGGTAAAAAGTTAAAACAAATTTTCCAAAAATGCTAATAACTTAAATTTACCTATTTTAATTACACTGGTCTTAATAGATTCCTTGGGTTACGCCGAAAACATAGATACCAATATTGCCGAATTCAGTCAAACTTCCTTCCTGTCCGCCATCTTTATTTTCTTTTAAAACCTTCTAGACCGCTGGTCCGATTTTCACCAAAATCGAATCATATCATCTCCAGACATGCCGACAAAAAGTTATGGATTTCGTCTTGATAGACTATTTTTGTATGCAGCAGCAAAGTTAAGGCATGATGCTAAAATGACTATTAAGGATTTTTCTCTGCAATGCCTTGACATATTGACACCAAACATTGTATGTTTCATTGTCAAGTCAAGTGAGTCATCTTCATTTATATAGCGCTTTTAACAATGTAGATTGTCTGATCCCACTACATCAGTTTCGTAACTGCGCCACCTATTGGTCAAACAAGTGACAAACCATTAAGTCATATTATTAGTGGGGTTTTTTTTACACCCATTTTGCCTAAAACCACGTTAAAATGTCTTTAATTGCTCATTGTTGCAGTTGGTCTGACACTCCCAGACTCCCAGGCATGGTTGGTTGTCTTTACGCTTGGGCCCGATATATTAATTTCATTATTTATAAGGTGAAAAATAAATCCAAAGTCATTTTATTTAGTGAATCACTCAGAAATTAATAGGGATGAACCGACTGATGTCGTTCATTACGCTCGTGTTACGTGAACTTGTTACTGGCTTTTTTCACATTACAATTTGTGAAGATTATTAGTTATTTTAATTAATTAATTTTTAATGCATGTAAATCATATTTTATGAAAGAGCAACATTAAACTAGAGAAGTCGAATTGTTTCTAAATACTTGTTTGATCAAAACACATTAAGGTGAATATTATTAGAGAATATAATTTAGTGATTGTAAGTATGGTGATCATCTGCTAATTGCTGGGGAATATTCCCATCTACCCACAGGAGAAGCAAGCAGGAGGAATTACTCCAGGAGAAACTACGGACATACTATTGTAAAGATGGAGATTAAGGAAGAACCCTGCAGAATAAAAGATGAAGATACAGAGGAACAAATAGGTTAGTTGAGGAACATTATGCTAAAAATTGACATTTACCAATATATCCGAAACTTCGTAGACCTACTTACATTTTAGGAAAAAAAGTAACACCCGTGTGTATTTGTGTGAGTGTCTGTGAAGATCGTAAAATGTTTCTATTACAATTGTTTTTTGCAGCGTTGAGTGTTGTAGCCAATCATAGACATGTTTCCTTAGCATGTTAATGCAATGGCCAATCAGAGGCATCTAATGGTGCTTTTAAATCATCTCGTAAAGATCGCTATTACTAGGGGTGGCATGGTACATGAAAAAACATCCGAACCGTTTGGTTCGTTTGTCTCGGTTCAGAGTGTGTGTGAGTCTCACGGTTCGACGCATGCGCATTGTAGCCTCGTGCTCGTATGTGACCTCAGACGTGTGTTTCCTTTTCACGCAATATAACAACAGTGCTAGGGCTGGGTAATAAATATCGATTTCTCGATATTAAATCTCAAGAATCGATTAGTCATCCTGTTACATTTGAATGTATGGGACATTGTCTCGCGGTTGTGCGCATCCAAAAAAATCGCAATAATTTTTGTCCATTGTTACTATTGATATGAAACAAAGTGTTAATTTTCAACTTGCGTCCATTTTCTTTAGAAATTCAAAAACATAAATATTGTTTTGGCGCTGTGGCGTGAGATCGCTCTGGCGCAGCTCAAGAGAAGCAGCAGCGCTGATCTCTCTTCAGGGTTAATAATACCAGTCACAGCGCAAAATAAACATGAATGAGCATCTGAAAGTGTGTTAAAGATAGAGTACAACTTATCGAAATCCGTATCATGTCACATTGATTCGCTCAATCAGCATTTCAACCATGGAAAGACAGCTTGTAATCAGTGTCATATATCTTCATATTTACCTCAGAAAACCTACATAAACTCGATAGTCAGCTAAAAAAAATAACTCCAGAGAGGAGCATTTTGCTAAATATATACACCATATTACATATGCATTATAATCTTAATGTTCTTCAATATTTAATGCATATTTGAATAAATCTGGCAAGTTTTTATGACGGCCACATTTAAATGTTAATATTTCATTTAATCTTCTTATCATAAAAATAAATAAAAGTGTAATTTAAGTGTTTGTATAGCGACTCCCATAGTTTACAGCATTTAAGAGATTTGATTCCCTTGAGAAAAATGGCCATTTATTGTGACTGATATCCAAAATAATCGATATTGAATCGAATCAAATCGAATCGAATTGCAAGCTTGTGAATCGAAATCGAATCGAATTGTGAAATTTGTCTCAATACCCAGCCCTAAACAGTGCACTGTGTGTATACACATGAGGCTTGTTCGACTTGAACCGGTGCTGCACAGAGCTATCGGTGAATATCATCAAAGTGCCGCAAGAGAGACGGCTCCGCATGCTTTTCAATCCCTCTCGCAGTACTTTGATGTCATTACCGATCGCTCTGTGCAGCCAAGGGGGTAATCCATCAGCCGGAAGTTGAAGCCTCGTGGGATCCGCCATTGTAGAAGAACTTCACCTGCTGTTAGCATTACATTGACTCCCATTCATTTTAGTGTCACTATGACAGCAAAAAACTTTACAGACTGAAAGCTAAATTCTCCTTTTTTTTGCCAAATAAACGAAAAGCATGTCATCAATGTCTTCTCTCTTGCTGTATCAAAATCTCACCTTTCTTTCCTCTGAGATGGTCTCAGAAAATGTGCTTAAAGGCCATGTTGCAGGGTTAATTTTTCAATGAATTTGTGCAATTTGCTTGTTGGTAATAAACATTTAAACTGTATTTTGTTGTTGGGTATCACAAACAGTGTTGTGCAAGTTACTTCCAAACTGTAATACATTAGGTATTACTTGTTACTGTTATTTAATAGTAATTCATTACCTTACAATATTACTGCCCCAGAATTGTAATGCGTTACATTACTCATGTATTACTTTTGAGTTACTTTCACCAAAATAACTAAGTAGAACTTGACTTTTGGGCTGTAACGATATGCAATATGAAACCGAAATCCCGATTCGCCACACGACTCAGATCCACGAACCTACAGAATCGCGACACACCTCTTCCAACTCCAGCGTTATTCTCCTTACCGTCCAGATCCAATGCTGCCTTATCTTTAAATTAGGCTATTAGTATTATTTGAAGTTAACATTATAAAATACGTAGAATTACACCACAAAACTAGTTGAGGATAAATTATTTAAAATTGGGGAAGTCCAGCATTATGGACATGACATTTGCAGTCAAAACTTGAAATAAAAATTCTCAGAAAATACATGTATTGAAACGTATATGGGCTACTTCCTTAAAGGACTCCAGACATTAGACAAATATCAGTCTATGTTTTATTTTTAATATTAGGGAAAAGACACACATTCATGCGTGACAAAAAAATAGGAGGCAAAATATATTTTTTGTAATTCTGTTAATTAAAAGACCGGCACTAAAAGACTGCTTTAAAACTTCCACATAGTCTGTTGCCTTTAAGAAGTAAAAGCAGACAATACACTGTAATACAACTGTAATACAAGCCTCACTGAACATGTAACGAGTAAAATATTACTGAAAATTGATTAGTAATGCCTTACACTACTGCGTTACAGCAAAAAGTAATATGTTACTGTAATGTCTTACTTTTGTAATGCTTTACTCCCAACACTGATCACAAAACGGAATATAATACGAAAAACTAGGTACTATCTATCAGCGGTCTGCAACGATTCTCCTTTCCCCCACACTGCATTGCATTACGTTACCCTGGGGAGAGAATTTCCAAAGCCCGCTTTGTTGAGAGCGACGAGTAGTAGACGAGAGTATTCAGATAGTGCAGATTATATATAAATACATAGATATAGAGAGATAGATAGATAGACAACATATATAGACAGACTAGATATAGAAGCCGCGTTTCCACTGCAGGAACTTTCCCCAGGAACTAGGAACTTTGGGGTGGTACTCGGTGCAGGAACCAGGGTCTCCCCCACCCCCCCCCAGAAAGTCCCTGCTGGCGAGGTAGTACTTTTTCAGAGTTCAGGAACTTTCGGGGTAGGACTTGTGCACTGAACATGCTGATTGGTTCTTACCACGCTATTCTTTCTGCCCGATTGCGTGCGTTCGTCCCATCCATCTCACGGTCAATGTCCGCTGATAACAAACGTCTACTTTTATATGTAGCATTACGAGCTTTCTGAATACGCTTTGGGTGCCTATCTCTTTTCTGCTGTTTTGTTAATTGCCTCGTTAGTAAACCAATCGCACACAAAAGCAACAAAGCTTGAATCTCCTCCATACAAAACTCAAAACAAATGCGCAGGCTAGGAAGAGCAGTCGCACACAGTTCACTCCATAATCTTCCCGCCCCGGACCGGTACTTTAGTATGCGGTGTAAACGCAGTAAGCGGTCTGGGGGAAAAAATGTTCCTTTAAAAAAAGTTCTTGGGAAAAAATAGTTCCTGGTAATTGCGGTGGAATTACAGATAGATGGACTATAGATGGACAAGTATAAAGAGAGATAGGCAGACAGCATAACGTTAGCAGATATAGCTCTCTCTCTCATACACACACACACACACACACACACACACACACACACACACACACACACACACACAATATAAATACATGTATAATTCCACCCCTAATAGCTAGTATGATGCTTTCTATTTCTAGATGACAAAGACAAACTTTACCAGTACTACGAAACTATGACAAAGGTTCCTGGAGCTTATCTGAACTAACGCCATGATAATGTACTGCCACTAGATATAAAGAAAACGTAGATTTTTCACTCTGTGCTATTCAATGACTGTAATATATATATATATATATATATATATATATATATGTATGTGTATGTCGTTATTGTGCACTGCTACTTGTAAGTTGTAAGTCAAACGGCTTGCCATAGCTCGTAGACTAGCTCCAGTGTTCATTGCTGTGTTGCTAAATGATAGCAACTCACCAGGACACTTCACCAACTCTCCACTCATTCTCCTCAGACGATGCATTTAATTGGCTTTGACGGCCATCAGTTCTTGGCAATTCTTCATTTGCTCTCTCACGTCTAGCAGGTTCAAAATTATACGGCTGCAGGCCATCATGCATGTTGGCTCTTCTTGCCAACTCTTCCTCATCCCAGTCAGTCGCCATGAACTGTGCGTTCAAGTTGTTGAGCTGTTCACGACACAATGTGATTGATCCGCAACATTAGGTAACGCACTACACGAGTTGACAACTCTGTAGACAAGATAGAATCGTTGGGTGGCAAACCATGTTTTGTCACGAAAAATTCACGCGCTAAAACGAACCGGAAGTGAAGCAAAACCGCACACGTGCCAATACCCAGCAAGACGAAGAACACAACACGCGAATATGGACGTCAGACAGAAACTAGTGCTGCAAACTGTTTGAGCGATTATTTGCTCTGAGAAGAAAAAAAAACGCAAAAAAAGAAAAAATAAGATTTACCCGGTGACCTCAACCCATGACTTGCTCTGATTGGCTGTAGCTTATGACATAACGTGAGTCATGCGACGGCTCTTGATATCTAGCATGCTAGATATTTTTCTGGGCTTGGAAACGCATCTGTGAGGCACCTGCGAGTGTCTTTGATGCGTTGTTGGCTCTTTCATACTAAAAGATTGCCGAGCATTCATCGGCCTTAAAATCATGTAGTGTGAACTAGGCTTAAGCTGAAGTTTCAACTTCACTTTTTATAAAAGGAGGAAGCACACTTTAGTTTTAGCCTATACCATTTACAGTGTTGTGCAAGTTACTTCCAAACTGTAATACATTAGGTATTACTTGTTACTGTTATTTAATAGTAATTCATTACCTTACAATATTACTGCCCCAGAATTGTAATGCGTTACATTACTCATGTATTACTTTTGAGTTACTTTCACCAAAATAACTAAGTAGAACTTGACTTTTGGGCTGTAACGATATGCAATATGAAACCGAAATCCCGATTCGCCACACGACTCAGATCCACGAACCTACAGAATCGCGACACACCTCTTCCAACTCCAGCGTTATTCTCCTTACCGTCCAGATCCAATGCTGCCTTATCTTTAAATTAGGCTATTAGTATTATTTGAAGTTAACATTATAAAATACGTAGAATTACACCACAAAACTAGTTGAGGATAAATTATTTAAAATTGGGGAAGTCCAGCATTATGGACATGACATTTGCAGTCAAAACTTGAAATAAAAATTCTCAGAAAATACATGTATTGAAACGTATATGGGCTACTTCCTTAAAGGACTCCAGACATTAGACAAATATCAGTCTATGTTTTATTTTTAATATTAGGGAAAAGACACACATTCATGCGTGACAAAAAAATAGGAGGCAAAATATATTTTTTGTAATTCTGTTAATTAAAAGACCGGCACTAAAAGACTGCTTTAAAACTTCCACATAGTCTGTTGCCTTTAAGAAGTAAAAGCAGACAATACACTGTAATACAACTGTAATACAAGCCTCACTGAACATGTAACGAGTAAAATATTACTGAAAATTGATTAGTAATGCCTTACACTACTGCGTTACAGCAAAAAGTAATATGTTACTGTAATGTCTTACTTTTGTAATGCTTTACTCCCAACACTGACCATTTACCCATTTATAATCGAAATTAATCTTATTCAGAATATGAATAAGTTAATTAATTTACTTGCATTTAACATGTTTTTATTTATATACAATGACTTTTGTCAGTTTGATTCAGATTCGTCTTTGTTAATAACTTACAAATTTTGTTAATAACTTACTAATTTTAATTATTTACTGGTATTGGTACTGATTCCTAAAATGTTAGTATTATATTTTATTTTCAAACTTATTTCTTGTATTTAACTTGTCCTTTATTTGAATTGTGGGAATTTATTCTAGATCGCATGGATGTGAATGTTTTGAAACATGAGTTTCGAAGACCTCATTTCACAAATGAAGATGGAAACGCAATCATTTCACAGACTGAAAAGAATTTCATGCAGAAACGTGCTGGAAAAACTGGAGTCAAAGGATCTTTAACCTGTTCTCAGTGTGGAAAGAGGTTTACAAATAAATCACACCTTACGAAACACATGAGAATTCACACTGGAGAAAGACCGTTCACCTGTTCTCAGTGTGGAAAGAGTTTCGGGGCCAAAAGTACTCTTGAAGATCATCTGCACACTCACTCTGGATTGAGATCATTCCGCTGTGATCAGTGTGATAAAGCATATGTTGTGGCATCAAGCTTAAGAAAACACATTAAAGTTCATGCTGCTGTGAAGCCTCATGTTTGTTCGTTTTGTGGAAAGAGTTTTTCACTAAAGCAGGCTTTAAAAGAGCATGAGCGTATTCATACTGGTGTGAGACCATTTGTGTGCTTTAACTGTGGGAAGACCTTTACTAGATCCAGCAACTTAAAATCACACCAGAGAGTTCATACTGGAGAGAAACCGTACAAGTGTTCACACTGTGGGAAGACTTTCACCCAATCATCTAATATAAAGAATCATAAAAAAAAGCATTGCCTAATGCTGCCTAAATGAGCATATTTTCATGCTTGGAATCTGTTTTAATAAATTGCCCATATTATGAATTTTTGAAAATTACCTTTCATGTGTAATGTAGCTGTATGTGAATATAAACTGTCTGCAAAGTTTTGAATCTGAAAGTGCAGCATAAATAAAAGTTATTGTATCTCAAAGGAACTGTCCAAACAAGTCATTTGGAGTTCAAATCTATTTTCGTGATATTCACACGTCACAACTTGTGTTACGAGCATTTGCATAATGCTTGCATACGTTCTGCGTGGACAGGAAACCTGGCTGTAGCTCGTTAGTATGGATATCATGTCGTCAAGACGCGCTGTGCTCTCCGCTGTGAAATTCCATTTATTTTCACCTCCAAAGGATGAGGCTGTGAAGTGTAAGGGCAGTGTTCCCTTAATTTTACGGACGACTGCTTCTCAAATCTCGGAGTTCAATGTGGGATTCGCAGAACGCTTGCTCTAGAAAGATGGGTCAATACTAGGGTTGGGTGTCGGTTGGGTTTTATCCGATACCAGTACCTACTCTGTATTTTTTTTAAACGGTTCCTAAGAAAACGGAACCACACGCAATTTGTCAAAAAATAATACCCCTTTTATTTACAGGGCCAAACTGGACACAATATCAACTTGGATAGTAAACGTGACGTTGCGTTCGCTGCCAAACTCCTCGCTCTGCCGACAAGCTTCCTTTTTCGGCAGAGTAATCTGAGGAGCAGATGATGCACGCGCTGATATAATATGCCCGCGCCATCAGCCAATGGATTGGAATGAATCGTGATTCTATATGGGCTTCAGACAATTGTTCTGATGCAGACAATCATTTTACACGTGAAATGCAGCCAAACCTTGAAGCGTTTTGACTTCGGCATCTTTTAATCCCCTCACTATCAGCAGACGTTCTGGGAGTCTCTCGCATATTGATATTTGGGTTGGAGGGGGAAAAAAATTATTCTTAGATTCACAGTCGATTCACAAATGTCAAATCAATTTTCAAAAATACAAATTTTCGTTCAATCTTTTTCGTTAGTTTAGCCACTGTTTTAAATAGATACCTCGGATTAGGTTTATTTTCTTCTAATAGGGTTGAAAAATAAGCAGATCTAGCCATTTTTAAAGCATCTCTGTATGCAATCTAGCTCTCCTTCCATGAAATCCGCAATACCTCTAATTTAGTTTTCTTCCAGCTACGTCTGATGAAACAAAGATTGAACTCTTGGCTAGGATGGCAAACATCTTGTCTGGAGGAAACCAGACACTGCTCATCATCACCTGGCCAATACCATCCCAATACCAGTGGTGGTGGCAGCATCAACTGTAAGGATGTTTTTCAGTGGTTGGGAGACTAGGCAGGATCGAGGGAAATATTAATGCAGTAATGTACAGAGACATTCGCAATGAAAACCTGCTCCAGAGCACTCTGGACCTCAGACTCGGGCGAAGGTTCATCTTCCGACAGGACAACGACCCTAAGATTACAAAGGAATGGCTATGGGACAACTCTGTGAATGTCCTTGAGTGGTCCAGCCAAAGCCCAGACTTGAACCCGATTGACCATCTCTGAAGAGATCTGAAAATGGCTGTGCACCAACGCTCCCCATCCAAACTGATAGAGCTTAAGAGGTTCTGCAAATAAGAATGTGAGAAACTGCCCAAAAAAGGTGTGCCAAGCTTTTAGCATCATACTTAAAAAGGCTTGAGGCTGTAATTGGTGCCAAAGGTGCTCCAACAAAGTACTGAGCAAAGACTGTGAATATACTTATGTACATTTGATTTTTTTAGTTTTTTTTTAGTTAAATACATTTGCTAAGATTTCAAACATCATGACTTTTGTGTAAACATACGCCAATTTCGAGTCAAGTGGCGTGTTATCTTGACACATTTTGAGCTATCCGCGTGTATGTCTACGCCATTAACGTCTGCGTTATTCCGCGTGTCTGTAAACGCTGTCAAATATCCAAGCAAAACAAAAGCAAAATGTACATCTACATCTGTGGAACTATCTTTTTCTTTCCTAGGATGGTAAGGGAATAGTCATAACGCTGCCTTCACACTGGCAGTTTAAATCAGCTCCGTAATACGCAATACGTTCCCAACGGACGTCGTACTACACAGTAAAAATCGTCGGACGCGGGTAGAACAAAAATGGCGGAGAGATTAAAGTTTGATTCTGTCAGTTCTGTATGATCTCTCTCTGATTAGGGTTATGCTGCGTGAGGAAAGTTGCTCAGGACGTTGACATGTCAGGTCGGCTAAAAAATGTGATATAGTGGTCAAAGTTCAATGTCTACCTTCTAATTGCCCTTATAAACGTTAGAAAGTCATGAAAATAAAAAATGACATGACAACTTATCGTTATAAAATCATTATTTATTTTATTAAAAGTTAATAATTCAGGTTTGTTTATCAGTACCATAGCAACGCTCAACTTCCGCTGGAATTGTCGGATAGGAACCGTCCGTAGCTTTTCGCAGGAGTTCAAATTTTTGAACGCATCCGGATGACCAACGGACACGATTTTCTTCGCACCGCACTCGCTCGGACCCGTTTCGGACCCATTCGCATGCGGTCTGCGAATCTCCATAGGAAATGAATGACTTCCGGTCGTTTCGCAGCCGCATCGGAGCTGATTTCAACTGCCAGTGTGAAGGCGCCGTAAATGCCATTAACCCCAGTGACGGTTAGGTTTAGGGACGGGGTTGAGGTAAGTCATATATTTATATATACAGTAAAAACGTTAAGTCAACGATGTTCATAAACACGCTGAAAAGCGATTATGCATGTTGATAGCACGCCAAAAATGGAAATACGAATTGGCGTGTCATACATGCGCTACTTCATGAGATCAGTCTGCAAACAAACTAATTTCACTTTGTCACTTTGAAGTGTTGTTTGTAGAATTTTGAGGAAAATAATGAATTTAATCCATTTTGGAATAAGGTTGTAACATAACAAAATGTGGAAAAAGTAAAGAACTGTATAGTTTCCGGATACACTGTACACTTGTTAAGGCTGATGGTAAGGAATTACAGTTCTAACCAGATAAAGTACCTCAAACTGAGTGTATTACTGAGAAAAGTCCTGCTCAAATCGTCCTTGTTAGCCAGGTTAAATGAATTGTTGGCTAAACGTTTGCTAAATCAAAGTACTGGTTTAGCTCCGCAGTACTTGAGTGAGCTCTTAAAGGAGTAGTTCACTTTTAAAAAAACTTTTGCTGATAATTTACTCACCCCCATGTCATCCAAGATGTCCATGTCTTTCTTTCTTCAGTCGAAAAGAAATTAAGGTTTCTGATGGAAACATTTGAGGGTTTTTCTCCATATAATGCACATTACTGATAACCAAACGGTTCAAGGTCCAAAAGACAGTTTCAGTGCAAATGGCAAACTGTTCTTTGTCGTGATTTAAACGATCAAAAGGCTTTTTCCGGACGATGAATAAGGGTCTTTTTAAAGAGCTCCTAATATGGCATTTAAAATGTTCCTAATATTGTTCTGGGAGTCCCCAACAACAGTTTTACATGAATGCAATGACAAAAAGCACTTTTGTTGTCATATAATATGCATTTCTATTTACCTGATATGCTCCCGACTCCCAAATGATTCGTACAAACGACTGATTTTTCCAAACCACTCCTTTGCGTGACGCTAATCGGCGGTGATTGGTCAGATGACACAGTCAGTTATTGTTTGTTAGCATAACGCATAAACATATTGATAAAGCACTGCGGTACTACAAGACGCTCTATTCTTTATGACAACTCCAATGACAGCGACAAACATTTCACATATTTAAAAAAAAAGACATTTATGCTTATGTTTCGTATCTACGTCACTACGAACCAGCTAATGACTTGTTTCAAAAACAATTCATTTCATAGACTCAGAGTCGACTCTCACTTTTGAAAGACAATAACTTTATATACGGTGCACTTTCAGATATAAATCTTTGCAGGATGTTTACATTCCCTTAGAGCTATATTCCACACCACATGAATAGTCATTTTCAAAAATCCATGATAGGGGCTCTTTAAGCTAAACGATCGCTTAAAAAAAAAAAAAAAAAAAAAAACAACAACAACCAAAGTTTAGATTTTATAAGCTCAAATGGTCGCCTTCCTTTCTGTTTTGTGATGCGCGTTCGTGACTCTCCTGTTCAAACTCGTTCATCAAAATAAACAAATCTTTTTTTCCGAGTCAATTCGTTCATTTCGTTCGTTGAAACAAATGACGCACATCACAGAACAGAGCAAGGTGACCATTTGAGCTTATTAAACTTAAACGTTTTATTTTTTAAATGAGCGATCGTTTCGCTTGATAAGACCCTTATTCATCGTTTGGAATTGTTTAAAGCCCTTTGAACAGTTTGTACTGAAAGTGTCTTTTGGACCTTGAACCGTTTGGTTACCAGTGAAGTGCAGAATGGAGAAAATGAGAAAAACTGAGAAAAAAATCCAGAAATGTTTTCATCAAAAACCTTAATTTCTTTTCGACTGAAGAAAGAAAGACATGAACATCTTGGGTGAGTAAATTAAAAGGAAAAGTTTTTTTTTTTTAAAGTGAACTACTCCTTTAACGCATTAGTCCTCCACGTCTATTGCAATTCCTTTTCCCATTTAGCACCAAAACTTTGGAACAGTCTTCCTACCATTGTCCAGGAAGCAGACACAGTCTGTCAGTTCAAAGCTAGACAAAAAACACATCTCTTTGATGTAGCATTCACATAACACATTATAGACTTCTATAATTCAATATTAGGCTGCATAGATTAGATCAACCGGAACTGGGAACACTTCCCATAAATCCTGATGTACTCGTTACATCATAAGCAGGATGGCGTCTACGCCAATATTAGTCTCTCTGTTTATCCCAAGGTTTAACGCAGTCTGCCGGTTCCAAGTGCGCCTGGACACGACGACAACGCAGTCCTGTGTGTGAAAAGTGTCACTAGTCCCTCCCCTGTGAAGGCCTCCTTCTCTTAACCTCTGCAAAGATAAAACATTGAATAATTCTGGATAATTCCGGTTCAAGTGGCTACGTGGAAGCGATTTAAAAAAAAATTCTGTATTATAAAATTTTCAACACTTGCACCTTGGAACCCATTTAATGGTTTGTGTTCTCGAGCCACCAGACACTGTTTTGTGCTAATGAGTGGCCGGATAGCATCAGGGGTTTTCTGTTAGAATGGTGTCTTGTTATCAGCCCCTAAGTTAATAACTAATGATGGTTGCGTCAGAAGTGAATCAATCAAAACTAACTTTAGCTGGACAATAACTTGATTCTAGAGCTGCTGTAAAGCCAAAACAATCTCTTACTTTAATTTCCTATTATCACAGTAAAGCTCCTTTTTAAAAGCGCTATATAGATGAAGGTGACTTGACTAAATGAGCAACAACGACCACAATTCACTCCTTCAGTCAGTGAAGCTCCCACAGCCAGTGTTGTAGTACTTGAGACTCGGACTCGGTCTCGAGACCATATTTTAATGGTCTTGGTCTTGTCATGGACTCGTGTCCATTTGGACTCGGAATTGACTCGTACTCGAACATTTTTTTTTTAGGACTCGGAATCATTCCCGAGTCCACTCGAGTTCAATTGAAAATATTTTTCATGATTATTAATGTATGTTAATACAATATTTCTTTAAATTGATTGACATGCCCAGTGATTGGTGATTTTCTAGTGCACAACTGCGCATGACAAATTGTAATAAAATTACTTTTAACACCACCTACTATGTGGCCTTTTTACCCTAAACTGATCATATTTTTTAAACTCTAAGTAAATTCAGTAAAAAAAAAAAAGGATTTCTCTAAGTAAATAAAAGTAAATTAGGTAATCAACCCTCACTGATCTCGGTCTCGACTCGGACTCGACCGTCTCTGGTCTCGGACTCGACTTGGACTCGACTCTCTACGGACTTGGTCTTGACTCGGACTCGACTCTCTCTGGTCTCGGTGTCGACTCGGACTCGAGTGAGGTGGTCTCAACTACAACACTGCCCACAGCGTTTCATGAGAGTTTAAATGCTGGGGAACATTCCCATCTTCCCACAGGAGAAGAAGAAGCAAGCAGGAGGAATTACTCCAGGAGAAACTACGGACATACTATTGTAAAGATGGAGATTAAGGAAGAACCCTGCAGAATAAAAGATGAAGATACAGAGGAACAAATAGGTTGGTGTTTTCCTTTATACTGTTTATTTACTGATTAGGAACATAAAGTTGAAAACTGACATATAAAATATATCCAAAACTAGATACTATCAGACTCAGTATAGTAAACTAGATTTGTGTTTGATTGAGAATTAACTTTAATTCTTTGTTTCTCAAATGTGCTTTTCTCAATTTAATTTAATATGTTTATTTTAGACCCGATGGAAGTGAATGAAAACAAACCTCATCATTTAACATATGAATATGGAGAACTGACATGTAAAAATGAAGACAAGTATCATCTGTTTCAAAAACCTCATTTCAAAAATGAAGATGAGAATGCAGTCGTTTCAAAGACTGAAGAGAATTTCACCCAAAAACAAGGTGGAAAATCTGGATCTTTCAGCTGCTCTGAGTGTGGAAAGAGTTTCATACGTAAATCAACCTTTCAGAGACACGTGAGACTTCACACTGGAGAAAAACCGTTCTCATGCACTCAGTGTGGAAAGAGTTTCACACATAAATCAAAGCTTAATTTGCACACGAGGATTCACACTGGAGACAGGCCTTATACATGCTCTCAGTGTGGAAAGAGTTTCATATTTAAGTCACACCTTAACAGACACTTGAGGATTCACACTGGAGAAAAACCATTCACCTGCACTCAGTGTGGAAAGAGTTACAGACATGAAGCACACCTTAAGACACACATGATGATTCACACTGGAGAGAAGCCTTATACATGCACTCAGTGTGGAAGGAGTTTCATTCGCAAAGAGGACTTAATTGTGCACACGAGAGCTCACAATGGAGAGAAACCATTCACATGCCCCCAGTGTGGAAAGAGTTACACGACTAAATCAGAGCTTAACAGACACACGAGGATTCACACTGGAGAAAAACAGTTCACATGCACTCAGTGTGGAAAGAGTAGCGGACAAAAATCAAACCTAATAAGACACATGAGAGTTCACACAGGAGAGAAGCCTTATAAATGCACTCAGTGTGGAAACCGTTTCACATCCAAAAGCACTCTCAAAGATCATCTGCACTTTCACTCTGGAGGGGAGTTGTTCAGCTGTGATCAGTGTGATAAAACTTATGTTGTGGAATCAAGCTTTAGAAGACACCTTAAAATTCATGCTGCTGTGAAGCCTCATGTTTGTTCTTTTTGTGGGAAGCGTTTTACCCGACTGCAACATTTGAAAGAACATGAGAGTATTCATACTGGTGTGAGACCTTATGTGTGCTCTGACTGTGGGAAGGCCTACATTACATCAGGCGCATTAAAAAAACACCAGACAAGTCATAATGGGGAGAAACGGTTCAAGTGCTTACACTGTAAAAAGAGTTTCACCCACTTATCTACTTTACAGACTCATATGAAAGTACATTGCCAGAAGTTGTCTGAGTAAATTTCATGTTTAGATCCATATTTTACAAATATGTACAAACAAGTAAATAATTTGCTATACAGATTATTGAAAAGTTGGATAATTTGCTAAAGTTAGTGGTGAATTTGGATTGTCAATGGTAACCTGGGAGGTCAATATAGCTTAGAAAACTAGTGTCACCTTAAAGAGCCCCTATCATAGCATTTGAAATGTTCCCAAAACAGTTAAACATGCATGCAAGGATAAAAAACACTGTATTTGTCTTATAATAGGCATTTATTTATAACTGATTTTCTCAACGACTCCCAAATGATTCGTTCGACGATTAATTTTCCCAAACACCTCCTTTGAGTGACGCGAATCTGCGGCGATTGGTCAAATAACCCAGTCAGTTGTTATTGGTAAACCGTAGGCAGAGACTGTCGGCAACGTAACGCCCATAACCAGGATTATAGCTTGTCAAGTGTTGAAAATTGTATATATTGTTTGAACAAACGTGTCAGAAAAAGTGCACTTTCCACACGGTCCCTTACTCACGTCTCCGTCAAGAGCAAGCTTTCCAGGCGACACTCACATTGCGGCGGCTTTTGAGGGGCAGTGCTTATTATCAGTGTTGTAGTACTCGAGACTCGGACTCGGTCTCGAGACCATATTTTAATGGTCTTGGTCTTGTCATGGACCCGAGTCCACTCGAGTTCAATTCAAAATATTTTTCATGATTATTAATGTATGTTAATAAAATATTTCTTTACATTGATTGACACGCCCAGTGATTGGTGATTTTCTAGCGCGCAACTGCGCATGACAAATTGTAATAAAATTACTTTTAACACCACCTACTATGTGGCCTTTTTACCCTAAACTGATCCTATTTTTTAAACTCTAAGTAAATTCAGTAAAAATAAAGGATTTCTCTAAGTAAATAAAAGTAAATTAGGTAATCAACCCTCACTGGTCTCGGTCACGACTCGGACTCGAACGTCTCTGGTCTCGGACTCGACTCTCTATGGACTCGGTCTTGACTCGGACTCCACTCTCTCTGGTCTCGGTCTCGACTCGGACTCGAGTGAGGTGGTCTCGACTACAACACTGCTTATTATATAGAGCGAAGTCAGATTTGGCTAAGTCGTTTAGGAGGTAATTACCATTTTTCAATGAATGTCTGGTGAATATCAAAAAGCTGCGCGGAGTGTACACAACACACACAACACAATATAACTATATATGCATGCTACAGAAAACATAACAGCAAACATTATTAATATTACTTACAGATTGTGATTCGGAGGAGGACGAACCTGATCCATATACACTGGATACTGAGTCCTCCTTCAGGAACAACCAGCTTGCGAATGTTTCGTCATTAAAATGATGAGAACAAGAGGTTCGGGCTATACTGTTGCAAATATGAACTCTTGACCACTGATTCTTCACATGCTCTTCCCTGGACAATGGAAACAAGTGGCTGAACTGTCTTTGCAATGTAGAACACAGCGTCTTCTCGACATGATGCGATTCAGCTGAAGTATTTGAATGTGTTCTAGACGTCACTTCAAGTCTGCGCGCGCATTTGTTGGGAGCGGCCAGTGACCTCTCTACGTCACGATGTAACAGCTAATGACTCGTTTCAACAACAATTCATTTCATAGACTCAGAGACGACTCTCACTTTTGAAAGACAATAACTTTATATACGGTGCACTTTCAGATAAAAATCTTTGCAGGATGTTTTCATTCCCTTAGAGCTATATTCCACACTACATGAACAGTCATTTTTTCAAAAATCCATGATAGGTGCTCTTTAAAAACATTTGATGAAGCAATGTGTTTTATTTCTTTGTGGGGTTTAATTATTTTCCTTAAATATTAATTCATGAATCATCCAACAAGTAAAAAAAAAATAGTTTTGATGTGCAACAAAAGATTGATGTGCATCACAAAATAGAAAATGGCAGTAAGAAAATAGCCAAAGCATTGGAAAAAAGTTCCATTCCACCATCAGGGCAATAATTAAGAAGTTCATATCAACTAAAGATGCTACAAATCTGCCTGGATAAGGATGAGTGTGTGTATCGTTCAACTGCATGGCGAGGAGGAAAGACACTGGTCAAAGACTCTCCAAGGATCACCACTGGAGAATTGCAGGGATTAGTTGACTCTTGGGTTCTGAAAACCCCCCAAAATTCTAACATCCGCTATATCACCATATGTTAATTTACAGGTTTAAAGTAAAATCGTCTTGATTCATCCAAAACCAAACACCATATGCAATTGACAGACATGCAACTTCAAAAGGGACCTAGTTCTATGGTCAGATGCAACTTAAAAAAAAAAGTAAATAAAAAAAATTCAGGAAACGGGATAAAAAAAGTATACCACATACATGAATAAATATAGCGGTGAATCTTTAATGTTGTGGGGCCTTTTCATTTTTTCTTTTTTTTATGCCAGAGGTCCTGGACTTGTTCAGACACATGTTATTATGACTTCTAGCAATTACCAACAGATATGATGGGCCGTGGTTGGATCTTCCATTGGGATAATGATCCAAAACAAACATCAAAATCAACACAAATGTGTCGCTTAGCACAAAATGAAGCTTCTGCCATAACCGTCCCAGTTCCCTGACCTGAATCCTATAGAAAATGAATGGGCTGAACTGAAGAGAAGCACCAACATGGATCTAAAAATCTGCATGATCTGGAGAAATTCTGTATGAAGGAATGGTCTCTGATCTCAGGTCAGGTGTTCCTTAAACTCATAGCCATCTTTGATCATATTTACCAGGGGTGCCAATAATTCTGTCCACAATTGTATCACTCTAAAAAATGCTGGGTTGTTTTAACCCAATTTTGGGTAAAATATGGACAAACCCAGCCATTGGGTTAAAAATGTAATTTAAAAATGTAACCCAATGGCTGGGTTTGTCCATATTTTACCCAAAATTGGGTTAAAACAACCCAGCATTTTTTAGAGTTTATGTATATATTTCCTGTATATATTTTACAATCATGTTTCATATTCTTATTTCTCATATTTTCACATTGTCCAAAGTGATATTATTAGAATATTTCAAAACTACTAAATAGCAGCTGTATATACATACGTTTCCCATTCCCTTTTATAACATGGACTTTCACAGAGAGAATTTGAGTAGTGAATGTGTTCTGGGTCTGGCAATTTAGCTGTGACTTGTTTTGGAGCTGCTATCTAGTGGAAATTAGAGCTTTAAAATTAAAGCTGCCGTTGGCAAGTCTGGCAGATTGAGTGGACTTTTGAATGTTCACAACTCTCATGCCCCTCCCCACTATCAACGAATACCCTCCCACAGAGTTCGCGCTCGTCAGTGCGTGTGCACCAGCTTTTCTGTGAACGTGCCCGTCTCATCAGCATCCATCAACATATTTCCAAAAAGCTGAACTTTATTCCTTCATCTGGACATGTTTATACACCTAACGTTACGTTCACACGGATTTCAGTGCTAATGAACCTGCCCAACAAGTGCTAATGTAAGCTATCCATACCAACACATTTGGGAAAACATAGGCTACTTAGATTACTAACGTAACACTAAGACTTAAAGTAACTGGTTGATAAAGCGCATTTACCTGTCGAGAAGAAATGTTGCAAGCTCTGCATCCAGCTTGAACCCAATTAAATCACATAAATGATTGTAACTTGTGCGAGGGGTGGCGTGTGCACGACCTGTGATTGACAGTCAGATCCTGTGATTGACAGTCAGATCTCACACCCCCCTGAGCTGATTGGACTCGATGAACCGGGAGCGGTGGATTTTTGCAAAACAAATAACACGCTCCAGGTGGAGTTAGAAGCTCAGGTTTTTTTCTAAAACCACTTTATTTATGTTGTTCTGTCAGATTTTAGTGTCGATTTCACTGAATATGATCAAAAAAATGTTGCATCACTGTACACTGACTGTACATCAGTTAAGATATTGTGTTTTACCAAGTATTCTTTTAGTTGACAATTTACTTGAGCTTCCAAAATTTTTGCCAGAATAGAGAGTTTGGAAATCGGCCTATAATTGTGAAGATCTGAAGGGTCGCCACCCTTTAGCAAAGGAAACACATAGGCTGCTTTCCATAATTTGGGAATTGAATTTGTCTGCAGACTACAATTAAAAAGATCTGTTATAGGCTTAGCTATAATTTCAGCTGCAACCTTCAATAAAAAAGGTTCTAGGTTGTCTGGTCTTGTTGATTTTTTTGGGTCAATAGCTTTAAGAGCACTACAGACCTCTTTTAAAATGGGTTTAAAAACAAAAGTTTCTGGTGGTGCTTCAATGTTGGAATCAGAACTATGATAATTTAATTTTAATTTGGAAATTTGGATTTCTCAGACCTACATGTGTGCATTTTAGGGTGTTTAAAGGTCATAAAAATGGTAGAACAATAGCTTTAAAAGTATGTCAGTGGGCACTGGCAGTAGCATAAAAGATGACAGATTCTTAAATATGAGAATGAGGATAAATGTTGAAATGAATGATCCACGCTTGGATGCAAATGCAGAATGTTTCTGCTTATTGTTGACAATACACAATCCATATTCCTAACAGGAATGGCTTTAATGAGAAATATTTCAAGGATTATTTTGCATAGCCTAAATGAATTTCAATCAAACACCAGTGCAATCTTTTTGTGTCCAGACGAAAATGAGCAATTTATATATTAGCATTAAAGATTGGTTTCAGCAACTTGTTTCTTTCTAAGGTTAGATAATCAATTTTTTTTTGGCACTAATCTGTTAAGTTAAAGTTAAATTTTTTACTCATAAAGACAGTCACTTGTCGCCACCTACTGACTTACTTAATAATGCAAGTTGGGCAAACACAGACAAGCAGAGTGATAAATTGTGAAAAGGCTGATACTGGTGAAATATTTGAACACATTCGAGGACCATACAAATATATATACTTAAAAATGTTATACTAAATATATATTTATATACTAAATATATATATTTATACTAATGAATTGAGTTTATAGTTTATGTAATTAGCAAATAACATCTGTGTTAAATAGTAATATATTGTAATAATGTTAATCAAGCTGACTAAATCACATGACTGTGATGTTAATTCTCCATTTTCAGTGTATGTTTTATTAAAAAAAACGCCGATTAAAAGCCGTATAAGCTCGCGAGATGAAAAGTGACATCGGTTACAATAGGTAGCTAAAGTTAGACAGAAACGTTGATGCTAGCGATATGATTTCCAAACCTGAAATAAGATAGGAGTTAAAGGGTGTATTGGATGGGCTTTTATTGCGGGTTTGGTTTTATTTGTTGGAAAAAAAAATATAGAAATATAATTTGACACAAGAGGGCAATATAGCCCTATTTATGGTTTTGAGTTAAACCGTGACATCTACACGTTTTCCAAATTAGACCAACGTGATTATTTCACGTCTTGTCGTGATACGGGTTGGGCGCTGAAGTTACAGGAGTTTCTTCCCGTTGCTAAGCAATGGAACTAGGTCGAGTATTTAAAATGTTATGGTTAACACGGTTAACGTGGTTTAACGTCGATGTAAAACGTTGTTTTAGCGTACCTTTTGCTTAAACGAAGAGCTGGGGGACGCCGGAAAAATAGACATTTTACTCATTAGGCTGCTTCATTAAAAACGTGACATTTAGACGTTTTCTTCGGGGTGGATCCAGGCAAATGAATCATTTTCACCTTGAAAATAATATATATATATATATATATATATATATATTGCATTTTAAATAATAGAACATTTCTCAGCGATCATAAATAAAACAAAATTCCATTTTCTCGGTTTAATGAAAACCAATAGGTCGTTATGGCAGAGGCGAAAAAACATCCGGATCTCTCTCCAATGGAGCGTGTTAACGCGAACGTGAAGTTTCACGTTTGAGGGGGTTAAACCGTGACATCTACACATTTTCCAAAGTGGACTATTTCATAAAATACTCTTGGATCAACTACAAAACTACACTGGTGTTCAGGGACAGGCATTATCATTTTGTCTGTTTAAATGGGAAAAAACCAAAGATAACGTCAGTAGACTATGGAGTACCGCAAGGATCGGTTTTAGGCCCTCTGCTATTCTCAATATATATGCTGCCACTTGGTAATATTATAAGAAAACATGGAATTAATTTCCACTGTTACGCTGACGACACTCAATTATATATTTCATCGCGACCAGATGAAAACAATAACTCATCTAAAATGACAGAGTGTCTCAAAGATATAAAATGCTGGATGACGCGTAATTTCCTGCTATTAAATTCAGATAAAATGGAGGTATTACTTATTGGCAGTGGTGGAGGAAGTACTGAATCTCAGTACTTAAGTAAAAATACAAATAACCAGATAAATATTTACTTTAGTAAAAGTAGAAGTAACACAATGACAACCATACTTAAGTAAAAAGTAAAAAGTACCTGATTTTAAATGTACTTTAAGTATTAAAAGTAAAAGTACTTGCGTCATTTATTTTCGACAGGGGGTAACACTGTCGGGGTTTTTTTTGGGTCGAAATTTTGAGTTTCTCCAATCTTCATGAAACTCTGGATTCTGATAGAGGGGCATGGGCCTTAGACCTGAGTGCAAAAATGGAGGCTCTAGACCCTTCCAGAGCTGAAATATCGAAACTCAAAATTTCGACCCGAAAAAAAACCCGAAAGGGGTACCACTGTCGTTTTTTTTTCGCGTCAAAATTTTGAGTTTCTCTGATCCTCTTGAAACTCTGTATTCAGATAGAGGGCCATGAGACTTAGACCTGAGTGCAAAAATGGAGGCTCTAGACCCTTTCAGAGCTGAGATATCGAAAGTCAAATTTTCGACCTGAAAAAAAAACAAAAGGGGTACCACTGTGGTTTTTTTTTCGGGTCGAAATTTTGAGTTTCTCTGATCTTCCTGAAACTCTGGATTCTGATAGAGGGCCCTGAGACTTAGACCTGAGTGCAAAAATGGAGGCTCTAGACCCCTCCAGAGCTGAGATATCGAAACTCAAAATTTCAACCCGAAAAAAAAAACGAAAGGGGTACCACTGTCGTTTTTTTTTTGGGTCGAAATTTTGACTTTCTCTGATCTTCTTGAAACTCTGGATTCTGATAGACGGCGATGAGACTTAGACTTGAGTGCAAAAATGGAGGCTCTAGACCCTTCCAGAGCTGAGATATCGAAACTCAAAATTTCGACCCGAAAAAAAAAACGAAAGGGGTACCACTGTCGTTTTTTTTTCGGGTCAAAAATTTGAGTTTCTCTGATCCTCTTGAAACTCTGGATTCAGATAGAGGGCCATGAGACTTAGACCTGAGTGCAAAAATGGAGGCTCTAGACCCTTTCAGAGCTGAGATATCGAAAGTCAAAATTTCGACCCGAAAAAAAAACGAAAGGGGTACCACTGTCGTTTTTTTTTCAGGTCGAAATTTTGACTTTCTCTGATCTTCTTGAAACTCTGGATTCTGATAGAGGGCGATGAGACTTAGACCTGAGTGCAAAAATGGAGGCTCTAGACCCTTCCAGAGCTGAGATATCGAAACTCAAAATTTCGACCCGAAAAAAAAAAACGAAAGGGGTACCACTGTCGTTTTTTTTTTCGGGTCAAAATTTTGAGTTTCTCTGATCCTCTTGAACCTCTGGATTCAGATAGAGGGCCATGAGACTTAGACCTGAGTGCAAAAATGGAGGCTCTAGACCCTTTCAGAGCTGAGATATCGAAAGTCAAAATTTCGACCCGAAAAAAAAACGAAAGGGGTACCACTGTCGTTTTTTTTTCAGGTCGAAATTTTGACTTTCTCTGATCTTCTTGAAACTCTGGATTCTGATAGAGGGCAATGAGACTTAGACCTGAGTGAAAAAATGGAGGCTCTAGACCCCTCCAGAGCTGAGATATCGAAACTCAAAATTTCGACCCGAAAAAAAAAACGAAAGGGGTACCACTGTCGTTTTTTTTTTGGGTCGAAATTTTGACTTTCTCTGATCTTCTTGAAACTCTGGATTCTGATAGACGGCGATGAGACTTAGACCTGAGTGCAAAAATGGAGGCTCTAGACCCTTCCAGAGCTGAGATATCGAAACTCAAAATTTCGACCCGAAAAAAAAAAACGAAAGGGGTACCACTGTCGTTTTTTTTTCGGGTCAAAATTTTGAGTTTCTCTGATCCTCTTGAAACTCTGGATTCAGATAGAGGGCCATGAGACTTAGACCTGAGTGCAAAAATGGACGCTCTAGACCCTTTCAGAGCTGAGATATCGAAAGTCAAAATTTCGACCCGAAAAAAAAACGAAAGGGGTACCACTGTCGTTTTTTTTTCAGGTCGAAATTTTGACTTTCTCTGATCTTCTTGAAACTCTGGATTCTGATAGAGGGCGATGAGACTTAGACCTGAGTGCAAAAATGGAGGCTCTAGACCCTTCCAGAGCTGAGATATCGAAACTCAAAATTTCGACCCGAAAAAAAAAACGAAAGGGGTACCACTGTCGTTTTTTTTTCGGGTCAAAATTTTGAGTTTCTCTGATCCTCTTGAAACTCTGGATTCAGATAGAGGGCCATGAGACTTAGACCTGAGTGCAAAAATGGACGCTCTAGACCCTTTCAGAGCTGAGATATCGAAAGTCAAAATTTCGACCCGAAAAAAAAAACGAAAGGGGTACCACTGTCGTTTTTTTTTCAGGTCGAAATTTTGACTTTCTCTGATCTTCTTGAAACTCTGGATTCTGATAGAGGGCAATGAGACTTAGACCTGAGTGCAAAAATGGAGGCTCTAGACCCCTCCAGAGCTGAGATATCGAAACTCAAAATTTCAACCCGAAAAAAAAAACGAAAGGGGTACCACTGTCGTTTTTTTTTTGGGTCGAAATTTTGACTTTCTCTGATCTTCTTGAAACTCTGGATTCTGATAGACGGCGATGAGACTTAGACTTGAGTGCAAAAATGGAGGCTCTAGACCCTTCCAGAGCTGAGATATCGAAACTCAAAATTTCGAGCCGAAAAAAAAAACGAAAGGGGTACCACTGTCGTTTTTTTTTTCGGGTCAAAATTTTGAGTTTCTCTGATCCTTTTGAAACTCTGGATTCAGATAGAGGGCCATGAGACTTAGACCTGAGTGCAAAAATGGAGGCTCTAGACCCTTTCAGAGCTGAGATATCGAAAGTCAAAATTTCGACCCGAAAAAAAAAACGAAAGGGGTACCACTGTCGTTTTTTTTTTCAGGTCGAAATTTTGACTTTCTCTGATCTTCTTGAAACTCTGGATTCTGATAGAGGGCAATGAGACTTAGACCTCAGTGAAAAAATGGAGGCTCTAGACCCTTCCAGAGCTGAGATATCGAAACTCAAAATTTCAACCCGAAAAAAAAAAACAAAAGGGGTACCACTGTCGTTTTTTTTTGGGTCGAAATTTTGACTTTCTCTGATCTTCTTGAAACTCTGGATTCTGATAGACGGCGATGAGACTTAGACCTGAGTGCAAAAATGGAGGCTCTAGACCCTTCCATAGCTGAGATATCGAAACTCAAAATTTCGACCCGAAAAAAAAAACGAAAGGGGTACCACTGTCGTTATTTTTTTTGGGTCGAAATTTTGACTTTCTCTGATCTTCTTGAAACTCTGGATTTTGATAGACGGCGATGAGACTTAGACCTGAGTGCAAAAATGGAGGCTCTAGACCCTTTCAGAGCTGAGATATCGAAAGTCAAAATTTCGACCCGAAAAAAAAACGAAAGGGGTACCACTGTCGTTTTTTTTTCAGGTCGAAATTTTGACTTTCTCTGATCTTCTTGAAACTCTGGATTCTGATAGAGGGCGATGAGACTTAGACCTGAGTGCAAAAATGGAGGCTCTAGACCCTTCCAGAGCTGAGATATCGAAACTCAAAATTTCGACCTGAAAAAAAAAACGAAAGGGGTACCACTGTCGTTTTTTTTTCGGGTCAAAATTTTGAGTTTCTCTGATCCTCTTGAAACTCTGGATTCAGATAGAGGGCCATGAGACTTAGATCTGAGTGCAAAAATGGAGGCTCTAGGCCCTTTCAGAGCTGAGATATCGAAAGTCAAAATTTCGACCCGAAAAAAAAACGAAAGGGGTACCACTGTCGTTTTTTTTTTCAGGTCGAAATTTTGACTTTCTCTGATCTTCTTGAAACTCTGGATTCTGATAGAGGGCAATGAGACTTAGACCTGAGTGAAAAAATGGAGGCTCTAGACCCTTCCAGAGCTGAGATATCGAAAGTCAAAATTTCGACCCGAAAAAAAACAAAAGGGGTACCACTGTCATTTTTTTTTTCGGGTCGAAATTTTGAGTTTCTCTGATCATCCTGAAACTCTGGATTCTGATAGAGGGCCCTGAGACTTAGACCTGAGTGCAAAAATGGAGGCTCTAGACCCTTCCAGAGCTGAGATATCGAAACTCAAAATTTCGACCCGAAAAAAAACGAAAGGGGTACCACTGTCGTTTTTTTTTCGGCTCGAAATTTTGAGTTTCTCCGATCTTCTTGAAACTCTGGATTCTGATAGAGGGCAATGAGACTTAGACCTCAGTGAAAAAATGGAGGCTCTAGACCCTTCCAGAGCTGAGATATCGAAACTCAAAATGTCAACCCGAAAAAAAAAACAAAAGGGGTACCACTGTCGTTTTTTTTTTGGGTCGAAATTTTGACTTTCTCTGATCTTCTTGAAACTCTGGATTCTGATAGACGGCGATGAGACTTAGACCTGAGTGCAAAAATGGAGGCTCTAGACCCTTCCATAGCTGAGATATCGAAACTCAAAATTTCGACCCGAAAAAAAAACGAAAGGGGTACCACTGTCATTTTTTTTTTCGGGTCGAAATTTTGAGTTTCTCTGATCTTCCTGAAACTCTGGATTCTGATAGAGGGCGATGAGACTTAGACCTGAGTGCAAAAATGGAGAATCTAGACCCTTCCAGAGCTGAGATATCGAAACTCAAAATTTCGACCCGAAAAAAAAAAATGAAAGGGGTACCACTGTCGTTTTTTTTTCAGGTCGAAATTTTGACTTTCTCTGATCTTCTTGAAACTCTGGATTCTGATAGAGGGCGATGAGACTTAGACCTGAGTGCAAAAATGGAGGCTCTAGACCCTTCCAGAGCTGAGATATCGAAACTCAAAATTTCGACCCAAAAAAAAAAACGAAAGGGGTACCACTGTCGTTTTTTTTTCGGGTCAAAATTTTGAGTTTCTCTGATCCTCTTGAAACTCTGGATTCAGATAGAGGGCCATGAGACTTAGACCTGAGTGCAAAAATGGACGCTCTAGACCCTTTCAGAGCTGAGATATCGAAAGTCAAAATTTCGACCCGAAAAAAAAACGAAAGGGGTACCACTGTCGTTTTTTTTTCAGGTCGAAATTTTGACTTTCTCTGATCTTCTTGAAACTCTGGATTCTGATAGAGGGCAATGAGACTTAGACCTGAGTGCAAAAATTGAGGCTCTAGACCCCTCCAGAGCTGAGATATCGAAACTCAAAATTTCAACCCGAAAAAAAAAACGAAAGGGGTACCACTGTCGTTTTTTTTTTGGGTCGAAATTTTGACTTTCTCTGATCTTCTTGAAACTCTGGATTCTGATAGACGGCGATGAGACTTAGACTTGAGTGCAAAAATGGAGGCTCTAGACCCTTCCAGAGCTGAGATATCGAAACTCAAAATTTCGACCCGAAAAAAAAACGAAAGGGGTACCACTGTCGTTTTTTTTTCGGGTCAAAATTTTGAGTTTCTCTGATCCTTTTGAAACTCTGGATTCAGATAGAGGGCCATGAGACTTAGACCTGAGTGCAAAAATGGAGGCTCTAGACCCTTTCAGAGCTGAGATATCGAAAGTCAAAATTTCGACCCGAAAAAAAAACGAAAGGGGTACCACTGTCGTTTTTTTTTCAGGTCGAAATTTTGACTTTCTCTGATCTTCTGAAACTCTGGATTCTGATAGAGGGCGATGAGACTTAGACCTGAGTGCAAAAATGGAGGCTCTAGACCCTTCCAGAGCTGAGATATCGAAACTCAAAATTTCGACCCGAAAAAAAAAACGAAAGGGGTACCACTGTCGTTTTTTTTTCGGGTCAAAATTTTGAGTTTCTCTGATCCTCTTGAAACTCTGGATTCAGATAGAGGGCCATGAGACTTAGACCTGAGTGCAAAAATGGAGGCTCTAGACCCTTTCAGAGCTGAGATATCGAAAGTCAAAATTTCGACCCGAAAAAAAAACCGAAAGGGGTACCACTGTCGTTTTTTTTCAGGTCGAAATTTTGACTTTCTCTGATCTTCTTGAAACTCTGGATTCTGATAGAGGGCAATGAGACTTAGACCTGAGTGAAAAAATGGAGGCTCTAGACCCCTCCAGAGCTGAGATATCGAAACTCAAAATTTCGACCCGAAAAAAAAAACGAAAGGGGTACCACTGTCGTTTTTTTTTGGGTCGAAATTTTGACTTTCTCTGATCTTCTTGAAACTCTGGATTCTGATAGACGGCGATGAGACTTAGACCTGAGTGCAAAAATGGAGGCTCTAGACCCTTCCAGAGCTGAGATATCGAAACTCAAAATTTCGAACCGAAAAAAAAAACGAAAGGGGTACCACTGTCGTTTTTTTTTCGGGTCAAAATTTTGAGTTTCTCTGATCCTCTTGAAACTCTGGATTCAGATAGAGGGCCATGAGACTTAGACCTGAGTGCAAAAATGGAGGCTCCAGACCCTTTCAGAGCTGAGATATCGAAAGTCAAAATTTCGACCCGAAAAAAAAACGAAAGGGGTACCACTGTCGTTTTTTTTTCAGGTCGAAATTTTGACTTTCTCTGATCTTCTTGAAACTCTGGATTCTGATAGAGGGCGATGAGACTTAGACCTGAGTGCAAAAATGGAGGCTCTAGACCCTTCCAGAGCTGAGATATCGAAACTCAAAATTTCTACCCGAAAAAAAAAACGAAAGGGGTACCACTGTCGTTTTTTTTTCGGGTCAAAATTTTGAGTTTCTCTGATCCTCTTGAAACTCTGGATTCAGATAGAGGGCCATGAGACTTAGACCTGAGTGCAAAAATGGAGGCTCTAGACCCTTTCAGAGCTGAGATATCGAAAGTCAAAATTTCGACCCGAAAAAAAAACGAAAGGGGTACCACTGTCGGTTTTTTTTCAGGTCGAAATTTTGACTTTCTCTGATCTTCTTGAAACTCTGGATTCTGATAGAGGGCAAAGAGACTTAGACCTGAGTGAAAAAATGGAGGCTCTAGACCCTTTCAGAGCTGAGATATCGAAAGTCAAAATTTCGACCCGAAAAAAAAACGAAAGGGGTACCACTGTCGTTTTTTTTTCAGGTCGAAATTTTGACTTTCTCTGATCTTCTTGAAACTCTGGATTCTGATAGAGGGCGATGAGACTTAGACCTGAGTGCAAAAATGGAGGCTCTAGACCCTTCCAGAGCTGAGATATCGAAACTCAAAATTTCGACCCGAAAAAAAAAACGAAAGGGGTACCACTGTCGTTTTTTTTTCGGGTCAAAATTTTGAGTTTCTCTGATCCTCTTGAAACTCTGGATTCAGATAGAGGGCCATGAGACTTAGACCTGAGTGCAAAAATGGACGCTCTAGACCCTTTCAGAGCTGAGATATCGAAAGTCAAAATTTCGACCCGAAAAAAAAAACGAAAGGGGTACCACTGTCGTTTTTTTTTCAGGTCGAAATTTTGACTTTCTCTGATCTTCTTGAAACTCTGGATTCTGATAGAGGGCAATGAGACTTAGACCTGAGTGCAAAAATGGAGGCTCTAGACCCCTCCAGAGCTGAGATATCGAAACTCAAAATTTCAACCCGAAAAAAAAAACGAAAGGGGTACCACTGTCGTTTTTTTTTTTGGGTCGAAATTTTGACTTTCTCTGATCTTCTTGAAACTCTGGATTCTGATAGACGGCGATGAGACTTAGACTTGAGTGCAAAAATGGAGGCTCTAGACCCTTCCAGAGCTGAGATATCGAAACTCAAAATTTCGAGCCGAAAAAAAAAACGAAAGGGGTACCACTGTCGTTTTTTTTTTCGGGTCAAAATTTTGAGTTTCTCTGATCCTTTTGAAACTCTGGATTCAGATAGAGGGCCATGAGACTTAGACCTGAGTGCAAAAATGGAGGCTCTAGACCCTTTCAGAGCTGAGATATCGAAAGTCAAAATTTCGACCCGAAAAAAAAAACGAAAGGGGTACCACTGTCGTTTTTTTTTTCAGGTCGAAATTTTGACTTTCTCTGATCTTCTTGAAACTCTGGATTCTGATAGAGGGCAATGAGACTTAGACCTCAGTGAAAAAATGGAGGCTCTAGACCCTTCCAGAGCTGAGATATCGAAACTCAAAATTTCAACCCGAAAAAAAAAACAAAAGGGGTACCACTGTCGTTTTTTTTTGGGTCGAAATTTTGACTTTCTCTGATCTTCTTGAAACTCTGGATTCTGATAGACGGCGATGAGACTTAGACCTGAGTGCAAAAATGGAGGCTCTAGACCCTTCCATAGCTGAGATATCGAAACTCAAAATTTCGACCCGAAAAAAAAAACGAAAGGGGTACCACTGTCGTTATTTTTTTTGGGTCGAAATTTTGACTTTCTCTGATCTTCTTGAAACTCTGGATTTTGATAGACGGCGATGAGACTTAGACCTGAGTGCAAAAATGGAGGCTCTAGACCCTTTCAGAGCTGAGATATCGAAAGTCAAAATTTCGACCCGAAAAAAAAACGAAAGGGGTACCACTGTCGTTTTTTTTTCAGGTCGAAATTTTGACTTTCTCTGATCTTCTTGAAACTCTGGATTCTGATAGAGGGCGATGAGACTTAGACCTGAGTGCAAAAATGGAGGCTCTAGACCCTTCCAGAGCTGAGATATCGAAACTCAAAATTTCGACCTGAAAAAAAAAACGAAAGGGGTACCACTGTCGTTTTTTTTTCGGGTCAAAATTTTGAGTTTCTCTGATCCTCTTGAAACTCTGGATTCAGATAGAGGGCCATGAGACTTAGATCTGAGTGCAAAAATGGAGGCTCTAGGCCCTTTCAGAGCTGAGATATCGAAAGTCAAAATTTCGACCCGAAAAAAAAACGAAAGGGGTACCACTGTCGTTTTTTTTTCAGGTCGAAATTTTGACTTTCTCTGATCTTCTTGAAACTCTGGATTCTGATAGAGGGCAATGAGACTTAGACCTGAGTGAAAAAATGGAGGCTCTAGACCCTTCCAGAGCTGAGATATCGAAAGTCAAAATTTCGACCCGAAAAAAAAACAAAAGGGGTACCACTGTCATTTTTTTTTTCGGGTCGAAATTTTGAGTTTCTCTGATCATCCTGAAACTTTGGATTCTGATAGAGGGCCCTGAGACTTAGACCTGAGTGCAAAAATGGAGGCTCTAGACCCTTCCAGAGCTGAGATATCGAAACTCAAAATTTCGACCTGAAAAAAAACGAAAGGGGTACCACTGTCGTTTTTTTTTCGGCTCGAAATTTTGAGTTTCTCCGATCTTCTTGAAACTCTGGATTCTGATAGAGGGCAATGAGACTTAGACCTCAGTGAAAAAATGGAGGCTCTAGACCCTTCCAGAGCTGAGATATCGAAACTCAAAATGTCAACCCGAAAAAAAAAACAAAAGGGGTACCACTGTCGTTTTTTTTTGGGTCGAAATTTTGACTTTCTCTGATCTTCTTGAAACTCTGGATTCTGATAGACGGCGATGAGACTTAGACCTGAGTGCAAAAATGGAGGCTCTAGACCCTTCCATAGCTGAGATATCGAAACTCAAAATTTCGACCCGAAAAAAAAACGAAAGGGGTACCACTGTCATTTTTTTTTTCGGGTCGAAATTTTGAGTTTCTCTGATCTTCCTGAAACTCTGGATTCTGATAGAGGGCGATGAGACTTAGACCTGAGTGCAAAAATGGAGGCTCTAGACCCTTCCAGAGCTGAGATATCGAAACTCAAAATGTCAACCCGAAAAAAAAAACAAAAGGGGTACCACTGTCGTTTTTTTTTGGGTCGAAATTTTGACTTTCTCTGATCTTCTTGAAACTCTGGATTCTGATAGACGGCGATGAGACTTAGACCTGAGTGCAAAAATGGAGGCTCTAGACCCTTCCATAGCTGAGATATCGAAACTCAAAATTTCGACCCGAAAAAAAAACGAAAGGGGTACCACTGTCATTTTTTTTTTCGGGTCGAAATTTTGAGTTTCTCTGATCTTCCTGAAACTCTGGATTCTGATAGAGGGCGATGAGACTTAGACCTGAGTGCAAAAATGGAGGCTCTAGACCCTTCCAGAGCTGAGATATCGAAACTCAAAATTTCGACCCGAAAAAAAAAAATGAAAGGGGTACCACTGTCGTTTTTTTTTCGGGTCAAAATTTTGAGTTTCTCTGATTCTCTTGAACCTCTGGATTCAGATAGAGGGCCATGAGACTTAGACCTGAGTGCAAAAATGGAGGCTCTAGACCCTTTAAGAGCTGAGATATCGAAAGTCAAAATTTCGACCCGAAAAAAAAACGAAAGGGGTACCACTGTCGTTTTTTTTTCAGGTCGAAATTTTGACTTTCTCTGATCTTCTTGAAACTCTGGATTCTGATAGAGGGCAATGAGACTTAGACCTGAGTGAAAAAATGGAGGCTCTAGACCCCTCCAGAGCTGAGATATCGAAACTCAAAATTTCGACCCGAAAAAAAAAACGAAAGGGGTACCACTGTCGTTTTTTTTTTGGGTCGAAATTTTGACTTTCTCTGATCTTCTTGAAACTCTGGATTCTGATAGACGGCGATGAGACTTAGACCTGAGTGCAAAAATGGAGGCTCTAGACCCTTCCAGAGCTGAGATATCGAAACTCAAAATTTCGACCCGAAAAAAAAAACGAAAGGGGTACCACTGTCGTTTTTTTTTCAGGTCAAAATTTTGAGTTTCTCTGATCCTCTTGAAACTCTGGATTCAGATAGAGGGCCATGAGACTTAGACCTGAGTGCAAAAATGGACGCTCTAGACCCTTTCAGAGCTGAGATATCGAAAGTCAAAATTTCGACCCGAAAAAAAAACGAAAGGGGTACCACTGTCGTTTTTTTTTCAGGTCGAAATTTTGACTTTCTCTGATCTTCTTGAAACTCTGGATTCTGATAGAGGGCGATGAGACTTAGACCTGAGTGCAAAAATGGAGGCTCTAGACCCTTCCAGAGCTGAGATATCGAAACTCAAAATTTCGACCCAAAAAAAAAAACGAAAGGGGTACCACTGTCGTTTTTTTTTCGGGTCAAAATTTTGAGTTTCTCTGATCCTCTTGAAACTCTGGATTCAGATAGAGGGCCATGAGACTTAGACCTGAGTGCAAAAATGGACGCTCTAGACCCTTTCAGAGCTGAGATATCGAAAGTCAAAATTTCGACCCGAAAAAAAAACGAAAGGGGTACCACTGTCGTTTTTTTTTTCAGGTCGAAATTTTGACTTTCTCTGATCTTCTTGAAACTCTGGATTCTGATAGAGGGCAATGAGACTTAGACCTGAGTGCAAAAATGGAGGCTCTAGACCCCTCCAGAGCTGAGATATCGAAACTCAAAATTTCAACCCGAAAAAAAAACCGAAAGGGGTACCACTGTCGTTTTTTTTTTGGGTCGAAATTTTGACTTTCTCTGATCTTCTTGAAACTCTGGATTCTGATAGACGGCGATGAGACTTAGACTTGAGTGCAAAAATGGAGGCTCTAGACCCTTCCAGAGCTGAGATATCGAAACTCAAAATTTCGACCCGAAAAAAAAACGAAAGGGGTACCACTGTCGTTTTTTTTTTCGGGTCAAAATTTTGAGTTTCTCTGATCCTTTTGAAACTCTGGATTCAGATAGAGGGCCATGAGACTTAGACCTGAGTGCAAAAATGGAGGCTCTAGACCCTTTCAGAGCTGAGATATCGAAAGTCAAAATTTCGACCCGAAAAAAAAACGAAAGGGGTACCACTGTCGTTTTTTTTTCAGGTCGAAATTTTGACTTTCTCTGATCTTCTGAAACTCTGGATTCTGATAGAGGGCGATGAGACTTAGACCTGAGTGCAAAAATGGAGGCTCTAGACCCTTCCAGAGCTGAGATATCGAAACTCAAAATTTCGACCCGAAAAAAAAAACGAAAGGGGTACCACTGTCGTTTTTTTTTCGGGTCAAAATTTTGAGTTTCTCTGATCCTCTTGAAACTCTGGATTCAGATAGAGGGCCATGAGACTTAGACCTGAGTGCAAAAATGGAGGCTCTAGACCCTTTCAGAGCTGAGATATCGAAACTCAAAATTTCGAACCGAAAAAAAAAACGAAAGGGGTACCACTGTCGTTTTTTTTTCGGGTCAAAATTTTGAGTTTCTCTGATCCTCTTGAAACTCTGGATTCAGATAGAGGGCCATGAGACTTAGACCTGAGTGCAAAAATGGAGGCTCCAGACCCTTTCAGAGCTGAGATATCGAAAGTCAAAATTTCGACCCGAAAAAAAAAACGAAAGGGGTACCACTGTCGTTTTTTTTTTCAGGTCGAAATTTTGACTTTCTCTGATCTTCTTGAAACTCTGGATTCTGATAGAGGGCGATGAGACTTAGACCTGAGTGCAAAAATGGAGGCTCTAGACCCTTCCAGAGCTGAGATATCGAAACTCAAAATTTCGACCCGAAAAAAAACGAAAGGGGTACCACTGTCGTTTTTTTTTGGGTCGAAATTTTGACTTTCTCTGATCTTCTTGAAACTCTGGATTCTGATAGACGGCGATGAGACTTAGACCTGAGTGCAAAAATGGAGGCTCTAGACCCTTCCATAGCTGAGATATCGAAACTCAAAATTTCGACCCGAAAAAAAAAACGAAAGGGGTACCACTGTCGTTTTTTTTTTTGGGTCGAAATTTTGACTTTCTCTGATCTTCTTGAAACTCTGGATTTTGATAGACGGCGATGAGACTTAGACCTGAGTGCAAAAATGGAGGCTCTAGACCCTTTCAGAGCTGAGATATCGAAAGTCAAAATTTCGACCCGAAAAAAAAACGAAAGGGGTACCACTGTCGTTTTTTTTTCAGGTCGAAATTTTGACTTTCTCTGATCTTCTTGAAACTCTGGATTCTGATAGAGGGCGATGAGACTTAGACCTGAGTGCAAAAATGGAGGCTCTAGACCCTTCCAGAGCTGAGATATCGAAACTCAAAATTTCGACCTGAAAAAAAAAACGAAAGGGGTACCACTGTCGTTTTTTTTTCGGGTCAAAATTTTGAGTTTCTCTGATCCTCTTGAAACTCTGGATTCAGATAGAGGGCCATGAGACTTAGATCTGAGTGCAAAAATGGAGGCTCTAGACCCTTCCAGAGCTGAGATATCGAAACTCAAAATTTCGAGCCGAAAAAAAAAACGAAAGGGGTACCACTGTCGTTTTTTTTTTCGGGTCAAAATTTTGAGTTTCTCTGATCCTTTTGAAACTCTGGATTCAGATAGAGGGCCATGAGACTTAGACCTGAGTGCAAAAATGGAGGCTCTAGACCCTTTCAGAGCTGAGATATCGAAAGTCAAAATTTCGACCCGAAAAAAAAAACGAAAGGGGTACCACTGTCGTTTTTTTTTTCAGGTCGAAATTTTGACTTTCTCTGATCTTTTTGAAACTCTGGATTCTGATAGAGGGCAATGAGACTTAGACCTCAGTGAAAAAATGGAGGCTCTAGACCCTTCCAGAGCTGAGATATCGAAACTCAAAATTTCAACCCGAAAAAAAAAACAAAAGGGGTACCACTGTCGTTTTTTTTTGGGTCGAAATTTTGACTTTCTCTGATCTTCTTGAAACTCTGGATTCTGATAGACGGCGATGAGACTTAGACCTGAGTGCAAAAATGGAGGCTCTAGACCCTTCCATAGCTGAGATATCGAAACTCAAAATTTCGACCCGAAAAAAAAAACGAAAGGGGTACCACTGTCGTTTTTTTTTTTGGGTCGAAATTTTGACTTTCTCTGATCTTCTTGAAACTCTGGATTTTGATAGACGGCGATGAGACTTAGACCTGAGTGCAAAAATGGAGGCTCTAGACCCTTTCAGAGCTGAGATATCGAAAGTCAAAATTTCGACCCGAAAAAAAAACGAAAGGGGTACCACTGTCGTTTTTTTTTCAGGTCGAAATTTTGACTTTCTCTGATCTTCTTGAAACTCTGGATTCTGATAGAGGGCGATGAGACTTAGACCTGAGTGCAAAAATGGAGGCTCTAGACCCTTCCAGAGCTGAGATATCGAAACTCAAAATTTCGACCTGAAAAAAAAAACGAAAGGGGTACCACTGTCGTTTTTTTTTCGGGTCAAAATTTTGAGTTTCTCTGATCCTCTTGAAACTCTGGATTCAGATAGAGGGCCATGAGACTTAGATCTGAGTGCAAAAATGGAGGCTCTAGGCCCTTTCAGAGCTGAGATATCGAAAGTCAAAATTTCGACCCGAAAAAAAAACGAAAGGGGTACCACTGTCGTTTTTTTTTCAGGTCGAAATTTTGACTTTCTCTGATCTTCTTGAAACTCTGGATTCTGATAGAGGGCAATGAGACTTAGACCTGAGTGAAAAAATGGAGGCTCTAGACCCTTCCAGAGCTGAGATATCGAAAGTCAAAATTTCGACCCGAAAAAAAACAAAAGGGGTACCACTGTCATTTTTTTTTTCGGGTCGAAATTTTGAGTTTCTCTGATCATCCTGAAACTTTGGATTCTGATAGAGGGCCCTGAGACTTAGACCTGAGTGCAAAAATGGAGGCTCTAGACCCTTCCAGAGCTGAGATATCGAAACTCAAAATTTCGACCCGAAAAAAAACGAAAGGGGTACCACTGTCGTTTTTTTTTCGGCTCGAAATTTTGAGTTTCTCCGATCTTCTTGAAACTCTGGATTCTGATAGAGGGCAATGAGACTTAGACCTCAGTGAAAAAATGGAGGCTCTAGACCCTTCCAGAGCTGAGATATCGAAACTCAAAATGTCAACCCGAAAAAAAAAACAAAAGGGGTACCACTGTCGTTTTTTTTTGGGTCGAAATTTTGACTTTCTCTGATCTTCTTGAAACTCTGGATTCTGATAGACGGCGATGAGACTTAGACCTGAGTGCAAAAATGGAGGCTCTAGACCCTTCCATAGCTGAGATATCGAAACTCAAAATTTCGACCCGAAAAAAAAACGAAAGGGGTACCACTGTCATTTTTTTTTTCGGGTCGAAATTTTGAGTTTCTCTGATCTTCCTGAAACTCTGGATTCTGATAGAGGGCGATGAGACTTAGACCTGAGTGCAAAAATGGAGGCTCTAGACCCTTCCAGAGCTGAGATATCGAAACTCAAAATTTCGACCCGAAAAAAAAAAATGAAAGGGGTACCACTGTCGTTTTTTTTTCGGGTCAAAATTTTGAGTTTCTCTGATTCTCTTGAACCTCTGGATTCAGATAGAGGGCCATGAGACTTAGACCTGAGTGCAAAAATGGAGGCTCTAGACCCTTTAAGAGCTGAGATATCGAAAGTCAAAATTTCGACCCGAAAAAAAAACGAAAGGGGTACCACTGTCGTTTTTTTTTCAGGTCGAAATTTTGACTTTCTCTGATCTTCTTGAAACTCTGGATTCTGATAGAGGGCAATGAGACTTAGACCTGAGTGAAAAAATGGAGGCTCTAGACCCCTCCAGAGCTGAGATATCGAAACTCAAAATTTCGACCCGAAAAAAAAAACGAAAGGGGTACCACTGTCGTTTTTTTTTTGGGTCGAAATTTTGACTTTCTCTGATCTTCTTGAAACTCTGGATTCTGATAGACGGCGATGAGACTTAGACCTGAGTGCAAAAATGGAGGCTCTAGACCCTTCCAGAGCTGAGATATCGAAACTCAAAATTTCGACCCGAAAAAAAAAACGAAAGGGGTACCACTGTCGTTTTTTTTTCAGGTCAAAATTTTGAGTTTCTCTGATCCTCTTGAAACTCTGGATTCAGATAGAGGGCCATGAGACTTAGACCTGAGTGCAAAAATGGACGCTCTAGACCCTTTCAGAGCTGAGATATCGAAAGTCAAAATTTCGACCCGAAAAAAAAACGAAAGGGGTACCACTGTCGTTTTTTTTTCAGGTCGAAATTTTGACTTTCTCTGATCTTCTTGAAACTCTGGATTCTGATAGAGGGCGATGAGACTTAGACCTGAGTGCAAAAATGGAGGCTCTAGACCCTTCCAGAGCTGAGATATCGAAACTCAAAATTTCGACCCAAAAAAAAAAACGAAAGGGGTACCACTGTCGTTTTTTTTTCGGGTCAAAATTTTGAGTTTCTCTGATCCTCTTGAAACTCTGGATTCAGATAGAGGGCCATGAGACTTAGACCTGAGTGCAAAAATGGACGCTCTAGACCCTTTCAGAGCTGAGATATCGAAAGTCAAAATTTCGACCCGAAAAAAAAACGAAAGGGGTACCACTGTCGTTTTTTTTTTCAGGTCGAAATTTTGACTTTCTCTGATCTTCTTGAAACTCTGGATTCTGATAGAGGGCAATGAGACTTAGACCTGAGTGCAAAAATGGAGGCTCTAGACCCCTCCAGAGCTGAGATATCGAAACTCAAAATTTCAACCCGAAAAAAAAAACGAAAGGGGTACCACTGTCGTTTTTTTTTTGGGTCGAAATTTTGACTTTCTCTGATCTTCTTGAAACTCTGGATTCTGATAGACGGCGATGAGACTTAGACTTGAGTGCAAAAATGGAGGCTCTAGACCCTTCCAGAGCTGAGATATCGAAACTCAAAATTTCGACCCGAAAAAAAAACGAAAGGGGTACCACTGTCGTTTTTTTTTTCGGGTCAAAATTTTGAGTTTCTCTGATCCTTTTGAAACTCTGGATTCAGATAGAGGGCCATGAGACTTAGACCTGAGTGCAAAAATGGAGGCTCTAGACCCTTTCAGAGCTGAGATATCGAAAGTCAAAATTTCGACCCGAAAAAAAAACGAAAGGGGTACCACTGTCGTTTTTTTTTCAGGTCGAAATTTTGACTTTCTCTGATCTTCTGAAACTCTGGATTCTGATAGAGGGCGATGAGACTTAGACCTGAGTGCAAAAATGGAGGCTCTAGACCCTTCCAGAGCTGAGATATCGAAACTCAAAATTTCGACCCGAAAAAAAAAACGAAAGGGGTACCACTGTCGTTTTTTTTTCGGGTCAAAATTTTGAGTTTCTCTGATCCTCTTGAAACTCTGGATTCAGATAGAGGGCCATGAGACTTAGACCTGAGTGCAAAAATGGAGGCTCTAGACCCTTTCAGAGCTGAGATATCGAAACTCAAAATTTCGAACCGAAAAAAAAAACGAAAGGGGTACCACTGTCGTTTTTTTTTCGGGTCAAAATTTTGAGTTTCTCTGATCCTCTTGAAACTCTGGATTCAGATAGAGGGCCATGAGACTTAGACCTGAGTGCAAAAATGGAGGCTCCAGACCCTTTCAGAGCTGAGATATCGAAAGTCAAAATTTCGACCCGAAAAAAAAAACGAAAGGGGTACCACTGTCGTTTTTTTTTTCAGGTCGAAATTTTGACTTTCTCTGATCTTCTTGAAACTCTGGATTCTGATAGAGGGCGATGAGACTTAGACCTGAGTGCAAAAATGGAGGCTCTAGACCCTTCCAGAGCTGAGATATCGAAACTCAAAATTTCGACCCGAAAAAAAACGAAAGGGGTACCACTGTCGTTTTTTTTCAGGTCGAAATTTTGACTTTCTCTGATCTTCTTGAAACTCTGGATTCTGATAGAGGGCGATGAGACTTAGACCTGAGTGCAAAAATGGAGGCTCTAGACCCTTCCAGAGCTGAGATATCGAAACTCAAAATTTCGACCCGAAAAAAAAAACGAAAGGGGTACCACTGTCGTTTTTTTTCCGGGTCAAAATTTTGAGTTTCTCTGATCCTCTTGAAACTCTGGATTCAGATAGAGGGCCATGAGACTTAGACCTGAGTGCAAAAATGGAGGCTCTAGACCCTTTCAGAGCTGAGATATCGAAAGTCAAAATTTCGACCCGAAAAAAAAACGAAAGGGGTACCACTGTCGTTTTTTTTTCAGGTCGAAATTTTGACTTTCTCTGATCTTCTTGAAACTCTGGATTCTGATAGACGGCGATGAGACTTAGACCTGAGTGCAAAAATGGAGGCTCTAGACCCTTCCATAGCTGAGATATCGAAACTCAAAATTTCGACCCGAAAAAAAAAACGAAAGGGGTACCACTGTCGTTTTTTTTTTTGGGTCGAAATTTTGACTTTCTCTGATCTTCTTGAAACTCTGGATTTTGATAGACGGCGATGAGACTTAGACCTGAGTGCAAAAATGGAGGCTCTAGACCCTTTCAGAGCTGAGATATCGAAAGTCAAAATTTCGACCCGAAAAAAAAACGAAAGGGGTACCACTGTCGTTTTTTTTTCAGGTCGAAATTTTGACTTTCTCTGATCTTCTTGAAACTCTGGATTCTGATAGAGGGCGATGAGACTTAGACCTGAGTGCAAAAATGGAGGCTCTAGACCCTTCCAGAGCTGAGATATCGAAACTCAAAATTTCGACCTGAAAAAAAAAACGAAAGGGGTACCACTGTCGTTTTTTTTTCGGGTCAAAATTTTGAGTTTCTCTGATCCTCTTGAAACTCTGGATTCAGATAGAGGGCCATGAGACTTAGATCTGAGTGCAAAAATGGAGGCTCTAGGCCCTTTCAGAGCTGAGATATCGAAAGTCAAAATTTCGACCCGAAAAAAAAAAGAAAGGGGTACCACTGGCGTTTTTTTTTCAGGTCGAAATTTTGACTTTCTCTGATCTTCTTGAAACTCTGGATTCTGATAGAGGGCAATGAGACTTAGACCTGAGTGAAAAAATGGAGGCTCTAGACCCTTCCAGAGCTGAGATATCGAAAGTCAAAATTTCGACCCGAAAAAAAACAAAAGGGGTACCACTGTCATTTTTTTTTTCGGGTCGAAATTTTGAGTTTCTCTGATCATCCTGAAACTCTGGATTCTGATAGAGGGCCCTGAGACTTAGACCTGAGTGCAAAAATGGAGGCTCTAGACCCTTCCAGAGCTGAGATATCGAAACTCAAAATTTCGACCCGAAAAAAAACGAAAGGGGTACCACTGTCGTTTTTTTTTCGGCTCGAAATTTTGAGTTTCTCCGATCTTCTTGAAACTCTGGATTCTGATAGAGGGCAATGAGACTTAGACCTCAGTGAAAAAATGGAGGCTCTAGACCCTTCCAGAGCTGAGATATCGAAACTCAAAATGTCAACCCGAAAAAAAAAACAAAAGGGGTACCACTGTCGTTTTTTTTTTGGGTCGAAATTTTGACTTTCTCTGATCTTCTTGAAACTCTGGATTCTGATAGACGGCGATGAGACTTAGACCTGAGTGCAAAAATAGAGGCTCTAGACCCTTCCAGAGCTGAGATATCGAAACTCAAAATTTCGACCCGAAAAAAAAAACGAAAGGGGTACCACTGTCGTTTTTTTTCCGGGTCAAAATTTTGAGTTTCTCTGATCCTCTTGAAACTCTGGATTCAGATAGAGGGCCATGAGACTTAGACCTGAGTGCAAAAATGGAGGCTCTAGACCCTTTCAGAGCTGAGATATCGAAAGTCAAAATTTCGACCCGAAAAAAAAACGAAAGGGGTACCACTGTCGTTTTTTTTTCAGGTCGAAATTTTGACTTTCTCTGATCTTCTTGAAACTCTGGATTCTGATAGACGGCGATGAGACTTAGACCTGAGTGCAAAAATGGAGGCTCTAGACCCTTCCATAGCTGAGATATCGAAACTCAAAATTTCGACCCGAAAAAAAAAACGAAAGGGGTACCACTGTCGTTTTTTTTTTTGGGTCGAAATTTTGACTTTCTCTGATCTTCTTGAAACTCTGGATTTTGATAGACGGCGATGAGACTTAGACCTGAGTGCAAAAATGGAGGCTCTAGACCCTTTCAGAGCTGAGATATCGAAAGTCAAAATTTCGACCCGAAAAAAAAACGAAAGGGGTACCACTGTCGTTTTTTTTTCAGGTCGAAATTTTGACTTTCTCTGATCTTCTTGAAACTCTGGATTCTGATAGAGGGCGATGAGACTTAGACCTGAGTGCAAAAATGGAGGCTCTAGACCCTTCCAGAGCTGAGATATCGAAACTCAAAATTTCGACCTGAAAAAAAAAACGAAAGGGGTACCACTGTCGTTTTTTTTTCGGGTCAAAATTTTGAGTTTCTCTGATCCTCTTGAAACTCTGGATTCAGATAGAGGGCCATGAGACTTAGATCTGAGTGCAAAAATGGAGGCTCTAGGCCCTTTCAGAGCTGAGATATCGAAAGTCAAAATTTCGACCCGAAAAAAAAACGAAAGGGGTACCACTGGCGTTTTTTTTTCAGGTCGAAATTTTGACTTTCTCTGATCTTCTTGAAACTCTGGATTCTGATAGAGGGCAATGAGACTTAGACCTGAGTGAAAAAATGGAGGCTCTAGACCCTTCCAGAGCTGAGATATCGAAAGTCAAAATTTCGACCCGAAAAAAAACAAAAGGGGTACCACTGTCATTTTTTTTTTCGGGTCGAAATTTTGAGTTTCTCTGATCATCCTGAAACTCTGGATTCTGATAGAGGGCCCTGAGACTTAGACCTGAGTGCAAAAATGGAGGCTCTAGACCCTTCCAGAGCTGAGATATCGAAACTCAAAATTTCGACCCGAAAAAAAACGAAAGGGGTACCACTGTCGTTTTTTTTTCGGCTCGAAATTTTGAGTTTCTCCGATCTTCTTGAAACTCTGGATTCTGATAGAGGGCAATGAGACTTAGACCTCAGTGAAAAAATGGAGGCTCTAGACCCTTCCAGAGCTGAGATATCGAAACTCAAAATGTCAACCCGAAAAAAAAAACAAAAGGGGTACCACTGTCGTTTTTTTTTTGGGTCGAAATTTTGACTTTCTCTGATCTTCTTGAAACTCTGGATTCTGATAGACGGCGATGAGACTTAGACCTGAGTGCAAAAATGGAGGCTCTAGACCCTTCCATAGCTGAGATATCGAAACTCAAAATTTCGACCCGAAAAAAAAACGAAAGGGGTACCACTGTCATTTTTTTTTTCGGGTCGAAATTTTGAGTTTCTCTGATCTTCCTGAAACTCTGGATTCTGATAGAGGGCGATGAGACTTAGACCTGAGTGCAAAAATGGAGGCTCTAGACCCTTCCAGAGCTGAGATATCGAAACTCAAAATTTCGACCCGAAAAAAAAAAATGAAAGGGGTACCACTGTCGTTTTTTTTTCGGGTCAAAATTTTGAGTTTCTCTGATTCTCTTGAACCTCTGGATTCAGATAGAGGGCCATGAGACTTAGACCTGAGTGCAAAAATGGAGGCTCTAGACCCTTTAAGAGCTGAGATATCGAAAGTCAAAATTTCGACCCGAAAAAAAAACGAAAGGGGTACCACTGTCGTTTTTTTTTCAGGTCGAAATTTTGACTTTCTCTGATCTTCTTGAAACTCTGGATTCTGATAGAGGGCAATGAGACTTAGACCTGAGTGAAAAAATGGAGGCTCTAGACCCCTCCAGAGCTGAGATATCGAAACTCAAAATTTCGACCCGAAAAAAAAAACGAAAGGGGTACCACTGTCGTTTTTTTTTTGGGTCGAAATTTTGACTTTCTCTGATCTTCTTGAAACTCTGGATTCTGATAGACGGCGATGAGACTTAGACCTGAGTGCAAAAATGGAGGCTCTAGACCCTTCCAGAGCTGAGATATCGAAACTCAAAATTTCGACCCGAAAAAAAAAACGAAAGGGGTACCACTGTCGTTTTTTTTTCAGGTCAAAATTTTGAGTTTCTCTGATCCTCTTGAAACTCTGGACTCAGATAGAGGGCCATGAGACTTAGACCTGAGTGCAAAAATGGACGCTCTAGACCCTTTCAGAGCTGAGATATCGAAAGTCAAAATTTCGACCCGAAAAAAAAACGAAAGGGGTACCACTGTCGTTTTTTTTTCAGGTCGAAATTTTGACTTTCTCTGATCTTCTTGAAACTCTGGATTCTGATAGAGGGCGATGAGACTTAGACCTGAGTGCAAAAATGGAGGCTCTAGACCCTTCCAGAGCTGAGATATCGAAACTCAAAATTTCGACCCAAAAAAAAAAACGAAAGGGGTACCACTGTCGTTTTTTTTTCGGGTCAAAATTTTGAGTTTCTCTGATCCTCTTGAAACTCTGGATTCAGATAGAGGGCCATGAGACTTAGACCTGAGTGCAAAAATGGACGCTCTAGACCCTTTCAGAGCTGAGATATCGAAAGTCAAAATTTCGACCCGAAAAAAAAACGAAAGGGGTACCACTGTCGTTTTTTTTTTCAGGTCGAAATTTTGACTTTCTCTGATCTTCTTGAAACTCTGGATTCTGATAGAGGGCAATGAGACTTAGACCTGAGTGCAAAAATGGAGGCTCTAGACCCCTCCAGAGCTGAGATATCGAAACTCAAAATTTCAACCCGAAAAAAAAAACGAAAGGGGTACCACTGTCGTTTTTTTTTTGGGTCGAAATTTTGACTTTCTCTGATCTTCTTGAAACTCTGGATTCTGATAGACGGCGATGAGACTTAGACTTGAGTGCAAAAATGGAGGCTCTAGACCCTTCCAGAGCTGAGATATCGAAACTCAAAATTTCGACCCGAAAAAAAAACGAAAGGGGTACCACTGTCGTTTTTTTTTTCGGGTCAAAATTTTGAGTTTCTCTGATCCTTTTGAAACTCTGGATTCAGATAGAGGGCCATGAGACTTAGACCTGAGTGCAAAAATGGAGGCTCTAGACCCTTTCAGAGCTGAGATATCGAAAGTCAAAATTTCGACCCGAAAAAAAAACGAAAGGGGTACCACTGTCGTTTTTTTTTCAGGTCGAAATTTTGACTTTCTCTGATCTTCTGAAACTCTGGATTCTGATAGAGGGCGATGAGACTTAGACCTGAGTGCAAAAATGGAGGCTCTAGACCCTTCCAGAGCTGAGATATCGAAACTCAAAATTTCGACCCGAAAAAAAAAACGAAAGGGGTACCACTGTCGTTTTTTTTTCGGGTCAAAATTTTGAGTTTCTCTGATCCTCTTGAAACTCTGGATTCAGATAGAGGGCCATGAGACTTAGACCTGAGTGCAAAAATGGAGGCTCTAGACCCTTTCAGAGCTGAGATATCGAAACTCAAAATTTCGAACCGAAAAAAAAAACGAAAGGGGTACCACTGTCGTTTTTTTTTCGGGTCAAAATTTTGAGTTTCTCTGATCCTCTTGAAACTCTGGATTCAGATAGAGGGCCATGAGACTTAGACCTGAGTGCAAAAATGGAGGCTCCAGACCCTTTCAGAGCTGAGATATCGAAAGTCAAAATTTCGACCCGAAAAAAAAAACGAAAGGGGTACCACTGTCGTTTTTTTTTTCAGGTCGAAATTTTGACTTTCTCTGATCTTCTTGAAACTCTGGATTCTGATAGAGGGCGATGAGACTTAGACCTGAGTGCAAAAATGGAGGCTCTAGACCCTTCCAGAGCTGAGATATCGAAACTCAAAATTTCGACCCGAAAAAAAACGAAAGGGGTACCACTGTCGTTTTTTTTCAGGTCGAAATTTTGACTTTCTCTGATCTTCTTGAAACTCTGGATTCTGATAGAGGGCGATGAGACTTAGACCTGAGTGCAAAAATGGAGGCTCTAGACCCTTCCAGAGCTGAGATATCGAAACTCAAAATTTCGACCCGAAAAAAAAAACGAAAGGGGTACCACTGTCGTTTTTTTTCCGGGTCAAAATTTTGAGTTTCTCTGATCCTCTTGAAACTCTGGATTCAGATAGAGGGCCATGAGACTTAGACCTGAGTGCAAAAATGGAGGCTCTAGACCCTTTCAGAGCTGAGATATCGAAAGTCAAAATTTCGACCCGAAAAAAAAACGAAAGGGGTACCACTGTCGTTTTTTTTTCAGGTCGAAATTTTGACTTTCTCTGATCTTCTTGAAACTCTGGATTCTGATAGACGGCGATGAGACTTAGACCTGAGTGCAAAAATGGAGGCTCTAGACCCCTCCAGAGCTGAGATGTCGAAACTCAAAATTTCGACCCGAAAAAAAAAACGAAAGGGGTACAACTGTCGTTTTTTTTTTGGGTCGAAATTTTGACTTTCTCTGATCTTCTTGAAACTCTGGATTCTGATAGACGGCGATGAGACTTAGACCTGAGTGCAAAAATGGAGGCTCTAGACCCTTCCAGAGCTGAGATATCGAAACTCAAAATTTCGAACCGAAAAAAAAAACGAAAGGGGTACCACTGTCGTTTTTTTTTCGGGTCAAAATTTTGAGTTTCTCTGATCCTCTTGAAACTCTGGATTCAGATAGAGGGCCATGAGACTTAGACCTGAGTGCAAAAATGGAGGCTCTAGACCCTTTCAGAGCTGAGATATCGAAAGTCAAAATTTCGACCCGAAAAAAAAACGAAAGGGGTACCACTGTCGTTTTTTTTTCAGGTCGAAATTTTGACTTTCTCTGATCTTCTTGAAACTCTGGATTCTGATAGAGGGCAATGAGACTTAGACCTGAGTGAAAAAATGGAGGCTCTAGACCCCTCCAGAGCTGAGATATCGAAAGTCAAAATTTCGACCCGAAAAAAAAAACGAAAGGGGTACCACTGTCGTTTTTTTTTCAGGTCGAAATTTTGACTTTCTCTGATCTTCTTGAAACTCTGGATTCTGATAGAGGGCAATGAGACTTAGACCTGAGTGAAAAAATGGAGGCTCTAGACCCCTCCAGAGCTGAGATATCGAAACTCAAAATTTCGACCCGAAAAAAAAAACGAAAGGGGTACCACTGTCGTTTTTTTTTTGGGTCGAAATTTTGACTTTCTCTGATCTTCTTGAAACTCTGGATTCTGATAGACGGGGATGAGACTTAGACCTGAGTGCAAAAATGGAGGCTCTAGACCCTTCCAGAGCTGAGATATCGAAACTCAAAATTTCGAACCGAAAAAAAAAACGAAAGGGGTACCACTGTCGTTTTTTTTTCGGGTCAAAATTTTGAGTTTCTCTGATCCTCTTGAAACTCTGGATTCAGATAGAGGGCCATGAGACTTAGACCTGAGTGCAAAAATGGAGGCTCTAGACCCTTTCAGAGCTGAGATATCGAAAGTCAAAATTTCGACCCGAAAAAAAAACGAAAGGGGTACCACTGTCGTTTTTTTTTCAGGTCGAAATTTTGACTTTCTCTGATCTTCTTGAAACTCTGGATTCTGATAGAGGGCGATGAGACTTAGACCTGAGTGCAAAAATGGAGGCTCTAGACCCTTCCAGAGCTGAGATATCGAAACTCAAAATTTCGACCCGAAAAAAAAAACGAAAGGGGTACCACTGTCGTTTTTTTTTCGGGTCAAAATTTTGAGTTTCTCTGATCCTCTTGAAACTCTGGATTCAGATAGAGGGCCATGAGACTTAGACCTGAGTGCAAAAATGGAGGCTCTAGACCCTTTCAGAGCTGAGATATCGAAAGTCAAAATTTCGACCCGAAAAAAAAACGAAAGGGGTACCACTGTCGGTTTTTTTTCAGGTCGAAATTTTGACTTTCTCTGATCTTCTTGAAACTCTGGATTCTGATAGAGGGCAAAGAGACTTAGACCTGAGTGAAAAAATGGAGGCTCTAGACCCTTTCAGAGCTGAGATATCGAAAGTCAAAATTTCGACCCGAAAAAAAACGAAAGGGGTACCACTGTCGTTTTTTTTCAGGTCGAAATTTTTACTTTCTCTGATCTTCTTGAAACTCTGGATTCTGATAGAGGGCGATGAGACTTAGACCTGAGTGCAAAAATGGAGGCTCTAGACCCTTCCAGAGCTGAGATATCGAAACTCAAAATTTCGACCCGAAAAAAAAAACGAAAGGGGTACCACTGTCGTTTTTTTTTCGGGTCAAAATTTTGAGTTTCTCTGATCCTCTTGAAACTCTGGATTCAGATAGAGGGCCATGAGACTTAGACCTGAGTGCAAAAATGGAGGCTCTAGACCCTTTCAGTGCTGAGATATCGAAAGTCAAAATTTCGACCCGAAAAAAAAACGAAAGGGGTACCACTGTCGTTTTTTTTTCAGGTCGAAATTTTGACTTTCTCTGATCTTCTTGAAACTCTGGATTCTGATAGAGGGCAATGAGACTTAGACCTGAGTGAAAAAATGGAGGCTCTAGACCCCTCCAGAGCTGAGATATCGAAACTCAAAATTTCGACCCGAAAAAAAAAACGAAAGGGGTACCACTGTCGTTTTTTTTTTGGGTCGAAATTTTGACTTTCTTTGATCTTCTTGAAACTCTGGATTCTGATAGACGGCGATGAGACTTAGACCTGAGTGCAAAAATGGAGGCTCTAGACCCTTCCAGAGCTGAGATATCGAAACTCAAAATTTCGACCTGAAAAAAAAAACGAAAGGGGTACCACTGTCGTTTTTTTTTCGGGTCAAAATTTTGAGTTTCTCTGATCCTCTTGAAACTCTGGATTCAGATAGAGGGCCATGAGACTTAGATCTGAGTGCAAAAATGGAGGCTCTAGGCCCTTTCAGAGCTGAGATATCGAAACTCAAAATTTCGACCCGAAAAAAAAAACGAAAGGGGTACCACTGTCGTTTTTTTTCCGGGTCAAAATTTTGAGTTTCTCTGATCCTCTTGAAACTCTGGATTCAGATAGAGGGCCATGAGACTTAGACCTGAGTGCAAAAATGGAGGCTCTAGACCCTTTCAGAGCTGAGATATCGAAAGTCAAAATTTCGACCCGAAAAAAAAACGAAAGGGGTACCACTGTCGTTTTTTTTTCAGGTCGAAATTTTGACTTTCTCTGATCTTCTTGAAACTCTGGATTCTGATAGACGGCGATGAGACTTAGACCTGAGTGCAAAAATGGAGGCTCTAGACCCCTCCAGAGCTGAGATGTCGAAACTCAAAATTTCGACCCGAAAAAAAAAACGAAAGGGGTACAACTGTCGTTTTTTTTTTGGGTCGAAATTTTGACTTTCTCTGATCTTCTTGAAACTCTGGATTCTGATAGACGGCGATGAGACTTAGACCTGAGTGCAAAAATGGAGGCTCTAGACCCTTCCAGAGCTGAGATATCGAAACTCAAAATTTCGAACCGAAAAAAAAAACGAAAGGGGTACCACTGTCGTTTTTTTTTCGGGTCAAAATTTTGAGTTTCTCTGATCCTCTTGAAACTCTGGATTCAGATAGAGGGCCATGAGACTTAGACCTGAGTGCAAAAATGGAGGCTCTAGACCCTTTCAGAGCTGAGATATCGAAAGTCAAAATTTCGACCCGAAAAAAAAACGAAAGGGGTACCACTGTCGTTTTTTTTTCAGGTCGAAATTTTGACTTTCTCTGATCTTCTTGAAACTCTGGATTCTGATAGAGGGCAATGAGACTTAGACCTGAGTGAAAAAATGGAGGCTCTAGACCCCTCCAGAGCTGAGATATCGAAAGTCAAAATTTCGACCCGAAAAAAAAAACGAAAGGGGTACCACTGTCGTTTTTTTTTCAGGTCGAAATTTTGACTTTCTCTGATCTTCTTGAAACTCTGGATTCTGATAGAGGGCAATGAGACTTAGACCTGAGTGAAAAAATGGAGGCTCTAGACCCCTCCAGAGCTGAGATATCGAAACTCAAAATTTCGACCCGAAAAAAAAAACGAAAGGGGTACCACTGTCGTTTTTTTTTTGGGTCGAAATTTTGACTTTCTCTGATCTTCTTGAAACTCTGGATTCTGATAGACGGGGATGAGACTTAGACCTGAGTGCAAAAATGGAGGCTCTAGACCCTTCCAGAGCTGAGATATCGAAACTCAAAATTTCGAACCGAAAAAAAAAACGAAAGGGGTACCACTGTCGTTTTTTTTTCGGGTCAAAATTTTGAGTTTCTCTGATCCTCTTGAAACTCTGGATTCAGATAGAGGGCCATGAGACTTAGACCTGAGTGCAAAAATGGAGGCTCTAGACCCTTTCAGAGCTGAGATATCGAAAGTCAAAATTTCGACCCGAAAAAAAAACGAAAGGGGTACCACTGTCGTTTTTTTTTCAGGTCGAAATTTTGACTTTCTCTGATCTTCTTGAAACTCTGGATTCTGATAGAGGGCGATGAGACTTAGACCTGAGTGCAAAAATGGAGGCTCTAGACCCTTCCAGAGCTGAGATATCGAAACTCAAAATTTCGACCCGAAAAAAAAAACGAAAGGGGTACCACTGTCGTTTTTTTTTCGGGTCAAAATTTTGAGTTTCTCTGATCCTCTTGAAACTCTGGATTCAGATAGAGGGCCATGAGACTTAGACCTGAGTGCAAAAATGGAGGCTCTAGACCCTTTCAGAGCTGAGATATCGAAAGTCAAAATTTCGACCCGAAAAAAAAACGAAAGGGGTACCACTGTCGGTTTTTTTTCAGGTCGAAATTTTGACTTTCTCTGATCTTCTTGAAACTCTGGATTCTGATAGAGGGCAAAGAGACTTAGACCTGAGTGAAAAAATGGAGGCTCTAGACCCTTTCAGAGCTGAGATATCGAAAGTCAAAATTTCGACCCGAAAAAAAACGAAAGGGGTACCACTGTCGTTTTTTTTCAGGTCGAAATTTTTACTTTCTCTGATCTTCTTGAAACTCTGGATTCTGATAGAGGGCGATGAGACTTAGACCTGAGTGCAAAAATGGAGGCTCTAGACCCTTCCAGAGCTGAGATATCGAAACTCAAAATTTCGACCCGAAAAAAAAAACGAAAGGGGTACCACTGTCGTTTTTTTTTCGGGTCAAAATTTTGAGTTTCTCTGATCCTCTTGAAACTCTGGATTCAGATAGAGGGCCATGAGACTTAGACCTGAGTGCAAAAATGGAGGCTCTAGACCCTTTCAGTGCTGAGATATCGAAAGTCAAAATTTCGACCCGAAAAAAAAACGAAAGGGGTACCACTGTCGTTTTTTTTTCAGGTCGAAATTTTGACTTTCTCTGATCTTCTTGAAACTCTGGATTCTGATAGAGGGCAATGAGACTTAGACCTGAGTGAAAAAATGGAGGCTCTAGACCCCTCCAGAGCTGAGATATCGAAACTCAAAATTTCGACCCGAAAAAAAAAACGAAAGGGGTACCACTGTCGTTTTTTTTTTGGGTCGAAATTTTGACTTTCTTTGATCTTCTTGAAACTCTGGATTCTGATAGACGGCGATGAGACTTAGACCTGAGTGCAAAAATGGAGGCTCTAGACCCTTCCAGAGCTGAGATATCGAAACTCAAAATTTCGACCTGAAAAAAAAAACGAAAGGGGTACCACTGTCGTTTTTTTTTCGGGTCAAAATTTTGAGTTTCTCTGATCCTCTTGAAACTCTGGATTCAGATAGAGGGCCATGAGACTTAGATCTGAGTGCAAAAATGGAGGCTCTAGGCCCTTTCAGAGCTGAGATATCGAAAGTCAAAATTTCGACCCGAAAAAAAAAACGAAAGGGGTACCACTGTCGTTTTTTTTTCAGGTCGAAATTTTGACTTTCTCTGATCTTCTTGAAACTCTGGATTCTGATAGAGGGCAATGAGACTTAGACCTGAGTGAAAAAATGGAGGCTCTAGACCCTTCCAGAGCTGAGATATCGAAAGTCAAAATTTCGACCCGAAAAAAAACAAAAGGGGTACCACTGTCATTTTTTTTTTCGGGTCGAAATTTTGAGTTTCTCTGATCATCCTGAAACTCTGGATTCTGATAGAGGGCCCTGAGACTTAGACCTCAGTGAAAAAATGGAGGCTCTAGACCCTTCCAGAGCTGAGATATCGAAACTCAAAATTTCAACCCGAAAAAAAAAACAAAAGGGGTACCACTGTCGTTTTTTTTTGGGTCGAAATTTTGACTTTCTCTGATCTTCTTGAAACTCTGGATTCTGATAGACGGCGATGAGACTTAGACCTGAGTGCAAAAATGGAGGCTCTAGACCCTTCCATAGCTGAGATATCGAAACTCAAAATTTCGACCCGAAAAAAAAACGAAAGGGGTACCACTGTCATTTTTTTTTTCGGGTCGAAATTTTGAGTTTCTCTGATCTTCCTGAAACTCTGGATTCTGATTGAGGGCCCTGAGACTTAGACCTGAGTGCAAAATGGAGGCTCTAGGCCCTTCCAGAGCTGAGATATCGAAAGTCAAAATTTCGACCCGAAAAAAAAAACAAAAGGTACCACTGTCGTTTTTTTTTTCGGGTCGAAATTTTGACTTTCTCTGATCTTCCTCGAAACTCTGGATTCTGATAGACGGCGATGAGACTTAGACCTGAGTGCAAAAATGGAGGCTCTAGACCCTTCCATAGCTCAGATATCGAAACTCAAAATTTCGACCCGAAAAAAAAACGAAAGGGGTACCACTGTCATTTTTTTTTTCGGGTCGAAATTTTGAGTTTCTCTGATCTTCCTGAAACTCTGGATTCTGATTGAGGGCCCTGAGACTTAGACCTGAGTGCAAAATGGAGGCTCTAGACCCTTCCAGAGCTGAGGTATCGAAACTCAAGATTTCGACCCGAAAAAAAAACGAAAGGGGTACCACTGTCATTTTTTTTTTCGGGGCGAAATTTTGAGTTTCTCTGATCTTCTTGAAACTCTGGATTCTGATAGAGGGCGATGAGACTTAGACCTGAGTGCAAAAATGGAGGCTCTAGACCCTTCGAGAGCTGAGATATCGAAACTCAAAATTTCGAACCGAAAAAAACCCGAAAGGGGTACCACTGTCGTTTTTTTTTCAGGTCAAAATTTTGAGTTTCTCTGATCCTCTTGAAACTCTGGATTCAGATAGAGGGCCATGAGACTTAGACCTGAGTTTAAAAATGGAGGCTCTAGGCCCTTCCAGAGCTGAGATATTGAAAGTCAAAATTTCGACCCGAAAAAAAAACAAAAGGTACCACTGTCGTTTTTTTTTTCGGGTCGAAATTTTGAGTTTCTCTGATCTTCTTGAAACTCTGGATTCTGATAGAGGGCGATGAGAGTTAGACATGAGTGCAAAAATTGAGGCTCTAGACCCTTCCAGAGCTGAGATATCGAAACTCAAAATTTCGACCCGAAAAAAAAACGAAAGGGGTACCACTGTCGTTTTATTTTTTGGGTCGAAATTTTGACTTTCTCTGATCTTCTTGAAACTCTGGATTCTGATAGAGGGCGATGAGACTTAGACCTGAGTGTAAAAATGGAGTCTCTAGACCCTTCCAGAGCTGAGATATCGAAAGTCAAAATTTCGACCCGAAAAAAAAACAAAAGGGGTACCACTGTCGGGTTTTTTTTTGGGTCGAAATTTTGACTTTCTCTGATCTTCTTGAAACTCTGGATTCTGATAGAGGGCGATGAGACTTAGACCTGAGTGCAAAAATGGAGGCTCTAGACCCTTCCAGAGCTGAGATATCGAAACTCAAAATTTCGACCCGAAAAAAAAACGAAAGGGGTACCACTGTCGTTTTTTTTTGGGTCGAAATTTTGACTTTCTCTGATCTTCTTGAAACTCTGGATTCTGATAGACGGCGATGAGACTTAGACCTGAGTGCAAAAATGGAGGCTCTAGACCCTTCCAGAGCTGAGATATCGAAACTCAAAATTTCGACCCGAAAAAAAAACGAAAGGGGTACCACTGTCGTTTTTTTTTTGGGTCGAAATTTTGACTTTCTCTGATCTTCTTGAAACTCTGGATTCTGATAGACGGCGATGAGACTTAGACCTGACTGCAAAAATGGAGGCTCTAGACCCTTCCAGAGCTGAGATATCGAAACTCAAAATTTCGACCCGAAAAAAAAACGAAAGGGGTACCACTGTCGTTTTTTTTTCGGGTCGAAATTTTGAGTTTCTCTGATCTTCCTGAAACTCTGGATTCTGATTGAGGGCCCTGAGACTTAGACCTGAGTGCAAAATGGAGGCTCTAAACCCTTCCAGAGCTGAGATATCGAAACTCAAAATTTCGACCCGAAAAAAAACCCGAAAGGGGTACCACTGTCGGTTTTTTTTTGAGTCGAAATTTTGACTTTCTCTGATCTTCTTGAAACTCTGAATTCTGATAGAGGACGATGAGACTTAGACCTGAGTGCAAAAATGGAGGCTCTAGACCCCTCCAGAGCTGAGATATCGAAAGTCAAAATTTCGACCCGAAAAAAAAACAAAAGGGGTACCACTGTCGTTTTTTCTTCGGCTCGAAATTTTGACTTTCTCTGATCTTCTTGAAACTCTGGATTCTGATAGAGGGCCATGAGACTTAGACCTGAGTGCAAAAATGGAGGCTCTAGACCCTTCCATAGCTGAGATATCGAAACTCAAAATTTCGACCCGAAAAAAAAAACAAAAGGGGTACCACTGTCGTTTTTTTTTTCGGGTCGAAATTTTGAGTTTCTCTGATCTTCCTGAAACTCTGGATTCTGATTGAGGGCCCTGAGACTTAGACCTGAGTGCAAAATGGAGGCTCTAGGCCCTTCCAGAGCTGAGATATCGAAAGTCAAAATTTCGACCCGAAAAAAAAAACAAAAGGTACCACTGTCGTTTTTTTTTTCGGGTCGAAATTTTGACTTTCTCTGATCTTCTTGAAACTCTGAATTCTGATAGACGGCGATGAGACTTAGACCTGAGTGCAAAAATGGAGGCTCTAGACCCTTCCAGAGCTCAGATATCGAAACTCAAAATTTCGACCCGAAAAAAAAACGAAAGGGGTACCACTGTCATTTTTTTTTTTCGGGTCGAAATTTTGAGTTTCTCTGATCTTCCTGAAACTCTGGATTCTGATTGAGGGCCCTGAGACTTAGACCTGAGTGCAAAATGGAGGCTCTAGACCCTTCCAGAGCTGAGGTATCGAAACTCAAGATTTCGACCCGAAAAAAAAACGAAAGGGGTACCACTGTCGTTTTTTTTTTCGGGGCGAAATTTTGAGTTTCTCTGATCTTCTTGAAACTCTGGATTCTGATAGAGGGCGATGAGACTTAGACCTGAGTTTAAAAATGGAGGCTCTAGGCCCTTCCAGAGCTGAGATATTGAAAGTCAAAATTTCGACCCGAAAAAAAAACAAAAGGTACCACTGTCGTTTTTTTTTTCGGGTCGAAATTTTGAGTTTCTCTGATCTTCTTGAAACTCTGGATTCTGATAGAGGGCGATGAGAGTTAGACCTGAGTGTAAAAATGGAGGCTCTAGACCCTTCCAGAGCTGAGATATCGAAAGTCAAAATTTCGACCCGAAAAAAAAACGAAAGGGGTACCACTGTCGTTTTTTTTTTGGGTCGAAATTTTGACTTTCTCTGATCTTCTTGAAACTCTGGATTCTGATAGAGGGCGATGAGACTTAGACCTGAGTGTAAAAATGGAGGCTCTAGACCCTTCCAGAGCTGAGATATCGAAAGTCAAAATTTCGACCCGAAAAAAAAACAAAAGGGGTACCACTGTCGGGTTTTTTTTGGGTCGAAATTTTGACTTTCTCTGATCTTCTTGAAACTCTGGATTCTGATTGAGGGCCCTGAGACTTAGACCTGAGTGCAAAATGGAGGCTCTAGGCCCTTCCAGAGCTGAGATATCGAAAGTCAAAATTTCGACCCGAAAAAAAAAACAAAAGGTACCACTGTCGTTTTTTTTTTCGGGTCGAAATTTTGACTTTCTCTGATCTTCTTGAAACTCTGAATTCTGATAGACGGCGATGAGACTTAGACCTGAGTGCAAAAATGGAGGCTCTAGACCCTTCCATAGCTCAGATATCGAAACTCAAAATTTCGACCCGAAAAAAAAACGAAAGGGGTACCACTGTCATTTTTTTTTTTCGGGTCGAAATTTTGAGTTTCTCTGATCTTCCTGAAACTCTGGATTCTGATTGAGGGCCCTGAGACTTAGACCTGAGTGCAAAATGGAGGCTCTAGACCCTTCCAGAGCTGAGGTATCGAAACTCAAGATTTCGACCCGAAAAAAAAACGAAAGGGGTACCACTGTCGTTTTTTTTTTCGGGGCGAAATTTTGAGTTTCTCTGATCTTCTTGAAACTCTGGATTCTGATAGAGGGCGATGAGACTTAGACCTGAGTTTAAAAATGGAGGCTCTAGGCCCTTCCAGAGCTGAGATATTGAAAGTCAAAATTTCGACCCGAAAAAAAAACAAAAGGTACCACTGTCGTTTTTTTTTTCGGGTCGAAATTTTGAGTTTCTCTGATCTTCTTGAAACTCTGGATTCTGATAGAGGGCGATGAGAGTTAGACCTGAGTGTAAAAATGGAGGCTCTAGACCCTTCCAGAGCTGAGATATCGAAAGTCAAAATTTCGACCCGAAAAAAAAACGAAAGGGGTACCACTGTCGTTTTTTTTTTGGGTCGAAATTTTGACTTTCTCTGATCTTCTTGAAACTCTGGATTCTGATAGAGGGCGATGAGACTTAGACCTGAGTGTAAAAATGGAGGCTCTAGACCCTTCCAGAGCTGAGATATCGAAAGTCAAAATTTCGACCCGAAAAAAAAACAAAAGGGGTACCACTGTCGGGTTTTTTTTGGGTCGAAATTTTGACTTTCTCTGATCTTCTTGAAACTCTGGATTCTGATAGAGGGCGATGAGACTTAGACCTGAGTGCAAAAATGGAGGCTCTAGACCCTTCCAGAGCTGAGATATCGAAACTCAAAATTTCAACCCGAAAAAAAAACGAAAGGGGTACCACTGTCGTTTTTTTTTGGGTCGAAATTTTGACTTTCTCTGATCTTCTTGAAACTCTGGATTCTGATAGACGGCGATGAGACTTAGACCTGAGTGCAAAAATGGAGGCTCTAGACCCTTCCAGAGCTGAGATATCGAAACTCAAAATTTCGACCCGAAAAAAAAAACGAAAGGGGTACCACTGTCGTTTTTTTTTGGGTCGAAATTTTGACTTTCTCTGATCTTCTTGAAACTCTGGATTCTGATAGACGGCGATGAGACTTAGACCTGAGTGCAAAAATGGAGGCTCTAGACCCTTCCAGAGCTGAGATATCGAAACTCAAAATTTCGACCCGAAAAAAAAAACAAAAGGGGTACCACTGTCGTTTTTTTTTCGGGTCGAAATTTTGAGTTTCTCTGATCTTCCTGAAACTCTGGATTCTGATTGAGGGCCCTGAGACTTAGACCTGAGTGCAAAATGGAGGCTCTAAACCCTTCCAGAGCTGAGATATCGAAACTCAAAATTTCGACCCGAAAAAAAAACAAAAGGGGTACCACTGTCGTTTTTTCTTCGGCTCGAAATTTTGACTTTCTCTGATCTTCTTGAAACTCTGAATTCTGATAGAGGACGATGAGACTTAGACCTGAGTGCAAAAATGGAGGCTCTAGACCCCTCCAGAGCTGAGATATCGAAAGTCAAAATTTCGACCCGAAAAAAAAACAAAAGGGGTACCACTGTCGTTTTTTCTTCGGCTCGAAATTTTGACTTTCTCTGATCTTCTTGAAACTCTGGATTCTGATAGAGGGCCATGAGACTTAGACCTGAGTGCAAAAATGGAGGCTCTAGACCCTTCGAGAGCTGAGATATCGAAACTCAAAATTTCGAACCGAAAAAAACCCGAAAGGGGTACCACTGTCGTTTTTTTTTTCAGGTCAAAATTTTGAGTTTCTCTGATCCTCTTGAAACTCTGGATTCAGATAGAGGGCCATGAGACTTAGACCTGAGTTTAAAAATGGAGGCTCTAGGCCCTTCCAGAGCTGAGATATTGAAAGTCAAAATTTCGACCCGAAAAAAAAACAAAAGGTACCACTGTCGTTTTTTTTTTCGGGTCGAAATTTTGAGTTTCTCTGATCTTCTTGAAACTCTGGATTCTGATAGAGGGCGATGAGAGTTAGACATGAGTGCAAAAATTGAGGCTCTAGACCCTTCCAGAGCTGAGATATCGAAACTCAAAATTTCGACCCGAAAAAAAAACGAAAGGGGTACCACTGTCGTTTTATTTTTTGGGTCGAAATTTTGACTTTCTCTGATCTTCTTGAAACTCTGGATTCTGATAGAGGGCGATGAGACTTAGACCTGAGTGTAAAAATGGAGGCTCTAGACCCTTCCAGAGCTGAGATATCGAAAGTCAAAATTTCGACACGAAAAAAAAACAAAAGGGGTACCACTGTCGGGTTTTTTTTGGGTCGAAATTTTGACTTTCTCTGATCTTCTTGAAACTCTGGATTCTGATAGAGGGCGATGAGACTTAGACCTGAGTGCAAAAATGGAGGCTCTAGACCCTTCCAGAGCTGAGATATCGAAACTCAAAATTTCGACCCGAAAAAAAAACGAAAGGGGTACCACTGTCGTTTTTTTTTGGGTCGAAATTTTGACTTTCTCTGATCTTCTTGAAACTCTGGATTCTGATAGACGGCGATGAGACTTAGACCTGAGTGCAAAAATGGAGGCTCTAGACCCTTCCAGAGCTGAGATATCGAAACTCAAAATTTCGACCCGAAAAAAAAACGAAAGGGGTACCACTGTCGTTTTTTTTTTGGGTCGAAATTTTGACTTTCTCTGATCTTCTTGAAACTCTGGATTCTGATAGACGGCGATGAGACTTAGACCTGAGTGCAAAAATGGAGGCTCTAGACCCTTCCAGAGCTGAGATATCGAAACTCAAAATTTCGACCCGAAAAAAAAACGAAAGGGGTACCACTGTCGTTTTTTTTTCGGGTCGAAATTTTGAGTTTCTCTGATCTTCCTGAAACTCTGGATTCTGATTGAGGGCCCTGAGACTTAGACCTGAGTGCAAAATGGAGGCTCTAAACCCTTCCAGAGCTGAGATATCGAAACTCAAAATTTCGACCCGAAAAAAACCCCGAAAGGGGTACCACTGTCGGTTTTTTTTTGAGTCGAAATTTTGACTTTCTCTGATCTTCTTGAAACTCTGAATTCTGATAGAGGTAGATGAGACTTAGACCTGAGTGCAAAAATGGAGGCTCTAGACCCCTCCAGAGCTGAGATATCGAAAGTCAAAATTTCGACCCGAAAAAAAAACAAAAGGGGTACCACTGTCGTTTTTTCTTCGGCTCGAAATTTTGACTTTCTCTGATCTTCTTGAAACTCTGGATTCTGATAGAGGGCCATGAGACTTATACCTGAGTGCAAAAATGGAGGCTCTAGACCCTTCCAGAGCTGAGATATCGAAACTCAAAATTTCAACCCGAAAAAAAAAACAAAAGGGGTACCACTGTCGTTTTTTTTTGGGTCGAAATTTTGACTTTCTCTGATCTTCTTGAAACTCTGGATTCTGATAGACGGCGATGAGACTTAGACCTGAGTGCAAAAATGGAGGCTCTAGACCCTTCCATAGCTGAGATATCGAAACTCAAAATTTCGACCCGAAAAAAAAACGAAAGGGGTACCACTGTCATTTTTTTTTTCGGGTCGAAATTTTGAGTTTCTCTGATCTTCCTGAAACTCTGGATTCTGATTGAGGGCCCTGAGACTTAGACCTGAGTGCAAAATGGAGGCTCTAGGCCCTTCCAGAGCTGAGATATCGAAAGTCAAAATTTCGACCCGAAAAAAAAAACAAAAGGTACCACTGTCGTTTTTTTTTTCGGGTCGAAATTTTGACTTTCTCTGATCTTCTTGAAACTCTGAATTCTGATAGACGGCGATGAGACTTAGACCTGAGTGCAAAAATGGAGGCTCTAGACCCTTCCATAGCTCAGATATCGAAACTCAAAATTTCGACCCGAAAAAAAAACGAAAGGGGTACCACTGTCATTTTTTTTTTTCGGGTCGAAATTTTGAGTTTCTCTGATCTTCCTGAAACTCTGGATTCTGATTGAGGGCCCTGAGACTTAGACCTGAGTGCAAAATGGAGGCTCTAGACCCTTCCAGAGCTGAGGTATCGAAACTCAAGATTTCGACCCGAAAAAAAAACGAAAGGGGTACCACTGTCATTTTTTTTTTCGGGGCGAAATTTTGAGTTTCTCTGATTTTCTTGAAACTCTGGATTCTGATAGAGGGCGATGAGACTTAGACCTGAGTGCAAAAATGGAGGCTCTAGACCCTTCGAGAGCTGAGATATCGAAACTCAAAATTTCGAACCGAAAAAAACCCGAAAGGGGTACCACTGTCGTTTTTTTTTCAGGTCAAAATTTTGAGTTTCTCTGATCCTCTTGAAACTCTGGATTCAGATAGAGGGCCATGAGACTTAGACCTGAGTTTAAAAATGGAGGCTCTAGGCCCTTCCAGAGCTGAGATATTGAAAGTCAAAATTTCGACCCGAAAAAAAAACAAAAGGTACCACTGTCGTTTTTTTTTTCGGGTCGAAATTTTGAGTTTCTCTGATCTTCTTGAAACTCTGGATTCTGATAGAGGGCGATGAGAGTTAGACCTGAGTGTAAAAATGGAGGCTCTAGACCCTTCCAGAGCTGAGATATCGAAAGTCAAAATTTCGACCCGAAAAAAAAACGAAAGGGGTACCACTGTCGTTTTTTTTTTGGGTCGAAATTTTGACTTTCTCTGATCTTCTTGAAACTCTGGATTCTGATAGAGGGCGATGAGACTTAGACCTGAGTGTAAAAATGGAGGCTCTAGACCCTTCCAGAGCTGAGATATCGAAAGTCAAAATTTCGACCCGAAAAAAAACCAAAAGGGGTACCACTGTCGTTTTTTTTTGGGTCGAAATTTTGACTTTCTCTGATCTTCTTGAAACTCTGGATTCTGATAGACGGCGATGAGACTTAGACCTGAGTGCAAAAATGGAGGCTCTAGACCCTTCCAGAGCTGAGATATCGAAACTCAAAATTTCGACCCGAAAAAAAAACGAAAGGGGTACCACTGTCGTTTTTTTTTTGGGTCGAAATTTTGACTTTCTCTGATCTTCTTGAAACTCTGGATTCTGATAGACGGCGATGAGACTTAGACCTGAGTGCAAAAATGGAGGCTCTAGACCCTTCCAGAGCTGAGATATCGAAACTCAAAATTTCGACCCGAAAAAAAAAACAAAAGGGGTACCACTGTCGTTTTTTTTTCGGGTCGAAATTTTGAGTTTCTCTGATCTTCCTGAAACTCTGGATTCTGATTGAGGGCCCTGAGACTTAGACCTGAGTGCAAAATGGAGGCTCTAAACCCTTCCAGAGCTGAGATATCGAAACTCAAAATTTCGACCCGAAAAAAAACCCGAAAGGGGTACCACTGTCGGTTTTTTTTTTGAGTCGAAATTTTGACTTTCTCTGATCTTCTTGAAACTCTGAATTCTGATAGAGGACGATGAGACTTAGACCTGAGTGCAAAAATGGAGGCTCTAGACCCCTCCAGAGCTGAGATATCGAAAGTCAAAATTTCGACCCGAAAAAAAAACAAAAGGGGTACCACTGTCGTTTTTTCTTCGGCTCGAAATTTTGACTTTCTCTGATCTTCTTGAAACTCTGGATTCTGATAGAGGGCCATGAGACTTAGACCTGAGTGCAAAAATGGAGGCTCTAGACCCTTCCAGAGCTGAGATATGGACATCCCACGTAGCATTTATCCCATTAGAAAAATAGTTGTTTATAATGGGATAAATGCTACGTGGGATCGCAATATCTCAGCTCAGGAAGGGTCTAGAGCCTTCATTTTTGCACTTAGGTCTAAGTGTCATGGCCCCCATGGCGGGGGTTTTCAAATGTGAGTAAACACAGTTCCTTGTGTTTAAATCGTATGTGTTAAACTACTATAGAGTAAACGTTTTAACTGTTGGAGGTGTAAAGGACTTAGACAGTACAGTTGTGATTTTGCTTTAAACACGTTTTATTATGTATAGCTAACAGGGAAGTTCCAGTAACATGTAACACTACGTTTCTAAAGTGGATTTACATAACCATACATCTTATACAATATTTTCCTTCATGATGAAAATAGACAATTTAAATAAGCATGTGTAAGTATTGCAGATGAGCACATCCCAACATGAAAAATACATCTGAGTGTAACATTATGTGTGCTATTATGTAGGACAATTCACTGTTGTCAACACTGCTTACATTAGACAAATAAACAAATCTATAAAGTAACTAAACATGATATATATGTAATTTGTCCCTTATTAGTGTTGATATATTGAGGAACATTTAAGTTGGATAAAAAGTGAGTTAACACATCAACCTCAGCATGTAAATGCCGTGTTGAGCTCATAAATCACAGAAGTAATGTGAATCTGTCTGTATTTTACAGGGACAGAAGAACATGCCTGTGTTTATCCAGTGAAGAGAGGCTCATGATGCTGAATGCTGTCATCAAAGGCTTTGAGTGAGTATACTACAGAAATGGATAACAAAATCTATTAAATCTTAAGTTGTATTTTATTTGAATTATTGTAATTTCAAACAGAGAAATTACACACTTTTCTGAGTCTCGATTTTTGTGCATTTGCTGCAGAGCTTTTGTGGTGGAGCAGGACCTGCAATGAAAGATGATGCAGCATTTGTGGGGGGGGGGGGGAAAGGTTTTAGGGATTTTACTCAAATATAAAGTAAGGTTATTTTTAATACATAAATCAAATGACATTGTGCTGTTAAAATGACTGTGTTTGTGCATTTTTGTAGGATCTGAAATGTCTGCAGACTGGTGTGAGCACTGAGGATGAGGAGCCCAGAGCTGAATCCTTGAAGTGGTGCCATGGATGAGTCCTTCCATCTGCCCTTACGAGACCCTCCATCTCTCCACCTGCCCTTACGAGACCCTCTATCGCTCCACCTGCCGTTATTGCCTCAGATTGTGAAGCGCAGCGCAGCAATAAGCTCTGGCACAAAGGCACAGTCACCTCTGGTGAATTCAGCAGAATAAAGCTGCAGAATGGGAACAGCTGAGTTGAGATTGGAAGTAGGGTTTGGGGTTCAGTGCCTGTAAATACATGCTTGCAGTTTGAATAAAACTTTGTTTCGTGTGTTGTTGACTTGCATTTGTTTATTGTGCTGGTTACTTTTATTTGTTCTTTTACTCATTTATTCATGTTTCTTATTGTTGTCTGTATATAAAATAAACTGTAATTATTTAATTAATGTATGCATTAATTCATTGATTGATTGACAATTGAGATGTTTCACTGCATTTAGCAATATAAATGTATTCTTGCATAACTTATGTCATATGACAAAACAAATTTCAATTTTAGTATATAAAAAAGTTATATAATTAAGTATTGGTCAGCATTTAATATTATTGTTGTGTTTAAGTTTTGGGGTGGGCTAATAAGATCAGAGAAACTCAAAATTTCGACCCCCCCAAAAAACGACAGTGTTACCCCTTTCGTTTTTTTGGGGGTCAAAATTTTGAGTTTCTCTGATCTTATTGAAACTCTGGATTCTGATTGAGGGCGATGAGACTTAGACCTGAGTGCAAAAATGGAGGCTCTAGACCCTTCCAGAGCTGAGATATCAAAACTCAAAATTTCGACCCGAAAAAAAAAAAACGAAAGGGGTAACACTGTCGTTTTTTTTTTCGGGTCGAAATTTTGAGTTTCTCTGATCTTTTTGAAACTCTGGATTCTGATAGAGGGCGATGAGACTTAGACCTGAGTGCAAAAATGGAGGCTCTAGACCCTTCCAGAGCTGAGATATCGAAACTCAAAATTTCGACCCGATAAAAAAACGAAAGGGGTACCACTGTCGTTTTTTTTTTTCGGGTCAAAATTTTGAGTTTCTCCAATCTTCTTGAAACTCTGGATTCTGATAGAGGGCCATGGGACTTCGACCTGAGTGCAAAAATGGAGTCTCTAGACCCTTCCAGAGCTGAGATATTGAGATATTTATAATGGCATAAATGCTACGTGGTATCTCAATATCTCAGCTCTGGAAGGGTCTAGAGCCTCCATTTTTGCACTCAGGTCTAAGGCCCATGCCTCTCTTTCAGAATCCAGAGTTTCAAGAAGATTGGAGAAACTCAAAATTTCGACCCCCCAAAAACGACAGTGTTACCCCTGTCGTTTTTTTTGTGCGAAAAAATAAGTTTCTCCAATCTTCTTGAAACTCTGGATTCTGATAGAGGGCCATGGGAGTTAGACCTGAGTGCAAAAATGGAGGCTCTAGACCCTTCCAGAGCTGAGATATCAAAACTCAAAATTTCGACCCGAAAAAAAAAAACGAAAGGGGTAACACTGTCGTTTTTTTTTTCGGGTCAAAATTTTTAGTTTCTCTGATCTTCTTGAAACTCTGGATTCTGATAGAGGGCGATGAGACTTAGACCTGAGTGCAAAAATGGAGGCTCTAGACCCTTCCAGAGCTGAGATATCGAAACTCAATATTTCGACCCGAAAAAATACCCGAAAGGGGTACCACTGTTGTTGTTTTTTCGGGTCGAAATTTTGAGTTTCTCTGATCTTCTTGAAACTCTGTTTTCTGATAGAGGGCCATGAGACTTAGATGAGTGCAAAAATGGAGGTTCTAAAGCCTTCCAGAGCTGAGATATTGAAACTAAAAATTTCGACCCAAAAAAACCCGAAAGGGTTAACAGTGTCATTTTTTTTTTCGGGTCGAAATTTTGAGTTCCTTTGATCTTCTTGAAACTCTAGATTCTGATAGAGGGCGATGAGACTTAGACATGAGTGCAAAAATGGAGGCTCTAGACCCTTCCAGAGCTGAGATATCAAAACTCAAAATTTCGACCCGAAAAAAAAACGAAAGGGGTACCACTGTCGTTTTTTTTTCGGGTCGAAATTTTGAGTTTCTCTGATCTTCTTGAAACTCTGGATTCTGATAGAGGGCGATGAGACTTAGACCTGAGTGCAAAAATGGAGGCTCTAGACCTTTCCAGAGCTGAGATATCGAAACTCAAAATTTCGACCCGAAAAAAAAACGAAAGGGGTACCACTGTCGTTTTTTTTTTCAGGTCAAAATTTTGAGTTTCTCCAATCTTCTTGAAACTCTGGATTCTGATAGAGGGCCATGGGACTTCGACCTGAGTGCAAAAATTGAGTCTCTAGACCCTTCCAGAGCTGAGATATTGAGATATTTATAATGGCATAAATGCTACGTGGTATCTCAATATCTCAGCTCTGGAAGGGTCTAGAGCCTCCATTTTTGCACTCAGGTCTAAGGCCCATGCCTCTCTTTCAGAATCCAGAGTTTCAAGAAGATTGGAGAAACTCAAAATTTCGACCCCCCAAAAAACGACAGTGTTACCCCTGTCGTTTTTTTTGTGCGAAAAAATAAGTTTCTCCAATCTTCTTGAAACTCTGGATTCTGATAGAGGGCCATGGGAGTTAGACCTGAGTGCAAAAATGGAGTCTCTAGACCCTTCCAGAGCTGAGATATTGAGATATTTATAAATGCTACGTGGTATCTCAATATCTCAGCTCTGGAAGGGTCTAGAGCCTCCATTTTTGCACTCAGGTCTAAGGCCCATGCCCCTCTATCAGAATCCAGAGTTTCAAGAAGATTGGAGAAACTCAAAATTTCGACCCAAAAAAAACAAAACGACAGTGTTACCCCTGTCTTTTTTTTTTTTTTTGTGCGAAAAAATGTTTCTCCAATCTTCTTGAAACTCTGGATTCTGATAGAGGGCCATGGGACTTCGACCTGAGTGCAAAAATGGAGTCTCTAGACCCTTCCAGAGCTGAGATATTGAGATATTTATAATGGCATAAATGCTACGTGGTATCTCAATATCTCAGCTCTGGAAGGGTCTAGAGCCTCCATTTTTGCACTCAGGTCTAAGGCCCATGCCTCTCTTTTTCAGAATCCAGAGTTTCAAGAAGATTGGAGAAACTCAAAATTTCGACCCCCCAAAAAACGACCCCTGTCTTTTTTTTTTTTGTGCGAAAAAATGTTTCTCCAATCTTCTTGAAACTCTGGATTCTGATAGAGGGCCATGGGACTTAGACCTGAGTGCAAAAATGGAGGTTCTATGGCGACCAAACGTCACTGGTGACACAAACGTGCAACGGACGGACGGTCAGATTACGTTTTGGCAGGGGATAAACTGATCAGAAAATGTAATGAAAATGTAACCGAAGTTGTAGAAATGTAGTGGAGTAGAAAGTATATAAATTGTTGCAAAATGTATCGAAGTAAAAGTAAAAAGTATGCGCTATTTAGTCTACTTAAGTAAAGTAAAGATACGTGAAAAATTTACTTAAGTAAAGTAACAAAGTATTTGTACTTCGTTACATTCCACCACTGCTTATTGGTCCAAAAAACTATTCACAAAACCTCTTACAGTACAACTTTAATATAGACGGATGTCCTGTTACTTCATCCACTACAGTAAAAAACCTGGGTGTTATACTAGACCGCAACTTGTCTTTCGAAAATCATATTTCATATGTTACAAGAACAGCCTTTTTCCACCTTAGAAACATTGCTAAGCTACGTAACATGCTATCTATCTCTGATGCAGAAAAATTAGTTCACGCATTCATGACCTTGAGACTAGATTACTGTAGTGCTTCATTAGCCGGTTGTCCTGCATCCTCAATAAACAAACTACAGTTAGTACAAAATGCAGCTGCTAGAGTTCTTACTAGGTCAAGAATATATGATCATATAACACAGATTTTATCATCTCTACACTGCTACCTATTAAGTTCCGTATCAATTAGAAAATACTGCTACTAACCTATAAAGCCCTAAATGGTTTAGCACCTATGTACTTAACGGACCTTCTTTCGCCCTACAATCCACCGCGTTCCTTAAGATCACTAAAATCAAGGCTTCTGGTCATTCCTAGGATATCGAAGTCCACTAAAGGAGGGAGGGCGTTCTCGCATTTAGCTCCAAAACTCTGGAATAGCCTTCCCGATACGTCCAAGGCTCTGACTCGCTGACACAGTTTAAAACTAGATGCATCTCTTTAGTCAAGCATTCACATAATGCTTACCTTTTAGTCCTCTGTTATGCCATACGGAACCGTTTGCCACTGAAACGCATTTCCGCGACAGTGGGGCTCGACAGCCTTAGTCAAACGGGTCGGCGCGTATGGTTGGGTTGCGGAGAGTTCAGGTTACGGAGAGTTTGTGAGATAGTGGTTTCTAACACCGACTCCCGTATAATGGAAATCATTATGAACATCAGCTATGCTAATTATTTCCCATCTGCCTTTCTGCTGTTATCTCGGGACGCCTGTCCCGAGAGAAATGGCGTTCGTCAGGTCCAGTTTTGTCTCCAGCCTCTCACAGGCATTTCGGATGCCCCAACGCCTGTGATGAGAAGACCAACGCCTGTGAAGAGACGACTCAACGCCTGCGATATGTTATGGCGCCGTTTTATACATAAACAATATTTATATTCAATATTTATATATAAACAATATGAATGTAAGCCAGAGGAGAACTGGCCCCCGACTGAGCCTGGGTTCTCCCAAGGTTTTTTCTCCATCCAATCTGATGGAGTTTTGGTTCCTTGCCACTGTCGCATTGCTTTTGGCTTGCTTTTGGCTTGCTCAGTTGGGGTTATTTAGTGTTTAGCAATATTATTGATCTGTGTTGTACTACTTTCATGTTATCACTGTGAAGCTGCTTTGATACAATCTGTATTGTGAAAAGCGCTATATAAATAAATTTGACTTGACTTGACTATTTAGGCTGCTTCATTAAAAATGTGACATTTAGACGTTTTTTTCAGCGTGGATCGAGGCAAATGAATCCTGTTCACCTTGAAAATAATAAATGTTTTTTGCATTTTAAATATTAGACCATTTTTCAGTGATCGTCAATAAAACAAAATTCCATTTTTCTCAGTTTAATGAAAACCAATAGGTAAGTTTCAGTTTAAGTGTAAGTTTCACGTTTGAGGGGGTTTAAACCGACATCTACGCGTTTTCAAAAGTTCACCAAAGTGATTATTTCACGTCTTGTCACGATACCGGGTTGAAGAAATATTGTTTAGGCCACTTTTGTTTGATATAATCACAACAAATTAACGCAAGTATGGGAATTGAACTCAGGTCTTCTTGATCAAAGCCCAACGTTTTATCAACTGAGCCACTTCATCTGTTGAGTTCAAGGGTGTATGGTATGGACGGGGTTTAATTGCAGGTTTGGTTTTATTTGTTGGAAAAATAAATATAGAAATATAATTTGACACAAGAGGGCAGTATAGCCCTATTTATGGTTCTGAGTTTAAACTAAACCGTGACATCTACACGTTTTCCAAATTGGACCAACGTGATTATTTCACGTCTTGTCTTGGTACGGGAGAACACTGAAGTTACAGGAGTTTCTTCCCGTTGCTAAGCAATGGAACTAGGTCGAGTATTTAAAAGGTTATGGTTAACGTGGTTTAACGTCGATGTAATACGTTGTTTTAGCGTACATTTTGCTTAAATGAGGAGCTGGGGGACGCCGGAAAAATATGAGTAGGCATATTCGAACGCACTATTCGAATGCATGTCCGAATCTCGCGAGAATTAGTATGTCACCCACCTACTCTTTTAAGAGTACAAAGGATTCTTACATATTTGCTCACCTACTGCTTTTCCCCTACTACATAGTTGGGAAGTATGCAATTTCGAACGGAGCCTTATACAAAGGCCAGAGCAGTTACAGAACAAGTAACTGTTGAAGTTTAATAAAGCACTTTTTTATGTTTGCCATTATTTAGAATCTGAATGATGTTCTGTGGCAGTAGTGTTTTTGCACTATAACATCATGGAGGGCCAGTATTCTGCAGTTTAGCACCATCTGCCCCAGATTTCTAATCCTGAAGACTTTAATTTACTGGTTTAGGAGTGTTTAATGTGGGTTGGATCTACACTGACCAGCACTGAGTTTTCCAAAACCTTCATGAGCCTTAAGCCCAATTTATGCTTCTGTGTTCATGTTCATATCCATTGATTACAAATAATACACTTTATTTTGACATTCAGATTAAAGGGGTGATGAACTGAGAAATCAAATTTTCCTTGAGCTTTTGACATAAGAGGTTATCATATTATAAGAATATAAGTTTCAGAACTGAAAATGTCCATGTTAGTCTAAAATCCACTTTAATTGAAAAAAAATCGTGGCGGAGCAATTAATAGAACATCCTAACCAATTGTTGCATCTCCAGCAGTTTGGGTTCAGACAAAAACACAGTACAAAAACCGCCAACTGCTTCTTGTTGGAACAGATCAAAGGTTCACTGGAAAAAGGGAATGTCGTAGGCGCTGTGTTTTTAGATCTGAAGAAGGCCTTCAACACAGTGGACCACTGTATCTTATTGCAGAAATAAAAGCAATTTCAATTTTCAAATGCAGCTCCTACCTGGAGGGTAGAGAACAATGTGTGAGCGTAGCAACTGTTAAATCTAACCCGAGTTCAAATGGCTTAGGAGTGCCCCAAGGGTCAGTTCTAGGACCGTTATTGTTTTCAATGTGATCTCACATTGTGTAAACTTCCAGCTTTATGCTGACGACACAGTTATCCATGTATTAGCAAAAACAAATGCACTGGCTGGACAGCAGTTAACACAGGCTTTACATTACATCTCAAGATGGTTTCAGCTGTCCCATTTAACTTTAAATGTTCAGAAAACCTTCTCAATGTGTTTTTCTATCAACCGGAGGTCCCCTGACAGCATCTTTGAAGTTCATTTAAACACAGAACGTTCCTGAATGGTCCCATGTGGTTAATTTTTTGGGAACCAAACAAGAACGTTATAGGAACGTTCCATGTAGGTTATTTTTAGGTTCCATTTTTATAACGTAAGGAGAATGTTCCGGGAACGTTCCCTTAACCTTAAGGGAAAGTTCTAGGAACGTTCTGGGAACCAAAAACGAACGTTCCCAGGACCTAAATTTGTTTGCTGGGTATGAACCTATTCATGAGGATCATGAAACAAAATACCTCGGCATAATCATGGATAAACATTTGAAGTTCCAAAGTCAAGTCTAAACTGTTTTCATTTTATTACAGGAGAGTTGTCACATCACGTGGCTTCAGGCACGTGCACACATAGACATCAAAAGGGGCTTGAGCACCTGCCCTTTTTATTCCTGGAGAGAAAGTGCCCCTTTTTTCTGCTTGACAGCTTTTTTGCTTTATCCATCTTTTTCGATGACAACTCACTAACGGAACCCGTCCCTGCTCGCGATATTACAATATATACACCGATTACTTATAACATTGAGGAAATGCAGAAATTATTTAGAAACACACAGCTACATATAAAAAATACCCATACATTTTTTTACCATTGCTTTTGATATAAAATTCGTCAAAATCACTGTCTGGATCTGACAGGACAGTTAACATTGTAAGCTAACTTACCTTAGGCTTGCTTTCCGACGTGCAGTTCTTTGTTCGGCAGTCCGTCAGACTTGCGGCGTAAAATACTTTGAAAACAATTCTACCCTACTCTGACTCGGATTGGCTGTCAGGGCATTAGGAATGATGATTGGTTTTTTTTTTTAAGCTGCAAAGTTTATAGAGATATAGCGGTTTAGATTCTAATTGGATCTGCACAAATCACGTGACCCATGTTGGTTTTAAAACGGCCAATTTTGCCGAAAGGTGAGAAGTTTTCATGCCTGAATAATTGTAATAATTCAGCAAATTTAAGTCATTAAATCACAGTTATAGGCCTACTCTTCATCCCTGTTTTCGTATAAATGATCACTCTAGGCTCTATTGGATTTTAATGATCATATTAAGAAAACGTGCATGTGTTCTTTTGCCTTTTAAGAAAGCATTTTATTTATTATTTTTGCAAGTAAAAATTTAGTTGCACATGATGGAAGTCCAGCCAGAAGAGCATTGGACAAGAAGTTGGGTTGCACGCTCTGTTAGGAAAGGCCTGATCTTCCTGATGTTGTACATAACAAACCTGCATGATTTGGCTGTCTTTGTAATGTGGTCTGTGAAGGTCAGCTGGTCATCAAAGATTACTCCAATATTTCTGACCAATCTTGTTGGGTTGATTGAGGAAGAATCTAGATGCAGAGTGATGTCGTGCTGTATTGACGGATTGGCAGGGAGGACGAGAAGCTTAGTCTTTGACAGGTTGAGCTATGAATTCTATATTATTTAGAATACCACATTATTTAGGACACCACTTCGACAGCCAGCCATTGAGTGAGGACAGTCTACTATATCATCAGTCCTGCGAACAGAAAGGGGGCCAGAGCAAAGTGCAGTGCCTGACATCGAACTATCCAGTTCACACAATATCTCTTTAGTGTTAATTTTTATGATCTTCGAATGGCAGAGTCGAACATCATTAGTGCCGATGTGAATAATAGCCTTAGAATTTACGATTAACATTAGCCAGCACTGCAGGTTCGCTGTGCAGCTTCAGAGGAGTCAGAGACGTTAAGTGTTGCTGAAGGAGAGAAAATCTGCTAGAATCTTTATAGGCTCAAGGCCAATTTATACTTCTGCGTAGGGTGCGCGCAGTAGGTACGGCGTAGCATACGCACAGACGCGTCCCATACCGCGTACCCTTCCGCGTTGCCTGACGCGCACCTCTTCAAAAATGTAACTACACGTCGCGACGACGCGGACCGCAAGATCGGTGATTGGTCGGCCATTTAGGCACACCCTGACATGTTCGGCGTCAAGTCACTTAAATGGGCGAGCTAGACGCTCTGCTGTGTTCACTGTGCAGCTACACTGCATTTTTAATTATTAGCTTCAATATTTCTCTAGGAAAGGAGTTTCCCTCACTGTGTATTAGCCACGCAAAATTAAGTGACCGTTCTTGAAAGGGAGCTACATATAGAGAAGCTCGTGCAAGTTATTCAGAAGATCAAGACGACACAAAATCATCATCAAAAAAAAAAAAAAAAAGACGAGTTTAAAAAATAATTTATTATGTTCATCAAAATACAAGGTATCATCACAATGTACATACTTAAATAATATTAATATTATAACATCATTAATATTTCATCATTACGTGCTACATAGTAAAGCTGGACGTTTCTGGTGAATTTGTGAAAAACTTTGTTCAAGAAAAAATTTGCTCATGACTTAAAGCCACTCTAAGTAATTTTTGTTTCTTTATTCTTGTAACAAATTCTACATGCAATGTAAATATATAATGAATGACATTAATAATAGTGCATCACCTCTTCACAGCCAGAATAAATAAATTTCGCACAGAATATTGATAACTATAACTAATTTGAGGACATTTACACCGACGCACAATATTCATAAACATAAATAAGCATTTCCATCTAAAATTGGAGCAACCCTCACCATGCCTCTGTTACTTTGACAAATTTCTCTTTCAGATGATGTCGCTATGTTACAAGAAATTTGATCTTTTGATTTATCAGATTATCAAACTATTAACTTGAATCTTACAGATGTGAAAATGAACTTTAGTTATTTAGGAAACTCAAGGCAACACTTTTTATTATGAGTCTGTAGCTGAGATAATCGGATGAACCTCTTCCCACATGAAGAGCACTGGTGAGGTTTCTCTCCAGTATGAACTCTCTCGTGATCTTTCAGGTGTCCTGACTGAGAGAAACTCTTTTCACAGTGTGAACACTTGTACGGTTTCTCTCCAGTGTGAATTCTCTGGTGCGATTTTAAGCCGTTCGATGTAGTAAAGGTCTTTTCACAGAGTGAACACTTGTACGGTTTTTCTCCAGTATGAATTCTCTGATGAGATTTTAAGTGGGTGGATGTAGTGAAGGTCTTTCCACAGTGTGAGCAAATATAAGGTCTTACACCAGTATGAATAGTCTCGTGCTCTTTTAAATGCTGCAGTAGTCTAAAACACTTTCCACATAAAGAACAAAAGTGAGGCTTCACACCAGCATGAACATTAAGGTGACTTTGTAAGCTTGATGAAAGAACAAATGTTTTATCACACTGATCACAGCTAAACGATCTCACTCCAGAGTGACGGCGCAGATGATCGTTGAGAGAGCCTTTACACCTGAAACTCATTCCACACTGAGAGCATGAGAACGGTTTTTCTCCAGTGTGAATTCTCATGTGTCTGGTAAGGGTTGATTTATCTGTTAAACTCTTTCCACACTGAGAGCAAGTGAATGGTTTTTCTCCAGTGTGAGATCTCACGTGTCTGTTAAGGGTTGATTTATCTGTGAAAATCTTTCCACATTGACAGCATGTGAAAAGTTTTTTTCCCGTGTGAATCCTCATGTGTCTCTGAAGGTGTGTTTTATGTATGTAACTCTTTCCACATTCAGAGCATGTGAAAGATCCTTTGGCGACTGTGTTTTCATTTTCATTCGTGAAATGTTGAGGTTTTTGCTGTTTGTCTTCATTCACTTCCACCGGATCTAAAATCAACATATTAAAATAAGTCAATAAAAGGACGAAATGAAATATGGTTCAATCTCAATTTAACACAAATCCAGTATAATACCGAGTTGGGTGTCCTCACACTAGGCGATCTGAACCATGCCCGAGCACATTTGACCCAAAATCTGGTTCGTGATCATTTTCGTACCGTATCCGGGCCCGCATGAAGAGCTGGGCTCAGGCACGGTTCAATTGGGCTGCCTCCATAATAATCTTCTATAATAATCACGCCAGGACACAGTACAAGACAACCATGCCTAGCTGCAGACTGATCTCATGAAGTAGCGTGTGTATGACACGCCAATTCGTATTTCCATTTTTGGCGTGCTATCAGGACGCATAATCGCCTTTGAAGGTGTTTATGAACGCCGTTGACTTAACGTTATATAAATATATGACTTACCTCAACCTCGTCCCTAAACCTAACCGTCACTGGGGTTAATGGCATTTATGACTGTTCCCTTACCATCCTAGGTAAAAAAAAGATATGACTTACCTCAACCCCATCCCTAAACTTAACCGTCACTGGGGTTAATGGCATTTATGACAGATTTGACTGCGTGTACAGACACGCGGAATGACGCGGACGTTAATGGCGTAGACATGTACGCATACACGCGGATAGCTCAAAATGCGTAGAGATAACACGCCACCTGACTCGAAAGTGGTGTATATGTTTACGCAAAAGTCATGATGTCATGTTGCTAGCTGTGTGTACACTAAACTCAGGAGACTATATTTTAAAGAATCTTTTTAAAACAAATCTTTTTTCGAGTCATTTGATTCATTCAACGGACGAAATGACTCAAAAAAAGATTAGTTCATTTTGATGAACGAGTTCAAACAGGAGAGTCACAAACGTGCATCACAGAACAGAGCAAGGCGAGCATTTGTGCTTATAAATCTTTAATAAATAACAAATAACATTGTAATTTATTTTTTAAATGACAGATCGTTTTGCTAGAAACCTTATTCATCATCTGGTGTCGTTTAAAGCTGCACTGAAACGACCATTTGTGAGGTTTGTGAGTAAACTATCAGCAAAAGTTTTTTTTAAAAGTGAACTACTCCTTTAAGACACAACCGCCCGATTTCACAGACAAGTGAAAGTCAAGTCACAGTTTAGTCTTAGATTAAAATACATGCTTGTGCTGTTTTAATTGAAAGCAACTTGCACTAACAGATCTTAAAATATTTGTCACTTCCACTGTATTGTCTGAAGATGCGCATCAATAATGTTTTTTAAGGCACATCTATAAAAGCTGCTTCAATGTCCTAATAGAACTAAGGCTTAATCCTGGCTTATTCCAAGCCCCATCTGTGAAACCAAACCAGGCCTAACAGTTTACAGGTGAAAATTAATGTCACAGTTCCAATAACTTAGGACTAGGGCTAAATTTTCAATAATGTTCATGGAGCAAAAGCAGAACAAAACTCACTTGAATGGTGCAACACAGATCATATATCCACTTGGCTCAAAGTTCAAACGGCAGCGCAGCGTGAGCTTATTAGCGCAGATATGTTTATTCGCTAAACAGTCTCTGACATGCAGCCACTAAACAGCGCTGTGATATTCAGTGAAAAGCACTTGATTAGGGCTGAAACGATTCCTCGAGTTATTCGAGTTACTCGATTACAAAAATTCCTCGAGGCAAAAAATCTGCCTCGAAGCCTCGTTAAATTCCTATGACGCGCACGCAGGGATCTGATTGTTTCACACGGACCGTTATTCAGGAAGCACACCATAGCGCATGATACATTTGACTTCATAAATGGCAGAGAATGTCTAAAGTTTGGGATCATTATATGTTTATAAAGGGAGAGAACAAGATGCAATGTGTCTGCAAAGTATACCTGGCAGGGCTGCCAACTCTCACGCATTCAGCGTGAGACTTGCGCAATTCGATTTCTCACGCTGAAGTGTCAATCCCTTCGGTCAAATGCCTGAAAGATGAGTTCGTCTATCTACCTGTTGAGCCATCGTGATAGTTTTACCGCCGCATATTAATTCACAAGTTAAAAAATGCTGTAATCTAGTGCGAGCGCGCATGCGAGACGTTGAGCTCCTAACCGCGGCTCGCGCACGACGGCAGAGAGGTAAGCGAGCGTGTGCACCCATGTCTCTCTCACGCGCCAGTCAGACCAATGGGCTATATGCACGCATAAATTCCGCATTTGACGCAAGGATGCTCGTCCATTTCCGGTTGTGTAGATTTAAGCGGAGGAAAACCGAGGAAAACGTGATTATGGCAGAGTCTTCAAAATGTACTGTCCTCCAGTCTTTGAAATGAAACGTACATACGTTTAGATGTAATTTTATATATAGTTATATTTATTTAATATAATTTTAAAAAGAAGCATAAACACAACGAGGGGTGTCTGTTTTATCTGTTTTTGTGACTAACGTTTCATTAGTATAACCATGGAGTATAAAATTCAATATAAATTCTCGGTATTGCATTGGACTCTACGATCGGCGGAAGTTATCGAGCATCCCTAATGCTTCACCGGAAATACCGCCGTGCATAGAGCCCATTGCGGCAATTCATCATATCCTTAAACTTTTATGTAGCCACGCAACAAAAATTTCAGCATACATTCACCGGGACGTGATGGAGGAGCAAATATTGTGAGAAACACGGACACACACACTCTGATGTTTGTCTTGAGATTACAGTTGAAAAAGTCTGATTCTTATTTATAATTGTTTTATTTCCATTTATTTATTTTTTTATAATTTGTACACATTTGTGTACCTGTTTGGGTTGATATTTTATATTAATTTATTTTTGCTTACAGGTGGGTAATTTGCAGAAGGTGCAACCCTTTTTTTGTAATGTTGTATTAAGAAGACAAAACTAAGGCCAAATGGGCTTTACTATTTAAGTTTGTATTCAAAGTTTTACATGTTATGGGCTACATGTAACAGGTTTTACAGTAAATTGTTTTAACTGTATTGTTATATAATTGTTGGCACTGGCACTTATAAACACTAAATGGGTAAAAATTGCAATAATTAGTTGTGGAGCCAAATGTTGCAGTTGGAATAAATACCTCTATTTTTTTAAAGGAATAAAAGCCAAACACCTTATCATTTTCGTAATACATTATTTGTTTTGGTTGCTTAAAAATACACATAAACAAATTATCCGATTAATCGATCGATTAAGTGCTAGATTAATCGATTACAAAAAGAATCGATAGCTGCAGCCCTACACTTGATTTCAGCGATGAACACAAATGTCTCAGTGATTTAAACTAGTTAAAAGCCAGATGAAACGGCGCTGACAAATAGGAGAAAAACTGTGCAACGAAAGTGAAAAGTGAACACTTTTCAGTCTACAAATCTCCATAATTTACCATGTTTACTGTAGTAACACTAACTGCACTATGGTATTGTGGCAGAAATGTGACAGAATAACCAGCCCATGACAGAACGACAGACCCATTAAAAGGGATCTAGCAGCAGTGAGGAAAAATTCAAGGATTACAGCATTGGTCACAATGTTTACAGTGAGAGAAATTCCTGAGTCTGTTCCAGTAAGGGACATTCCAGAGTTCAAACGAGAGAGCATTGCATGGTCCATAATGGCTATAACATTTACGTTGTGTTTACCAGTTCACAGCCTTCTCAGAACTGCCTGCTCTCCCGGGAGGGGGAGGGTACAGTCAAGTCTTAAGTGTTTTGATTCATGTTTGTATTTCTGTTTTTTTAGTGTTTTGCTGTCAGTGTGTTTAGTTCAGTCTTCTTCCGTCCCCTGCCTCTTTGTAACCACGTTACTAATTGAGTTAGTTCTGTTCAGATGCGTCTAGTAGGGGTGGAACGGTACATGTATTCGTATTGAACCGAAACGGTTCAATCACTGTTCCGTGTACGAATTTACACGGAGAGTACACGGTACAAAAATAAATAAAACACGCATGCAAATTAATTAATGTAATGTGGAACTACTGTTAGATACGCGGGTTCTTTAGGGACACATAATCTGTACCATCGGCGAGCTCTGAACGTGTGTTCACTTCAAACATTGGCCTATTCGCATTGGACTAGCGTCAAACTAGATGCGATAGACGCGAATTTGACGCTCTATTCGCGTTTAATATGACCGCATTATGAACAGGCTGCGATGTCAAGACTGCAATGCTGGAGTGTGTGTGTGAGAGAGAGAGAGGCGCAGGCTCGATCGAACAGAGGAAACATAAAAAACATACTCATTTTTTTCCAGATCATTAAACCTGCAAAGTGTTTACTTATATTTGTGTACACTCGCAATAAACCACAAGATTGTGCTTTTGTCACACTGTAAACTCTTGACAAACTGTAACCTACAACTGTCACCCAAACAAAATCACATGTACACATTGTTTTAGAAGCAAAACATATTTATCCAACTCCATTTCAAAACAGTCTGTGGGTCCCATCTTTTGGACATTCGTCATATTCCATTGGTTTTCATTTCTTGTCCTCGGAGCACTAATCTTACACATTCTACATTGTTTAAAAAAGAAAATCAAATGTGTTTTTAATGGTAGTATTATTTTATATAGAAATAAATTATTTATAATTCAGATGAGAATAATGTTACAATGTTAATTAAAATTAAGGAAAACAAATATATTGATCTGAAATATAGCAAAATAATTTTAAATTAATTCAGGTACAATTACCAAACATATCGCAAGGTCTTTTTGTCTTTTTATTAATTTAATTAATAAACTAATTATATAAAACTATTGTCAGTGCACTACAAATAAACTGGTTCTATGCCTTTATTAATAAAACTTATTTTAAAAATACAATGCAATTCAATGCAAAACAATTTAAATGACAAAAATATAATGGGTTTGAAAATCAATTCGATTTGAATCTTGTGACATATAAACGCGCACATCAACCCGATTATTTTATTATCATACAAAATGTCTTTCGTCCTATAGGGAGAATGGAGAATATTTCCGTTTATCCTAAACACATTTTCTATCGCCCCCTTCTATCGCTGTAGAAGTATTTTTCATTGTTTGTTAATTTCAACATTTACTAATACGTTTTTTAATTGAGTTTTAATTTTTATTTATCTGTTAACCGTAGTTAACACACTATGAACTAACATGAACGATCAAGGTACAATTGTATTTCTCAAATATTACATGGTGTAAAAAAAATGTGTTACTAAGCGTGACGGTGAAGATTGATAGGTTAAACTATAATTGGTTCACAATATCAACACAGCCTTTTGGAAAATGTATTTGTGATTGGCATTGACTATTTTTTTTTTTTTTTACTTCATGTTACTTCAAACATAAGCACTGCACGTTTCAAAGTCAAAGTTTTTATATGAATGTATTTTTGAAGGGAACAAACCGCTCGTTTCGTGTCTTAGGCCATCAGTGTGTACTTACATTTACGAGTCATTAAATCATGTTTAATTTTGACTTCTCTGTGCATGCTCTTTGAGGTGGACCCTCTAAACCTGCATTATATGACTGATAGACAACAACGGTTTGACTGAAAAATATAAAAATTGAAAATATTGTGAAAACAAAGACACCTACATCTTGGATGCCCTTGAGGTAAGCTAAAACATATCAAAAATTAATTTCAAAGTGAACTATCCCTTTAAATGTTCCTCATTAGTTATTAAAGGGTCATAAAACCCAACTCACATTTTTTGAGGTGTGAACAAATATGTACAGGTTTCCCTGAAAACTCTTCATGACAACTTTAAAGAAAATGAAGGAAAACACCAACCTATTTGTTCCTCTGTATCTTCATCTTTTATTCTGCAGGGTTCTTCCTTAATCTCCATCTTTACAATAAGAAGTAGTCTGTAGTTTCTCCTGGAGTAATTCCTCCTGCTTGCTTCTTCTTCTCCTGTGGGAAGATGGGAATATTCCCCAGCATTTAAACTCTCATGAACGGCTGTGGGAGATTCACTGACTGAAGGAGTGAACTGTGGTCGTTGTTGCTCATTTAGCAGATGATGATCATCATCACACTTTAAATCACTCAAGATTATCTAGCTTTAAGAGTTTTGATCCAACAACCTTTTGGAAACAATTTAACTTCTCTATCTGCTTTTTATGTTGATCTTCCATTAGATAACATGCTTTAAAAATGTTTACCAGGTTTAATTGCATAAAATGGAAACACAACTCAATCTTCACAAATTGTAATGGGAAAAAAACAGTCAGTTACGAGTTAGTCGGTTCATTTCTAAGTAATTCAGATTCACTAAATGAACTGACTCGTTTAGTAGTTTGTATTTAGATTTCTCCAAATAAATGATAAAATGAATGTACCCACAGTCTGAAAAACAGCAGATTTAGAGCAGAATGAACGGCTGTGTTCTACTTCTCATGTTTATGTACCCTTCACTCGCTCACTTCTCTTCTTCTCCTAGACTCGGATGTTTTCATTGCTTCGCTTGCTTGAGCGCCTCTACTGGCGGAAAAACACATTCAACTATTGTACCTTTATAATATATACGAGACATCCAGGATGAGATCTGTTATCTTGTTTGAGATTATACAAACACTATTTATCTGTTGGTTTAATTTGGGATAAAAAAAATTCAAATAAGGAGTTTGTAATTGTATTTACCTTTCTTGACTCCTCCAACTGTTTTGTGTTACTGTTGTTGATGATTTTAATATACATTTTGAAGTAGTTTCATTTTAAATTCAAGTTATATGATACAATAATAGGTATGAAAATTTACCTTAAAAACTCCAGTTCTGTCTGAGCAGCTCAATGCAAGTTGCCTGATTAAATAATGTCCTCACAATCTGATAAACACATACAGTGAATTAAATCAGTTCATCAATCAGATTCAACTAGAACACGAAATATGCACAAAACAAGTTGATTTCATTGCTTTTTTTTTTTTTACTAAATTGTTTGTAAAAATATAGCATAGCCATATCATGTAAGAGCCTAAATGACCGTAAATCTTATTTCATAACTAGCAGCTGGAAAATTTCACTGCTAAATTAGACACGGAATTATACTGGCCCCCGACTGAGGGTTCTTTTGGTTCCTTGCCACTGTTGCCTTGGCTTTTGGCTTGCTTAGTTGGGTACATTTAATATTCAACAATATTATTGATCTGTGTTGTATTATTTTCATGTTATGGCTGCTTTGATGCAATCTGTATTGTAAAAAGCACTATATAAATAAATGTGACTTGACTTGACAGAACATATTCAAGCAACTGCATCTTCTCTCAGTGATGTGTTTGTCGAGTTCATATTATGAGAGGAATCACCATAAAAAAACACATCTGGTGGCATTTTTAAAAGAATAACTGTTTACAACTACTGGTTCACTAGCAATGCTGAATACAATGTTAAACCTCTTGAGCTGCTAAATCTATTATTTATAGCCTATAATAGCTAAATAAATCACAAGCTTTTGGTTATTTTTATTTCTCACATTTTCACAGTGTCCAGAGAGCGATTCAATCCAATAAAGCCTTCAGTATGTTCTCAATGCATCACCTCTAAACAGCGAAACTAAAAACAAGTTGTTTGTGATATGAATGATATTTGATAGATTATTGTTTCACAAATGCCTCATATATGTACAATGAAAATCAAACAACACAATGAAACAAAACACATTCTTTCATAAATCATAGTAAATGGACTGCATTTATTTTATATAGCGCTTTCATAGACCTAATGGCCACCAAAGCGCTTTACATTTTTGCCTCACATTCACCCACTCATACACCGACGGCGGTGTCAGCCATACAAGGCGCCATCCAGCTCGTCGGGAGCACAGTGTTCTAGGCAACAGTTTTCTGAAATATTATTTTTGTTCCATCTGTATGAGATGACCATTGTTGGCATCCATCTGTCTCAGGAGACAATGGAAAATGCAAAATAGTTGGTTTGCAGATTTGAGCGGCAGGCTCTGTTGCAGTTCCTGGATCTGTTGGTGCTACATCTGAGATATGAGATGACCATGCCCTGCTTAAGCGATGACACTGACAGGAGTATTTTCACATTGTTGTGATCACAAGAGAAAGATTTTTCAGTTATCCCAGTCATTTTCCCAAAGTTTTTTATTATTATTATTATTTTTTTTTTTTACCAATTTGAACTGGAATGGCATCCCCCCTCAAACTTTTAGCATCTCTAGAACTAGACATGTTCTCCTTAATTTTCATTTTTGGGGAACTATTCCTTTAATGTAAATATGAACCTTGAATTTGTAACACTGGAACATTAAACATATAAAAGATCCACTCGAGCACAGACCTTTTGGCTGCTGCAAAAAAAAAAAAAAAAAAAAGAGAGAGAGAGAGAGAAAGAAAATGCTCTGCTTGTATGATACATTTATTTAGGAATAGAGGGAAATATATGAAGAGTTCAGATGCAAAAGCCTCTAAGTGCCATTTGAAATTCTCTTCTAGAATAATCATTTTTATCAAGCTTGTATATTTAAATTCAGTAATTTCACTTAAATGGCAATTCATAGGTATTCTTCATTGCCATTTAAGTGTAATTACTGAAATTAAATATACCAGCTTGATAAAAATTAACATTCTTGAAGAAAATTTCAAATGGCATTTAGAGGCTTTTGCATCTGAACTCTTCATATATTCATACTTGTCCAGAGTCAGAAATCACTAAAATCAAATTTCATACTTGACCTTATTGCATAGAAACCCTGATAAAATTAAACTATTCACCTGAAAGCGTTTATCAGAACATAAACTTTCCTCACTTAGACACCTTTTTGCAAAGCTTTTTCGTATGTCTCTTTAGAGTAGATAAACTGGTGAAACTCATCTCACATGAAGAGCACTGGTGCGGCTTCTCTCCAGTATGAATTCTTTGGTGTTGTTTTAATGCACCTGGTGTAATAAAGGTCTTCCCACAGTCAGAGCACAAATGAGGTCTCACACCAGTATGAACACTCTCATGCACTCTTAAAGTCGCCAGTCGCGAAAAACTCCTTCCACAAAAAGAACAAACGTGAGGCTTTACACCAGTATGAACGTTAAGGTGTTTTCTTAAGCTAGACGAATAAACAAATGTCTTATCACACTGATCACAGCTGAATGACCTCACTCCAGAGTGAGCGAACAGATGATCATTGAGAACGTTTTTGTAAGCGAAACTCTTTCCACACTGAGAGCATGTATAAGGCCTCTCTCCAGTGTGAACTCTCATGTGATAGTTTAGGTGTCCTTTGCGAATGAAACTCTTTCCACACTGAGCGCATGTGATCAGTTTTTCTCCAGTGTGAATCATCATGTGCCTCTTAAGTGCTGATTTGTACAAGTAAAACATTCCACACTCAGAACAGGTTAAAGGTCCTTTGACTCTCGATTTTCCAGCTTGTTTCTGTGTGAAATTCTCTTCAGTCTGTGAAACGACTGCATTTCCATCTTCATTTGTGAAATTATGAGGGTTTTGAAATTGTTGCTGTTTGTCTTCATTCACTTCCATCAGGTCTAAAAAAACAACATTAAATTCCCATAATTCGATTAAAAAAGGACAATTGAGAAGAAGAAATAACGTTCATTCTTAATTTAGCACAAAACTAGTTCACTACTGAGTCTATTAGTATCTATTTTTAGATGTATTGTTATATCCTCTGGAGAACCAGAACTTTTTAGTTGTTTTAGTTGTTTATTTTGTCATTAGATTTTTGGAGCATAAGAAACAAATGGAGATTTTTTTTAAAGATAGTTTATTCATTATTTTGTCTGTACACCAGGACTCGGTTATTAAAATAAAATGACATTAGACATGTATAGGCATTATTTTTTTCATTTACAAATACATTTTTATAACAGTGTGATTTGAAAAACTATTTTACTTTATGCAACGTGTATGGGTAGTCCCATTCTATAAAATTGATTTAATTTGCATATTAATGTGTTCTTGTGGCAACATGAGTAATAACTTTTCAACATTTCCACGAGAATCTCTTATATTTCATTAAGTCCTGGGGCCAGATGTATAAACACTGCAATTTCCATGCACATATCATTATTTATAAAAATATGTATTAATTATTAAATTAAATATTGATTAATTATTAATTTAAATAGAAATATTTGTAGTGGATGCGCTGCTTTAGAACACTTTTCCAGTAGCATGCTGTTTTAATGTTTACATGACAATTCCACTTTAAAGGGATACTCCACCGTTTTTTCATATTAAACTGTTATTCCCTCAATAAGACAAGTAGATACACACTTCTCTTGTCTCAGTGCGAGCACTAAATCACTCTGGCGCGCGAGACACTTTGATAGCACTTAGCTTAGCCCAGTTCATTCATTAGGATCCAAACAGAGAAGCGACCAAACACCTCCACGTTTTCTCTATTTAAATACAGTTACACGAGTAGAGTAACTCGACCAAGAATTGTGACACAAAATAAAACGTTGCGCTTTTCTAAGCGTGTAAAGTGTATAACTATAATGTATGGCGGAATACAACAGCAAGTGCTTGGGAGCACTTCAACATTTAAAGCAATTTAAAAATATTATTTGGCCAGTGGAAAAGATTGAGAATAACTCTTCTCTGAACACTTTTTCTGAAATGTAATTTATACAATTTTTATTTATTTATTGGAAAACAAGACAAGGATACTGAAAGAATTTTAGTTATGTAACGTGACGGCACATAGTCTGTATCTTATATTTTATTATCTTGTATCTTTAAACATGTTATCACATGGATAAAAATATGCTTGGAAATGAAATGCAAATGATGCTATGAATTGTAAAACGAGGCGTTGTAAGATTCATATATGGTTATTTCTGTGAGGAGACGCATGTACGCACATTCTTCAGCTGACTAGGGTTTAAATATTTTATCATTCAGTCGATTGATTTTAAAGCCAAAGAGGAGGAGTTGTAATGGTGAAACCTAAACATTTGGTATCTCTGAGAAGCCCTGAATGTGCTCTTTACAGGAAAACCAAAGTCTAAGCCTGGGTCTCAAGAGGATATGTTAGTTTTCATCTTAATGTTCATCATCAGTCATTAAAGAGAATGAAGGAAAACACCAACCTATTTGTTCCTCTGTATCTTCATCTTTTATTCTGCAGGGTTCTTCCTTAATCTCCATCTTTACAATAATATGTCTGTAGTTTCTCCTGGAGTAATTCCTCCTGCTTGCTTCTTCTTCTCCTGTGGGAAGATGGGAATATTCCCCAGCATTTAAAGGTGAACTCCGGCACAAAAATGAACCTTTGGTCTATTTACACATTGTTACCTAGTCAACCGTTATCTGAGATTTGTTTTCATGAGTGCCGAATGTAAATAGTTTTATCTATAAACACAGTTCAGCCTATAACGCTAGTATATAGGGCATAGAGTAATGACAAATAAAAATCGCTTATTATTACCACTAACAAGGCTCAACATAGCCCCACAGTAACACGGTAGCATAATAAGGGTCCCTACATTCAAACCGAAGCATTGAGAAATTTGTCAGTGTCCATACAGTTTAATAAGGAGATATTTTATATACACAGTCAACTTCGCGAATACAGGAAGAAGCCATCTTTGAAAAATAGTCTCTACCAGTTGATCTACGAACGACGATCCAAGTGCGCTAAACTGTGGAAAATCTCATATGGTCCGTTGTTTCCGGAAGAAACACAAACACGAACCATTTTCTTCTCTTCAATATGTACATGTAGACTACTGTTCGCGCTCACCTTTTCACCTTATTCACATCTCACCAGCGCACTTGGATCGGCGTTCGTAGATCGACTGGTAGAGACTATTTTTTAAAGATGGCTTCTTCCTGTATTCGCGAAGTTGACTGTGTGTATAAAATATCTTCTTATTAAACTGTATGGACACTGACAAAGTTCTCAATGCTTCGGTTTGAATGTAGGGACCCTTGTTATGCTACCATGATACTGTGGGGCTATTTTGAGCCTTGTTGGTGGTAATAATAAGCGATTTTTATTTGTCATTACTCTATGCCCCATATACTAGTGCTATAGACTAAACTGTGTTTAGAGATAAAACTATTTACATTCAGCAATCATGAAAACAAATCTCAGATAACGGTTGACTAGATAACAATGTGTAAAGAGACCAAAGGTTCATTTTGTGCTGGAGTTCTCCTTTAAACTCTCATGAACGGCTGTGGGAGCTTCAATGACTGAAGGAGTGAATTGTGGTTGTTATTGCTCATTTAGCAGATCATGATCATCACACTTACAATCACTCGAGATTATCTAGGTGCAAATGTTTGCTCAAATAGTCATTGGAAACTATTGCAAAGTTAACTTCTATCTCAGCTTGCTGATTTTTGTGTTTGTCTTGCTTGAGATGTAGTTTATCATTGCTTGATTAAATTAAAGATGTGAGATTTATGTTCAAGCACTTTCTTGCAACAGAGCATCATCCGCACACAGTGAAAAAACGTTAAGCAAAAAGGACACTAGTAGCTGCGTTTACATGGACACTGTTTGTTTCAATCGGGATATGCGAGTGGAGTGGAACATCTCTGCGTTTGTGCGTCCCTCTTTATTCTTTACTCATCAGTGTTTTGCAACTAACGTTAATTGTACAAAAGGCATGGATGCGCTTAAATGTCCTGAATGATCATGACCAATCACAGCGCACAATGTTACCATTGCTTTATCTGTGCTGAATACTGATTTACCCAGTATCACTTAATCAAATGATACACATACTGTACATAACTGAAATTAAGGAACACAGATCGGATGACCGATGAAAGTGTAAGCAAAGGAAAAAAATTCATGGATTCCGATTTTCTCAGATCGGATTCAGGCCTCACTCATATGTGGGAATAAATCAAACAATCAAAAATAGCTTAAATAAGTAAGGAATAATTGACGATAGGCCGTTGAATTATTACAAAAATAATGCACACCCGAGGTGGTAATGCGGTCACGACGCGAAGCGTCAAACAAAGAAACGGAGAAAATGGCCTTTAAAGTTTTTATACCAGCCAGTCAAACATGTTATGGGTAGATTAGGTGGTAATGCATCTCCGAAACGGGACATAATTTAACCCAGATATTTTTTCATGAGACAGAACACATGTCATAAAGCCCATTACAAGTCTTAACTCATTTTTGACCAAATGTGTAGTGCATGCGCTTTGCCTTTGGCCTAAACTAGTCTGTCCCGGCTTTATGCAGTTATTAATGCAGTTATTAGAGGGAGAGAGAGAGAGAGAGAGAGAGAGAGAGAGAGAGAGAGAGAGAGAGAGAGAGAGAGAGAGAGAGAGAGGCAAGACGATGCATGTGCGTCAATATTATTATTTATTTCTTAACTTCGTTTTAATTAATTTGTTCGTTATTGTTTTCTATAATTGACAGTAGATAACCCAATAAATGAAAAACACAAAGCCCTTTTAACAAGTAAGCCTATCAATAATTATTTATTTGTTAGGCTATATCAGGAATAATTACGAAAATCCGTGCAGAGGACTATTCATTTATTTATATAGCCTATTCAGTTTAATTATTTAGCCTAGATAGGACTATACTTTATTTATTAAAATTAAACTGTATGTGTCAATTGATTGTGAAGTTAGACATCAAAAATTGCAGATCAAGCGCATGGGGCTGCATGTCTTCTCTTGTTATGAATTGTATCCTATTTTCCGTTAACTACATGCAGTGATATGGAACTGAAATGCGGTTCAAACTTGCCTGAAACTACTTTAGCCGTGCATTTCCCTGAAAATAATTGCACACCTTTAAAAACGTTCTCAACCAATCAGAATCAAGCATTCAACAGCCCTGTAGTATAAGGATTCATATTTAAATGATTATGCCGAGTAATTTAATATTTGATTATTCAATGTGTGTGGTAGTTATACTTGTATATTACTGTGAGACTTAAATACCTGAAGAAAATATACAGCATTGCTTAATTATCTTAAAGCCGCACTGCAGAACTTTTGGCCACTAGAGGCGCTTGACCTGTAACTTTCACGTCTACCGTCCCTAGAGGCCACAAGCTCCGGAGCAATGTCGCAAATTAAAGTCAACAAACAGTGAACCGGTCAGCCTCCCGTGTCTTTATATGCAATTGTGTGTGCTTGCAGTGTTTGAGGCGGGCCGGGCAGCCCTGCCGCGCTCGATTCCCTTATAGCAGTCTGCTTAGAGAGAGCGAGTGGGGTGATCCCCATGGAGATTATCATGTCTGTGAGTGAATATGGGCGTAGGACAGTGGGCACATTCTCTGCACTGAAAACACCATCGGCCTGAGCTGACACTAACGTTATGTGTGTTGGGTTTTTTACAGAAACCGTGGGACATGTGGTGTGTAGTGTTTGTGGGTACTACTGAGTCGTGGGCACGTTCACTACATTTAATGTAACGTTACATTTGACATGAGTCGATTTTATTAGTGCGAGCCCTGCACTGAGGCGGGCTGTTTTGAAATGAACACTGGGCTGTGGGCATTTTATTACACTCATAACACCATCGGCTGTGGCCGGAATACCAGAAAATACTACACTGCTTATATGAATTTATCTGGGTTACCTTGGAAACGGCATTTGTGTGCAGGCAAGCGTCCGCATCGGTCGAGCACCCTTCCTCTTTTAGCTCACACCAGCGAGCGAAGCGAAAGCTAGACCAATATGTTAATCCTCGTCCTGGCTTTTAATTTGTCACTCTCCCCTTTCCTTTTTTTTAGTTTACTCTGATAAAACCGTTGCCTTCTTCCTTGTAGCTGTTCAGCCTTGATGAAAACATACAGACGGCAATCAAACACGAGTTGAGCACTAACGTCAGGATCTGAGGAAGTTGTGGGTGGTGGGGGAAGTGACGTATGCCATAAAGCGGTCGAATTTTGTAGTTCTTTTTGTGCTCGGGTTCCTACCCGAAACCCGAAGTTAAAAGTGCTAGTAAAAGCGATACAGACAACTTCAGGAGACGGCAGACGCGTCATTCAACCTATTGCAAGTCGATCTACCATCTCAATGGGTTCTGGTAATATATTATAAAGGTTGAAGAGTTCCACAGTGTGGCTTTAATTCTATAGTTTTTATTTATGCTACTACTTCCAATGTGTTTAATCGTTGTTTTATTGCTGATTATTGCAACAAATGACCTAATAAAAAAACATATACTGAGTGAGTGAGCAAACATTTTGGTGAGTTTATTGTCATTTATTTTAAAAATATTTATAAAAATACATATAAAAACATATAAAGGAGTTAATATTTAAGTATTGTAAGTATGTTGTTCTTTTCTTTTCTTTTTTACCATATAATGGTGTCAGTACTACAGACTACTAGTTTTTGGTGTCGTGATGTCCGTAATCTGGTGACTCACTGCATGGATCTGCGTCCGTCTGTGTGAATTGTTCTTTTATGTTCCTCATCAGTCATTAAAGAGAATGAAGAAAAATACCAACCTATTTGTTCATTTGTTGTATCTTCATCTTTTATTCTGCAGGGTTCTTCCTTAATCTCCATCTTTACAATAATATGTCTGTAGTTTCTCCTGGAGTAATTTCTCCTGCTTGCTTCTTCTTCTCCTGTGGGAAGATGGGAATATTCCCCAGCATTTAAACTCTTATGAACGACTGTGGGAGATTCACTGACTGAAGCTGCTGTTGTGTGTTTCTAAATTATTTCTGCATTTCCTCATTGTTATTTAACATTTTAGAGGACTAACGGGCTAGGGTCGGCGACTCTGCGGCCTCATAAGATTCCAACAGAATCATAGGGGGGATATGGGGATATCGCGAGCGGGCGGGGGCATTGTGATCGCTGAGCCTACAAGTAAGTTGTCCATCCATCCATCTTCTTCCGCTTCATCCGGGGCCGGGTCGCGGGGGCAGCAGTCTAAGCAGAGATGCCCAGACTTCCCTCTCCCTAGACACTTCCTCCAGCTCTTCTGGGGGGACACCGAGGCGTTCCCAGGCCAGCCGGGAGACATAGTCTTTCCAGCGTGTCCTAGGTCTTCCCCGGGGCCTCCGCCCAGTGGGACGTGCCCGGAACACCTCCCCAGGGAGGCGTCCAGGGGGCATCCGGAACAGATGCCCGAGCCACCTCAGCTGACCCCTCTCGATGTGGAGGAGCAGCGGCTCTACTCTGAGCTCCTCCCGAGTGACCGAGCTTCTCAGCCTATCTCTAAGGGATCGCCCAGCCACCCTGCGGAGAAATCTCATTTCGGCCGCCTGTATCCGGGATCTTGTCCTTTCGGTCATGTCCCAAAGCTCATGACCATAGGTGAGAGTAGGAATGTAGTTGACCGGTAAATCGAGAGCTTTGCCTTACGGCTCAGCTCCTTCTTCACCACAACAGACCGGTACATCGACCGCATTGCTGCAGAAGCTGCACCGATCCGTCTGTCAATCTCCCGTTCCATCCTTCCCTCACTCGTGAACAAAACCCCAAGATACTTAAACTCCTCCACTTGAGGAAGGATTTCTCCACCAACCTGAAGTGAGCAAGCCACCCTTTTCCGACTGAGGACCATGGCCTCGGATTTGGAGGTGCTGATTCTCATCCCAGCCGCTTCACACTCGGCTGCAAACCTCCCCAGTGCATGCTGAAGGTCAAGGTGTGAAGGGGCCAACACAACAACATCATCCGCAAAAAGCAGAGACGAAATCGTGCGGTCCCCAAACCTGACACCCTCCGGCCCTGGCTGCGCCTAGAAATTCTGTCCATAAAAATTATAAACAGAACCGGCGACAAAGGGCAGCCCTGCCGGAGTCCAACATGCACTGGGAAGAAGTCTGACTTATTACCGGCAATGCGAACCAAGCTCCTGCTTCGGTCATACAGGGACCGGACAGCCCTTAGCAAAGGACCCCGGACCCCATATTCCCAGAGCACCCTCCACAGGCCGCCTCGGGGGACACAGTCGAATGCCCTCTCCAAATCCACAAAACATATGTGGACTGGTTGGGCAAACTCCCATGAACCCTCCAGCACCCTGTAGAGAGTATAGAGCTGGTCGAGTGTTCCACGGCCCGGACAAAAACCACACTGTTCCTCCTGAATCCGAGGTTCCACTATCGGCCGTATTCTCCTCTCCAGTACCCTGGCATAGACTTTCCCAGGGAGGCTGAGAAGTGTGATCCCCCTGTAGTTGGAACACACCCTCCGGTCCCCCTTCTTAAAAAGAGGAACCACCACCCCGGTCTGCCATCCCAGAGGCACTGTCCCCGACCGCCACGCGATGCTGCAGAGGCGTGTCAACCAAGACAGCCCCACAACATCCAGAGACTTGAGGTATTCAGGGCGGATCTCATCCACCCCCGGTGCCTTGCCACCGAGGAGTTTCTTGACTACCTCGGTGACCTCAGCTAGGGTGATGGACGAGTCCACCTCTGAGCCCTCAGCCTCTGCTTCCTCAATGGAAGACGTGGCGGCGGGATTGAGGAGATCCTCGAAGTATTCCTTCCACCGCCCGACGACATCCCCAGTTATGGTCAACAACCGCCCACCCCTACTGTAAACAGCATTGGTGGGGGACTGTTTCCCCCTCCTGAGGCGCTGGACAGTTTGCCAGAATCTCTTCGAGGCCAACCGATAGTCCTTCTCCATGTCCTCACCGAACTCCTCCCAGGCCCGAGTTTTTGCCTCCACAACCACCCGGGCCGCAGTCCGCTTGGCCTGCCGGTACCTGTCAGCTGCCTCCGGAGTCCCACAAGCCAACCAGGCCTGATAGGACTCCTTCTTCAGCTTGACGGCATCCTTTACTTCCGGTGTCCACCACCGGGTTCGGGGATCGCCGCCTCGACAGGCACCGGAGACCTTACGGCCACAGCTACGAGCAGCCGCTTCGACAATGGAGGTGGAGAACATGGTCAAGTAACAAGAACATGAACAAGTAAGTTGTCATCGAAAAAAATGGATAAAGCAAAAAACCTGTTGTGGGCTAAATATAGAAAAAGAAAGAGTGAAAATGAGATGGCCTGTCAAGGGATGCGACAACAGCTAAATATAAGTATTAAAAATATATATTTAAATAGAAAAAAATATATAGGCTAACGTATGATTTAGGCTATTTACATAACATGGCCAAGGGAGCTGTTTTGCTGAATATTATTACGAAGCAGGCTAGCCTATTTAATCATCATAAATGTTTATTATCATAAACAAGTAGCCTGTAGGCCTATATTAAATTACTTACATTTTAGACACATCATTGACTGTTTTAGTTATTTTTCATCTATCAGTGCAGTGTTTTGTTACTGAATGATTACTATCATTCTGCGTTTTGAATGAATCGTTTGAACGAGTGACTCACTATTAAGACGGCCATTTGTCGACACCTTGCGGTTTAGTTTCATGTTTAAAAGGTTTTTTTTTTCCTTGTATATTTAAACATTTATTTAAAACATCAATCTCATAACAACCTATTTATTGCAGTTGCAATTTTGCAGTGTATGAACTAAATTATTTAATTTGAAGCTTTATAAAGGTAAATAACGCCCTGGAGTGAATTTAATAAATATGCAGATATAAGTGTGTAAAAGCTGATCACTGAGGAGAATATTCCTTAAATATAGCTTAATGAGAATACATACATTAAGCTATATTTATACCTAAACAATCATCCCGGAATAAAATACGTTTATGTTACATTTGATTATTCAATATCTGTACGTGGATACCGTGAGGTATACCTTAAAACTGCATTTTATCTGTTGCATCTTTGTTCAATTTTTTTAAGGGGCCACTACTTTTAACTAAGTTTATTTGTTCTTTTTTTCTCTTTTGTTAAGTTTATTTGTTCTTTTTTTTTATAACATTTGAACTTTATATTAAAGTCTTAGTTATAGTAGTTTTGGTGTGGTATTAAAAATGTCACTGCCACTGGTAGGCCTATTTAAAATTGTGTAGCTTATTTATTTGAATAAAATGTTAGATGAGTAAAAACAACAAAATCATTTTTATTATTTTTATGGGGAGGGGGATATGGGGGCGCCAACTATGATCTTGCATACCCCTCAACAGACCTGCAGAGCGCCTGTGATCTTACCATCGTCTTCTCTTTCAAAGTAGTGACGAAACGCGCTCTGTAGCGCTGTGTGTTCACGTTCGGCTACGGTAGAAACATGACGTCACAATATGTCGACCTTCATAGAGGGGGTGCATGCGGTTATGGAGATATAAATGCCTCATTCTAAGGTAACAAAAACATTACGGTTTATTAAGTAAGTTTTTTAGACACCGCTAAAAAAAACATAGTTGTGGATGTCATATTGCATTTCTGCAAATAGATACTCTACACATTTTGAATAAAATGAAAATAAAAGGACTCAATTCTCAGTCGATTCATTTCTGAGTGATTCACTAAATGAACTGACTCGTTTAGTCGTTTGGATTTAGATTTCTCCTAATAAATGATAAAATGATCTTACTCACAGTCTGAAAACAGCAGATTTAGAGCAGAATGAACGGCTGTGTTCCACTTCTCATGTTTATGTTCCCTTCCCTCGCTCACTTCTCTTCTTCTCCTAGACTCGGATGTGTCATTGCTTCGGTTGCTCGAGCGCCTCTACTGGCGGAAACCAGTCTTTAAACCAGTTAACCTTCATTAGATACAAAACAACCAATATAAAATCTATTATCTTGTTTGAGATCATACAAACACTATTTATTTCCCAAAATATATTTGATTTGGGATAAAGTAAAAAAAATTAAATAAATAAAAAAATTAATTAAAGAATTAATTTTAAAGTTAAATGGTACAAGTTGAATTAATAAAACGTGTTATTAGATATGAAGATTTACCTGAACGACTCCAGTTGTGTCTGAGCAGCTCAATGCAAGTTGTATGGTTTAGATTTCTCCCAATAAAAATAAAATCACATTCTGATAAACACAACTGATAAACACAGTGAATTAAATCGGTTAAAGGTATACACGATGTAACTTTTGCAGCTTAATAATCAAAACTTATTTTAAGGAATAGTTCACTTAAAATTGAAAAGCAAACAGTTGATGGACCCCATTGACTTCCATAGTCCATCAACTGTTTGATTATTGACATGCATGCTTCAAAATATCTTCTTTAGTGTTTAGCAGAACAAAGAAATTTACACAGGTTTGAAACAACTTGAGGGTGAGTAAATGATGATCACCAAGCTGGGCATTTAGGCATATTTCTGTGTGTTTTCAGACACAAACCCAAAGTTCACTTTTCTTCTCCATGTTCCACTTCGTCTCGAAACGCACAGAAAGCCGCTTGAACAGTATCACTCTTCCCCCTTTTAATGCAGTTTTAATAACTCTTTTTTATTGTTGCGTATGTCCTGCAGTTTAGTGACAGAAGACTCTATTTTACGACAATCACTGATCTATCTAGCTGGTTTGGATATTAAGATTGGGCTTTTAGGGAGGATCGAAAGTTCGGAAAGTGTTCAGTCAGGTTTAAGTTTGTGTAAGGGTTGGTAGACTATTTGTATGGAATTGTTTCTAAACGACTGTTCTGGAAAACCATTTACCCTTGGATAATCTCGAGTGATTGTATGTGTGATGATCATCTGCTAAATGAGCAACAACGACCACAATTCACTCCTTCAGTCAGTGAAGCTCCCACAGCCGTTCATGAGAGTTTAAAGGTCCCCTGACATGGGTTTTTTTTTTAATTATTTTATAATATTTCCTGGGTTGCCCTTATAATGTTAGTATGTTTTTTAGATCAAAAATAGTCATAATTTAGAAATAAAAGGCATTTTTCCTAGCCTGATTTTAGCCTCTGCTTAGAACAAGTCTCAAATCTCCTATTTCTCTAGGAAAAAATAAAATCACGCATTCGTGTGTTCGTACTTCCTGTTCCAAGCTCGTTTTCTCATCGTCGGGCCAAATTCTCTGGGCGGGCAAAGCAGAGAACGGGGAGTAACTTTTCCCCTATATGACGTCATATAGGGGGAGATTCCATCTGAGATGCAGATGGATGCAGAGAAGATAAAAATAGCCAAAGCTCGGTTTACACCGATTGAAAATTCTAGACACGAGGGGACCATGAAAATTAAAATTTGAAAATGAAAATTTCATGTCAGGGGACCTTTAAATGTTGGGGAATATTCCCATCTTCCCACAGGAGAAGACGAAGCAAGCAGGAGGAATTACTCCAGGAGACATACTATTGTAAAGATGGAGATTAAGGAAGAACCCTGCAGAATAAAAGATGAAGAGACAGAGGAACAAATAGGTTGGTGTTTTCCTTCATTCTCTATAATGACTGATGAGGAACATTAAGATGGAAACTCACATATAACAATAAAATCCCAAACTAGAAGACACCAGTAGACTCAGAAGTAAACTGGATTTTGCCCTGAAAAACTTTTTGATTTTGTGTCTAATTTGTCCGTCTTCAATTGAATTTTAATGTTGTTTTTAGACCCGATGAAAGTGAATGAGGACAAACAGCATTTCACCAACGAAGATGGAAACATCATTTCAAAGACTGAAGAGAATTTCACACAGAAACGAGCTGGAAAAACTGGAGTCAAAGGATCTTTCTCCTGCTCTGAGTGTGGAAAGAGTTACAAACTGAAAAAAAACCTAAATCAGCACATGAGGATTCACACTGGAGAAAAACCATTCACATGCTCTCAGTGTGGAAAGAGTTTCACATCCCAAGAATATCTCAAAAATCATCTGCGCTCTCACTCTGGAGTGAGATCATTCAGCTGTGATCAGTGTGATAAAACATTTGTTTATGAATCAAGCCTAAGAATACACATTAAAACTCATGCTGATGTAAAGCCTCATTTTTGTTCTTTTTGTGGAAAGAGTTTTTCACGACTGCAAATTTTGAAACAGCATGAGACGATTCATACTGGTGTGAGACCTTATCTGTGCTCTGACTGTGGAAAGAGCTTCATTACATTGACTGACTTAAAAAGGCACCAGAGAGTTCATACTGGGGAGAAACCGTACAAGTGTTCACACTGTGGAAAGAGTTTCTCTCGGTTAGGAAGCCTGAAAGATCATGAGCGAGTTCACACTGGAGAGAAACCGTACAAGTGTTCACACTGTGGAAAAAGTTTCGCTTATTTGTCATCGTGTGCAGATCATGAGAGAGTTCATACTGGAGAGAAACCCTACAAGTGTTCTTCTTGTGGAAAGAGTTTCACCCAACTATCTAATCTAAAGACTCATGAGAACAAGCATTAAGATGAATATCTCTAAATTATCATTTTCAACAAGCACAAATAGATGTGAATTATTGTATTGCTTTTCTTCTCCCTCTTTTTTTTTGAAGCAGATTCTGTGTCTCATCATCAGGATAAATCAGTGTTTCTGTATAAGTGAACATTTACAATCCAACTCTAGAAGACAGCATTTTAAGGTTTCATGAATGAAGAATCGGCTCTAAATCTCCATTTGCCAACTTCTTTACACTGGGGTTTCATCATCCATCCATCAGCCGGAAACTGAAGCTTCACTGGGAGCCGCCATTGTAGCAGACCATCTCCTGCTGTCAGCATTACATTGACTCCCATTCATTTTGGTGTCACTTTGACAGCGAATAACTTTACATCTGAGGCGTCCAAACTAAGACTCCATTTGTCTTGATTCAGATTCCTCTCGGCACAGCTACTAGAAGACGTACAACCTTCAGACAGTTTGGTCACGTTACATCTCCGTCATCAAGCTCAGTGTGAGCCTGTGCAGTCGCTCAGCCATCTGGAGTGCTTCTTCAGGGCTTCACTTTTCTCTGTTGAATCTATGGTGTCACTGTGTCCATTTCTTTTACAGTCTATGCTTCTGAAAAGGAAAATAAGGGACACTCAAAACATTTGTAATTCACCACACAGCAAATGTCATTTCATTGTCTGTATGTGTATAAAAGATCTATAAATGGTTCTCAGACATAAACATATTTGGGTCATTTGTGTCAAAATTGACTGTAATTCATATTAAAGACATCTTAATATTCTTTTAGATTACTTTTTCTTTTGGTTTCTTAAAGAATCTTAAAAAATAGTCTCGATAAGTCGATCCCCGAACGCCGTTCATTCGCTGAACTTCATACAGTTCAGATCACTCAGCACGACGTTCGTGGTTTGACTTATCGAGACTATTTTTTAAGATGGCTCCTGTCTGTATACATGAAGTGAACTGTCTTTATAACGTATCTTCTTATTAAACAGTCTGTACACTTACAAAGTTCTCAATGCTTCGTTTTGCATGTATGGAGCCTCATTATGTTACTGCGTAAGTGTGGGGATATTTTGAGCCTTGTTAGTGGTATAAACTAGCGATTTCATTTTACTTAGTCAATGCCCCCATTACTAGCATTATATGCTAAACAGATTTTAGAGATAAAACTCTATACATTCGATTATCATGAAAACAAATCTCAGAGAACGGTTGACTATGTACCGATGTTTTATTAGACCAAAGGTTCATTGTTCGCCGGAGTTCTCCTTTAATAGGATTAATTTCCAGAGATACAGTGATCTCAATGTGGCTCTATGAGTAAACTGGTACACATTTTCAATGGCTGCACATTTTCTGAATAACAAATAATGATGAAAGTAGAATTATATCTCTTTATTTTCTATCAACACAATTGAAAATTACTGTCCGAGTGCCATAAATTCAAAAGTTTGTGTGCCTGTAACTTTAAATGTATACTTTTTCTTAAAGGGTTAGTTCACCCAAAAATGAAAATTAAGTCATTAATTACTCACCCCCATGCTGTACCAACCCCGTAAGACCTTCGTTCGTCTTCGGAACACAAATGAAGATATTTTTGATTAAATTTGAGAGCTGTATAACTACCACATTGGCCCCTAAAGGACTGCCTCTTGACGGCCCAGAAAGTCAATGAAGAAAATGTTTAAATATCCCAAGTGACTACCGTGGCTCAACTATAAGTTTATCAAGCGACGCGAATACTTTTTGTGCGAAAAAACAAACAAAAATAACGAGTTTATTCGACTATTTCTTTTCTTCCTTGTAGGCCAGAACGAGACTTCCTTAGATTTCCACGACGCATGCGCGAGAATTGCGATCTGCTTACACCACTTCAGATCGCAATTCTCGCGCATGCGTCGTGGAAATCTAAGGAAGTCTAAGGAAGACTTAATTTTCATTTTTGGGTGAACTAACCCTTTAAAGGGGCCATATAATGGTACATGCAAGTTGATTGTACTGAAATGTGTGTTGCCAGTGCCTGTACACAACTATCATATTATGATAAAAATCTATCCAGTGATCTGCCTCAAATTGAGACGTTTGATTTTGTGATGCCACGGTCGGACGCCCCTCCTATGACTGTTGATTGACAGCGTTTCAACACATCCCCGCCCTGAGCGAGCAGTCATCATAGTCCGCCATTGTTGATACACTGGAGCAGAATGGTGTCTAAGCGATTGTGGTGTTCTGTTCTTAGGAGTAATAACAAACACAGTCATTTTGATGTTCCTAAATCCGAACCTCTGAATATTCCCCACGAGCAACGTAAATGTGTTCATGTCTGCGCAAATCATTTCTCTGCTGACTGCTTTATAAACGAGGATCAGTATAAAGCTGGTTTTGCCAAAGCCGTGGCAAATGAGATGGAGGACACAGTGATTGGGTTGCAAAAAATAAACATTTATTAACATAAATGTAAAAACATATAAAATCAAGAAAACATGGTCATCTGTAATGTCTGTCAGGTGCATGGATGTAAATGTATAAGCCAGAGAAAACAAAAATCTAAATCAAAATAACAAAAGCCCAACCCAAACACAAAGTAACCCGGTGAAAGACCTCCCTCTATACTAGCCAGACTTACTTTTATAAAGGGATGAACAGGTGGACATTGTTCCCTTGCTGAGTCTCCTAGCCGCACCCACTAGCCGGTCATAGCAAGATGAGTAGAGGGACTCATAGAGATCAGTCCACGCCGCTCCGATACATCTCGAACAAGCCTTCCATCAACAATGGCGGTCGTTGCGTTATTATTTATGCTCACCTATCTTAATAAGAGACAGAATCCAAACTGGAGCTGACGTACTCTAGTTACTTCAAGATGGCATCCCGAGATAAAACAGAAAATCAAATGGAAAATTCTTTGCTTTGAGCAATGGGCAACTTTGGGCAACCCTTTTTCTCGTGATGCCGTAGATGAGATAATTGGGTGAAACTCTTCTCACATGAAGAGCAATGATACGGCTTCTCTCCTGTGTGAAGTCTCTCATGAGCTTTCATGACTCCTGACCGAGCGAAACTCTTTCCACAGTGTGAACACTTGTACGGTTTCTCTCCAGTGTGAATTCTCTGGTGTCTTTTAAACTGTGTGATTCCACCAAAGCTATGCCCGCAGTCAGAGCACAAATAAGGTTTCTCACCAGTATGCACAATCTCATGCACTTTTAAATACTTCAGTAGTGCAAAACTCTTTCCACATATAGAACAAAAATGTGGCTTCACACCAGCATGAAGTTGAAGGTGTGTTTTCAAGCGTGATTTCACTGCAAACGTTTTATCACAGTGATAACAGCTGAACGGTCCTTGAACTTCAGAGTGAGAGAGCAGATGATCATAGAGAGGCCCTTTCTGAGTGAAACTCTTTCCCCACTGAGTACATGACAACAGATTTTCTCCAGTGTGAATCTTCATGTGTGTGTTCAGGTCTGATTTACGTATGAAACTCTTTCCACAATCAGAACAGGTTAAAGTTCCTTTGTCTCCAGATTTTCCAGCTTGTTTCTGTGTGAAATTCTCTTCAGTCTTTGAAACGACAGCATTTCCATCTTCAATTTTGAAATGAGATTCTTGAAACAGATATCGTTTCTCTTCATTCTTATCTGTCATTTCTTCGTCTTCATTTTTGAAATGATGCGATTCTTGAAATAGATTTTGTTTGTCTTCACTTTTATCCGTCATTTCTTCGTCTTCATTTTTGAAATGAGATTCTTGAAACAGATATTGTTTATCTTCGTTCTTATCTGTCATTTCTTCGTCTTCATTTTTGAAATGAGATTCTTGAAACAGATTTTGTTTATCTTCACTTTTATCCGTCATTTCTTCGTCTTCATTTTTGAAATGATGCGATTCTTGAAATAGATTTTGTTTATCTTCACTTTTATCCGTCATTTTCTCATCTTCAATTTTGAAATGGGAAACTTGAAACAGATGTTGTTTATCTTCGTTTTTATATTTCAGTTCTCCATCTTCGTTTGTGAAATGATGCTGTTTGTCTTCATTCCCTTCCGGCGGGTCTAAAATATGTCCAAAATAAAAAAGGACAAAGGAGAAACAAAGGTCATTCTTAATTTAGCACAAATCCAGTTTAGCCTACTACACAGTCTAATATTTCATTTTAGATGCATTGTTATATCCTTCTGAGAACCAGAAACTTTTGTTAGTGTGGGGCTATTTTGAGCCTTGTTAGTGGTAATAACAAGCAATTTTTATCTCATGAAAGCCCGATCTCATGAAAGTTCGTATCTATGGCACGAATGTCATTTCTTGTGGCATTTATACGCCAAAAACAGTTTTTGCGTGTATATGGCACGCGATTTTCGCGTACATATGATACACACTTTTTTGCGTATAATACGCACGAACTCCCCACCCCCTCCCCCCTAAACCTACACGAAAAAAACACTTTTGGCGTATAAATGCCACGAGAAATGACACTCGTGGTATAGATACGCATCTTCATGAGACTGTGTTGCTATACTAGCGTTAAAGGCTAAACTGTTTTTAGAGATAAAACTATTTACATTCGGCAATCATGAAAACAAATCTCAGATAACGGTTGACTAGGTAGCAATGTGTAATTAGACCAAAGGTTCATTTTGCGCCAGAGTTCTCCTTTAAATAGTTGTACGGGAAACACACCCCAGAGCGCCATCAGCGGAGCTCGTTGATAGATTAACTTTTGCCGTATCTAGTCGGCAAAACTACAAACACATTTTCATTTTTTTTAATGAAAGACTTAAGTGCCTTTGTTCTTTTCTCAAAGAAAAGCTTTACTCCAAGTCCTCCAGAGGCGCGGCTAAAGCCGATTCGAAAGGCCTGACTAGAGTTTGTTGTTTCCAGCTCGAAAGCCAATGGAGAGTTGCTAGACCACCCTGGCTGAAAAAAACATTTGTATAATTTTTGTATAACTTTTCACAGTGTTTTTGTTACTTTTTTATTTTTATTTTATTTATTTTGGCCTAGTCTATATCTAATGGGTTCTTGTGGCAACATGTAATGAAAAAAGAAGTGTAATAATGGGAGTAAAAACTTGCCAATATTTTCATAATAATATAGAAAAACACCAACCTATTTGTTCCTCTGTATCTTCATCTTTTATTCTGCAGGATTCTTCCTTAATCTCCATCTTTACAATAATATGTCCGTAGTTTCTCCTGGAGTAATTCCTCCTGCTTGCTTCTTCTCCTGTGGGAAGATGGGAATATTCCCCAGCATTTAAACTCTCATGAACGGCTGTGGGAGCTTCACTGACTGAAGGAGTGAATTGTGGTCGTTGTTGCTCATTTAGCAGATGATCATCACACTTGTTGCAATCACTCGAGATTATCCACGGTTTAAGTGTTTTGCTCCAGTAGTCGTTTAGAAACAATTCCTCGAATTCATTTTATTTTTTGAGAGAGCAGGAGACAAGAAATAACTAAATAAATGTCTTTAAAAGAAAAACATATTAGGATAAAAATTTGAAACAATAAAAAAAAACCTACTAATAAAAATGTGCACACTCACGCATTTAAGCTTCGTAGCTGTTTATTTTAAAATACGTTTTTTTCCCCATTATAGTTTAATCTCGGAAGCTACACCAGTTATTTTGCCAAGAGATCTCTTATATATATTTTATGTGTCAGACATACGCAAGAAACAGGCATAAAAGACTAGAGGTGGTCTTTATTCCATAGCCTATTCGATTATGGTTCCCCTTCTCTGTTTATTTCGAATTTTTAAAGAGAAAATGAAGGAAAAAACCAACCTATTTGTTCCTCTGTATCTTCATCTTTTATTCTCCAGGGTTCTTTCTTAATCTCCATCTTTACAATACGTCTGTAGTTTCTCCTGGAGTAATTCCTCCTGCTTGCTTCTTCTTCTCCTGTGGGAAGATGGGAATATTCCCCAGTATTTAAACTCTCATGAACGGCTGTGGGAGCTTCACTGAATTGTGGTCGTTGTTGCTCATTTAGCAGACGATCATCACAATCACTCGAGATTATCCAAGTGTAAATGGTTTTCCAGAACAGTCGTTTAGAAACAATTCCATCAATTAAAAAAATACAAGCAAATTGTAATACCAACCATATATAATACCAATAACACCAACCCTTACACAAACTTGGTTAAATCTGACTGAACACCTTCCGAACTTTCGATCCTCCCTAAAAGCCCAATCTTAATGTCCAAACCAGCTAGATAGATCAGTGATTGTCGTAAAATACAGTCTTCTGTCACTAAACTGCAGGACATACGCAGCAATAATAAGAGTTATTAAAACTGCATTAAAAGGGGGAAGAGTGATACTGTTCAAGCGGCTTTCTGTGCGTTTCGAGACGAAGTGGAACATGGAGAAGAAAAGTGAACTTTGGGTTTGTGTCTAAAAACACACAGAAATATGCCTAAATGCCCAGCTTGGTGATCATCATTTACTCACCCTCAAGTTGTTTCAAATTATTTTGTTCTGCACCAAATAAAATATTTTGAAGCATGTCCAAAAATGTACTAGACTAGTTTATAGTTATTTTTCCATATGTTGCTGCAAGCTATCTCTATTACAGCCCATTTCCAACCACAGACAACAATTATTTGTTTGTAGCCTACAGTTATTTGTTATACAGAAATGTAGGGTTTTTCCCATCTTCATGAACATGCGACGCCTCCGCGATGTTTTGTCAACCACTTTTTTTATTTATTTTTTATTAACAACAAAATGAGTACAAACATTTGTGTATACATTAACATACAACATATATAACAAAGTATTTCATACTAGGGGGTATTGTAAACTTATAAAGGTATTATAGCACTTGCATATTTTCAATGTTTTAATTGCTTTTTGCTTCATAGAAAATCGGAGTGAATCAATATAAAGCTCAATTTCTTTCCTAAATAAAGTAAAATAAGTTTTTTTACAGGAGAATTTGCATTTATGAACATACAATTTTGCCATTGAAAGAATGAAATTAATTAAATAAATCTGATTGTGCTTAATTCTACTGTTCTCCCAAATACCAAATAAAATATGTTTCCACAACAACATAAATTGGTCATCAATGTTTCTTGTGATAAAATCACAGACATTTTGCCAAAATGGTCTTACAAATGGGCAATGCCAAAATAAATGAACCACAGTTTCAGGGCAACTGTCACAAAAGGCACAATTAACATCAATATCACTTTTAAATTTTATAAAGTACTGTTTTACAGGATATATTCTATGTATCAATTTATATGATACCTCCTTAAACCTTTGTTTGTAATTAAATATTGATTAGGTATAAGCCAAACCTTTTTCCACACAATAACTTCTGTAAAACGATTCCAGTATGAGTAAATATAAGGCAAAGAGATATCATTTCTTAGAAATAACTCTCTTATAGTTCTATTCTTTGCGTTAAGGGAAACGCAGAAGGTGGGGACAATTGTTGAGTATTAATTCTATTTTGATATTTAAACATCATACAGATTTCAGGAGAAATTGCTCCAAACACTTTTACATATCCCCCTGGTTTTTACAGGAATCTTATAATGCGCCAAAAATAATAGAATTTTTACTCATTGTAAGTAGAGCCAGACCGATATATCGGCAGGCCGATATTATCGACCGATATATAGGCATTTTCCAAACTATCGGTATCGGCAGTTATAATGGCCGATAAATGATCACGGTACCAAGTCCCGGTGGTACCGAATACCCGGTCAAACCCGGTTCTGGATGCGCATGCATGCACGAAAAACGTGAAGTTGCATCCTATTCATGAAAGCGCTGAGATATGGCAACCGGCGGCGCTGCTGATGTTGTGTCTGTGTATATCAAACTGTAAAACGACTATTTAAATATGAACCCTCTATGTTGTGCTTGTCTCTGTGTGAATGAACGGCAGAAATAATAAAGAAACAAAGAAATTTACAGAAATAATTATATTAGGCTAAATTTAATTTAAATTTAATTTAATCTAAATTTACAATCATGAATAATAAAGTACTTGAATTTAATTTAAAAACATTTTTTCCAAATAGTTAAATAAATTGGAAAAATACTTCAAACTGAGTTTGCTGTGGTACCAAAATTGGTACCGAGACCGTAACATTTTAATGGTATCGCTAAAGACTACTGGAATTTTGGTACAGTGACATCCCTAACTCCAAGTCCTCCAGAGTCGCGGCCAAAGCCGATTCGAAAGGCCTGACTAGAGTTTGTTTTGTTCCAGCTCGAAAGCCAACAGAGAGTTGCTAGACCACCCTGGCTGAAAATAAAACTTGCTGCCACTAGTGTGTGTCTACACTTCTAGGCTAGGATGTAGAAGGTTTAATGCCATTTTATTTTGTATAACTTTTCACACTGTTTTTGTTACTTTTTTATTTTAGGAAATGCAGAGGTTGATAAAAAGATTTTGTTTGTTATTTTGGCCTAGTCTATATCTAATGGTTCTTGTGGCAACATGTAATGAAAAAAGAAGTGTAATAATGGGAGTAAAAACTTGCCAATATTTTCATAATAATATAGAAAAACACCAACCTATTTGTTCCTCTGTATCTTCATCTTTTATTCTGCAGGGTTCTTCCTTAATCTCCATCTTTACAATAGTATGTCCGTAGTTTCTCCTGGAGTAATTCCTCCTGCTTGCTTCTTCTTCTGGGAAGATGGGAATATTCCCCAGCATTTAAACTCTCATGAACGGCTGTGGGAGCGTATGACACGCCAATTCGTATTTCCATTTTTGGCGTTATATCAAGACGCATAATCGCCTTTCAGCATTTTTATGAACGCCGTTGACTTAACGTTATAAATATATGACTTACCTCAACCCCGTCCCTAAACCTAACCGTCACTGGGGTTAATGGCATTTATGACTGTTCCCTTACCATCCTAGGGAAAAAAAAGATATGACTTACCTCAACCCCATCCCTAAACTTAACCGTCACTGGGGTTAATGGCATTTATGACTGGAGATTTGACTGCGTGTACAGACACGCGGAATGACGCGGACGTTAATGGCGTAGACGCATACACGTGGATACACGCGGATAGCTCAAAATGCGTAGAGATAACACGCCACCTGACTCGAAAGTGGCGTATATGTTAACGCAAAAGTCATGATGTCATGTTGGACTGAAGGAGTGAATTGTGGTCGTTGTTGCTCATTTAGCAGATGATCATCACACTTACAATCCCTCGAGATTATCCACGTGTAAAAAGTCCAGCTTTAAGTGTTTTGATCAAACAATCGTTTAGAAACAATTCAATTCCTCATGCTAATTTTATGTTGCTGATATGTTGTTAGATATGATTTACATGCATTAAAGACTGTTTACCAGGTTGCATTACATAAAATGAAAACACAACTCTAATAATCTTCACAAACTGGAATTTGAAAAACCAGTCAGTAACGAGTTTACATTTCACGAGAGTAATGAATATCAGTCGGTTCATTTCGATTCATTTCACTAAATAAATTCAGTGATTCACTAAATGAACTGATTCATTTAGTTGTTGGGATTTAGTTTAATAAATCATAAATGTACTCACAGTCTGAAAACAGCAGATTTAGAGCAGAATGAACGGCTGTGTTCCACTTCTTCTGTTTATGTTCCCTTCCCTCGCTCACTTCTCTTCTTCTTCTAGACTCGGATGCGTGTCATTCTTCTTCTTTTTTCGTTTTATGGCAGATTGCGACCATGACTTTAAAGGTGCATACCGCCACCAACTGTATCAGAGTATGTAATACGGGCTATTCGTTGGGACTACTTTGTATTATGAAAAAACTATATCCTCTTATATATTCCCATGTTTTTCAAAAATTGTACAACTGCTTTCTGTGTATCCTTTACCCCATCTCCTGTGCCTAATATAAACCTTTAAGGTTCCACTTTCTTCCTGCCTTACTTATCTTTTGTTTTATCTTTATCCTCTCATCTCTATATTTCTTTAAATGCATTAATACATGTTCTACATCTTCCTTGGATCTACATTCCAAACATTTATCTGATAGACTTTTGCCCATTAAAAACAATGTTCTCTTACGAGAGGTGCGTGAGCTAGCTTACGCTACGGGAAAGATTAATCTTTGCTGAGAAGTTGAAGCCAAAAAATTATTCCATAATTTGTAATCATTGTCAACACAGTATCTCTGAGGCAGACCATGAGCGGGGCTAGCTAGCAGCTCATTGGTTCGCTCAGAGAGAATGCACAAGCCTATAGGAGAGCGGCGCTGAGCCCGCAGCCAATGAGCGGTAGGCGCTCGCTCATTGCGTCAGAGCCCGCCGAAAGGGGCGTGGCTATAGTGTATAAAATCGGCTCTCCCAGGGCTGGACGTTGATTCTTTCATTCTTCAACGAGCTACACGCATCCGCTGTCCTGGGAAGAAGCCGCCGTCGTCGAGAAGGCCCCTTCTAGCGAGCTCTGGAGACTGAGGAAGCTGGCCGTCTGCCACCTTCAGCCGTCCTGCAAGCTAGCGCCGTCCGACGCCATATCCTTTCCATATTTCATTCACAAAAGAGCTCAAGCGTCTTTTTCAAGATGCCTCGAAATTCCTGCGGCTCCTGCCGCTCTCCACTCGAGGACGGAGATCGCCACCCCATCTGCGCTCTCTGCCTCGGATTGGAGCACGCAGAGCTCGCCCTCGCCAACAGAGGATGCGACCACTGCGAGGACCTGCCCTTGTCTTCCCTGCGGGCACGACTTCAGGCTGTCAAGACTGCTCCCGCGCCGCCTCTCACTTCGCCGCGGAAGAAGAAACGCCGCTCCCAGAGGCCGCCGGAGCCCCCTGCGGATCTATGCGGGCCGCCGTTGCCGCCCACCGACCGCTCTCCCTCTCCGCCCCAGCAGGACATGCAGTTGCCGCCGAGTGGCCGCTCTGTCGCCTCCGACGACACCGCGGAAGAGAAGGACTCTTGTTCGCTGCACGCTTCTAACAGCGAGGACTGGTCGTCGATTGGTTCTTCGACGAGAGAGTCTCCGGGGACCCGCGCCGGCATTGAGGAGGAACTATTGCGTCTCCTCTCACAGGCCGTCGATCGCCTGGGGCTCGAGTGGTCGCCTCCCCCCGTACAACCACTGAATCGCATGGATGGAAAATTCCTGCACCGGCGCCCTGCCCCCGCCTGCAGCCGGGCTGCACCATTCCTGCCAGAGCTTCACAATGAGCTCACTAAGTCCTGGAATGCCCCCTTTCGGCGCGAAACCGCTCCGACGTGTCCACCTCGCTGCGCTCGGTGGACAGAGCTGCCGAGAGGGGATATATAGCCATGCCGCCCGTCGAGGACCTGGTCGCCGCTCACCTTTGCCCGCCCTGTGCTAGATGGCGGTCTTCCCCTACGCTTCCTTCGAAAGCGTGCAGAGCGACCTCCACGTTTCACGCTCACGCTTACGCCGCCGGACAGGCCGCTTCAGCGCTGCACTCCATGTCTGTCCTCCAAGTGCTACAGAGCGACATCTTGTGCGAGATGGCGAAGAGCGGTAGGAACCCGCCCATCCTCTCGGATTTGATGAGCGCGACGGACCTCTCCCTTCGCGCCACTAAAGCCACCGCACAAGCCCTGGGGAGATGTATGGCCGCCCTCTGTGTCGCTGAAAGACACTTGTGGCTCACTCTTGCCGACATGGGAGACTCAGAACGTGCCGTGTTCCTCAATGCGCCTATCTCCCCGACCGGCCTCTTCGGATCTGCCGTCACGAGCATCGTCGACCGCTTCTCTGAGGTGCAGAAAGCCACCCAGGCCATGAACTTGTTACTGCCCCGCCGCGCCAGCACTTCTGCAGGCCGTTCTCGCGAGCCTCCTGCCAGAACCCCGCAACAGCGCCCGCCTCAGCAGGCTCATCAACCCCAGCGTAGACAGGGCGGCCGCCCTCGCTTTCGCTCTGACAGCCGCCACAGACAGCCTCCTCCCCGGGGGCCTCGACCCAAGATCACGCTGAAGCCTGATCAGCAAAAGTCTGCCTAGCACAGCTGAGAAAAAGACGGCCCTCTCCTGCTGCGGCCGGACCGCCGTCAAAGTTTCGTCCTCTGCTAGTCCCCGACGCCTCGCCGATTACAGTAGTGTTCACCGCCACAAAAAAGCCGGTTTCCCTGCCCGCTTGCGAGCGACAAAAAGCCGTTTTTACGGCTACCCAGAGAGTTCACAAAAAGAGCATAAAAGCCTCAAGTGTAAAAAATGTGCCCACAAGCATGTGTTCACTCATACACACAAGCACCATATGCCCCGTGTCTCCCACAGAGCCCATTCTCACAGAGCGTAGCAGAAAACAAAAACACACCCACGAGCCCATGCGCGTGTCCCCCCTCTGCTCGCTCTGTCTCACGGCCCAAAAACTCCTCTCTGAGTGTAAGTCCCGTTGCCACACACACTCCAAGCGTGCCCACACACAGTGTCCAGCCCGCTATGTGCAGCAATCAGGGCGAGATTGCCATTCAACCGCTAGCTGCATGCTGCGAAGCGTGGGAAGCCATCCCCGGCATCTCCCCGTGGGTTCTAAGCATTATAAAGAATGGCTATCTATTACAGTTTCGTCACCGCCCAGAAATGGCGAGGCTGCTGCAGAAGGGCGCAATAGAGAGAGTTCCGCCATCTATGACCGAGTCAAGTCAAGTCAAGTCACATTTATTTATATAGCGCTTTTCACAATACAGATTGTATCAAAGCAGCTTCACAGTGATAACATGAAAGTAGCACAACACAGATCAACAACATTGCTAAACACTAAATAACCCCAACTGAGCAAGCTCAAAGCAAGCCAAAAGCAAGGCGACAGTGGCAAGGAACCAAACTCCATCAGATTGGATGGAGAAAAAACCTTGGGAGAACCCAGGCTCAGTCGGGGGCCAGTTCTCCTCTGGCTTACATTCATATATAAACCCGAGTCAGGGTTTTACGGCCGTTATTTCCTTGTTTCCAAGAAAGACGGCGGCCTCAGGCCGATCTTAGATCTCAGGGTTTTGAACAAAGCGCTCATGAGGAGACAGTCAGAAAACTCCTCGCGCACGTGCGCCAGGGGGACTGTTTCATCTCTCTAGACCTGAAAGACACCTATTTTCAGATCCAGATAAATCCTCGTCACAGGCCATTCTTACATTTCGCCTTCGAGGGTCAAGTTTACCAATATGCCGTTCTCCCGTTCGGGCTATCCTTAGCACCCCGTACTTTCACGAAGTGCATGGATACAAGGCTCGCCCCCCTGCGGAGTCAGGGGCTGCGCATTTTAAACTATCTGGACGACTGGCTGATTCTAGCACAATCCCAGACGGAGCTTCTGTCGCACCGCGCAGTTCTCCTCAACCATCTGAAAGCGCTGGGACTCTCTGTCAACTGAACAAAGAGCTCTCTCCAGCCCATTCAAACTATTTCATTCCTAGGAATAGATTTGAACTCTATCACAATGAAGGCTCGCTTATTCACACAGCGCACGCGCCGTGTTCAGCGTCTAGCCGCCTCTTTTCGGATGGGTACACACCCCTGAAATCTTTTCAGAGGATGCTGGGTTATATGGCCTCAGCCTCCACGGTGCTACAGCTGGGTCTCCTGCACATGCGCCCCCTTCAACTCTGGTTAAAGAGCCGCGTATCCCACCGCGAGTGGACTACGGGCCGCCAGCTTATCAAGGTTACACAGACATGTATCACTGCACTGCAACCATGGTCAGTAACCGATTGGTTTCAGAGGGGCGTTACCATGGGAACCTTTTCTCGCCGAAAAGTCATCTCGACAGATGCATCCAACACGGGCTGGGGTGCGGCCTGCGAGGGCTCACCGGCCGCCGGCCAGTGGTCGAGCCAGGAGAGTTCCCTACAAATAAACTGTCTGGAAATGCTCGCGGTCGAGAAAGCGCTGCTGTTTTTCCTCCCGCGCAAACACGGTCACCACGTCCTGATTCGCTCGGACAATATGGCCGTGGTTTCCTACATCAACCGTCAGGGCGGGGTCAGATCCAAGAATCTCTTCCATCTGACGCGCCGCATCCTATTGTGGTCCCAGAGTCACCTGCTCTCGCTCAGAACGACGCACGTACCGGGCCATCTGAACGACGGTCCAGACATACTGTCCAGGAACCTTGTCTCCCCCGGAGAGTGGTCCCTGCACACTCAAACAGTTCTAACATTGTGGCGCCTATTCGGCAGAACAGAGATAGATCTTTTCGCGTCAGAAGAGAACGCTCACTGCCCGATATTCTTTTCAAAGAGCGAGGACGCGTTAGCCCAAGATTGGCCCCGCCGCCCGCTCTATGCTTTTCCCCCGATCTCTCTGCTAGCGCAGGTCATTCAGAGAATCAGGGACACACGCCACCCGGTGCTACTCATAGCCCCGCACTGGGAGAATCAGATTTGGTTCCCGGAGCTCACGCAGCTGGCGCAGACAGCCCCGTGGCCCATTCCAATCAGACCAGATCTCCTCACTCAAGCTCGCGGCACGATCTGGCATCCCCATCCACAGCGCTGGGCGCTTCATGCATGGGTACACCAACGACTACTCGTCGATTTGCCAGAAGGAGTTCTGAACACAATCAAACATGCCAGAGCGGAGTCTACTAGAAAGCTCTATGCTGCAAAATGGTCTGTGTTCTCTAGATGGGGCACCGACAAAAACTTGGACCCACGGACGTGCAAGGTTTCGTCTTTGCTCGTTTTCCTTCAGGAGATGCTGGATAAGGGCAGGTCCCCATCCACTCTAAAGGTTTACGTGGCAGCCGTCGCGGCGTTCGCTGAACCCCGGCGCGCCCAGTCTTTGGGCAAAGACGAGCTAATCAAGCCAGAAGTATGAACTCCCCTCGCCCCCCTACGGTGCCGGTCTGGGATCTTTCTATAGTTCTAGAAGCTTTGAAAGCCCCTCCGTTTGAACCACTCGAGTCCGTGGATCTAAAATATCTCTCGCTAAAAAACGTTTTTCTGATTGCCCTCGCCTCAGTAAAACGCGTGGGGGACATTTTCACGCGCTGTCTTCGAGCGCCGCGTGTCTTGAGTTTGGACCTAATGACTCTATTGTCATTCTTAAACCTAGACACGGTTATGTTCCAAAAGCGATTGGTACCCCCTGCAGGCCGCAAGTGTTTTCTCTATCGGCTCTGCCTGCATCCGATAGCGAACGTGACGCCGATCGCCTCTGCCCGGTCCGGGCTCTGAGAGTGTACACTACACGTGCTTCTGCGTTCAGACGCTCGGAGCAGCTGTTTGTGACGTTCGGCGGCCGCACCAAGGGTCTAGCCGCCTCTAAACAGACACTGTCTAGGTGGATAGTGGACGCTATCGCCTCTGCTTATGCCTCTAAAGACCTGCCTTGCCCGCTGGGCGTCAGGGCTCATTCCACCAGAGGCATGGCCTCATCGTGGGCATGGTCCTGCGGAATTTCCATTCACAACATTTGTGTGGCTGCGGGATGGGCCTCCCCGTCCACCTTTGTCAGATTCTATAACTTGGAAGTCCCCGCCTTACAGGCTAAATTACTGGCAGTCTAGTACGATACAGCTCTCCTATAAGAAGCTGCACTATTTGGAGTCCTATCACAACCGGCTCGCCCCTTGTGCTTCCCCTATGTGCTTATGCATTATACGATTACGGCCCGCTATGCCGGCCACCTTATGGGCGTATGCATTAGATTAGAACGGCCGCTATGCTGGCCGCCTTATTGTCTTCTTCCACCTTAAGTTTTTCCCCGGTGTTCCCCCCTGGGATGCTTAGTGGTTACATAGCGCGCACAGCGTTGACCAGTTGTTCCCGTAGCGTAAGCTAGCTTACGCAATACGAGAGAACCTCTCGTAAGAGAACGAATCGGTTACCTAACGTAACCTCGGTTCTCTCTAGATGAGGGAACGAGTATTGTGTTCCCGGCCGTGCTTGACCAGCCACCAGTGTTTTCGCTTCACGCTGAAAGAAATCAACGTCCAGCCCTGGGAGAGCCGGTTTTATACACTATAGCCACGCCCCTTTCGGCGGGCTCTGACGCAATGAGCGAGCGCCTACCGCTCATTGGCTGCGGGCTCAGCGCCGCTCTCCCATAGGCTCGTGCATTCTCTCTGAGCGAACCAATGAGCTGCTAGCTAGCCCCGCTCATGGTCTGCCTCAGAGATACTGCGTTGACAATGATTACAAATTATGGAATAATTTTTTGGCTTCAACTTCTCAGAAAAGATGAATCTTTCCCATAGCGTAAGCTAGCTTACGCAATACTCGTTCCCTCATCTAGAGAGAACCGAGGATACGTTAGGTAACCGATTCGTTTTATTTAAACCTGTGTGGTCAAATCTCAGCCTGGTTAAAACGCTCTCCTCACTTCTGTTACTTCTATTTACCCCCTGGACATTAATAGATGTTTGCAAGCTATAATATTTCCTTCCACTTTTATCCTTATCCCACCTATCCTGCCATTTCTTTATTATTTCTTTTTTGATTATCGCCTTAGTTTCTCCTTTTCCAATGGGTGTATTTATGATATCGTTCGTCCTGGTTGATTTTTTAGCTATTTTATCTGCTCCCTCATTCCCTTTAATACCTACATGGGCAGGAACCCAACAAAATCTCATGTCTATTCCTAGTCTCTGTAGTCTAAATAAGCTTTGTTGGATTTCAAGCATTCAATCTTCTCTATCAGATTTCATGTTTTGAATACTATAAAGGGCTGCTGCAGAATCAACACAACACACTCTGGCTGGTTTTACTTCCTCAACCCACTGCAATCCTACAATAATCGCCATCATCTCTGCTGTATATACCGAAGCTTGATCTGGTAATCTTTTCCCAATACTTACATTCATTGTTGGTATATATATTCCTATTCCTACTTTATCCTCTTCATCTTTAGATCCGTCTGTATATCTAAGTAACTATAATATTTGCTCCTTATATACTGGCTTGCCATATGGTGTCATTGCTTCAGTTGCTCGAGCGCCTCTAATGGCGGATAACAGGAAATGCGTCGCGCTAAAGTGAAAGTTTCTCATTTAAATAGATGCTGCCAATATATTCTAGCCGATCTTGAAAAGTTAAACTTCGTAATGAAATATAATTGACCTTTATCTGTGTGATTTTTCACATGCACATTTGCTTCCTTTAATTTTTTTGGATACAATTTAATCGATCATAATTTTTCCATTTTTCTTCATTTCTCATATAATTTCGTTCCTTTCTTGCGCATACTTGATGCATTCAAGAATCAGAGGCAATTTCTTTAACATGACATTTGTTCATATAACCCATTTGGATGATTCTCTATATTGTTTCAAGTCTGCTATTTAAATTGGAATGTCATAACCTCTTCTTTCCTTGATTTACCTGTATCTTATCTTTTATATTTGTTATTTGTTAATTGACCATAAAGAAATAAAAAAAAAATAATCGCTTTATTGCAGATAAAAATAAAAATTTAATTTCTGACCTGTTCAATGGAGCTTGTATCTCTATTGTTTCTCTTTGTAAAGCCTGTTTTGCTTATTTATCCACATCCTCATTTCCCTTTCCTCATGTGTGCTGGAACCCAAATACAACTGACTAAGATTTAATTTTTGAAAGATTACTGAATGTATTTTAATATACTAAACAGAATCTCTTGGTGGCTTGATTTAAAAATCTCAAGTTCTTTAAAACTGATATTACAGAGTCGGAAAAAATGAAAACAGGTTTATTTTACAGGTTTATTCTCTTTTTTTACTCTACCCAAGAGTATTGCCATCATTTAGATGCCAAAATTATTATATGTTCGCTTTATTTCACTGATCTGGAGTTATAAAAGTGCCCCAGTTGTCTTACGCTCTGGATCTTTTGAGCTGTCTGTAAATGTAAGTATATGCTGAGAATATTGACTGTGTTAACTGAAAATGTGTTTTTAATTATTAATTATTTTCATTTCATGAATATAGTGGCCAAAATGATCACATGCACAGAATCTTGTTCAAAAACCCTAATACACAATGAAATCAATTCACCAAGTTAATAACATTAAAGATTTGTTGTAAACTGTCTTTTATGTTATAAACTTAAAATGAAAGGTTAACACAAAAAAAGGTTTTATAAAAAGATAAACCTCATATTTCAGCATTTAAATCATCTCTATAAAAATAATGAGTCAATAAAGATACATTCCTGACATTTATAATGCACAGTAGCTTATCTTTAATTATTAATACTAAAATTCAGTCCGATTTCCCCATGGCTGTCGTTGCTATAAGTACAAACATGCACTGGGCTCAACCACAACGACAAAGAAGTTTTAGTAGCTAATGTATTTCCACCACAGAAAAACGCTTGCTGTAGCTCTGCTAAAAGATTTATTTACGGAGAAGAGAAAAAAAAAACACCCACGTGTTTGCGTGAACGTGCTGAAATGTTTATGAGCGCGCTTCCCGTGTGCCTATTTAAAATAACGACCTCGAGTGCAAAAAAGACGCGATACGTGAACCACCCCCCCCCCCCCTTAAAACCGATACTGGTGTTCGAGCACGAGCGCTCCTGTAAAAATTGGTTGCAATCTGAAACATCACAGATAGAGGCCGCTAAAAACTACATTTAGCACCTTTAAGACTTGTAAATCCAGAATGTGTGTCTCATAGCTTGAACTATTTTATTGAGTTTTGCCAACAAGGTTTTTGAGGCTAAATCATACACCACCACATACCATAATCAAATACACACCGGATCAGTGCCACATAAATTGTTTTAATGAAGAAAAACGTGCCCCCCATTCTGGCATTTCTGCACTATTTTGTTTACATGTTCATTCCATGCAAGTTTCATATCAAAATAAAAACCCTAAAATGTAAAAACCTTCTCCAGTGATCTCTCAAACACAGAAGCCCTGAACCAAAAAAAAAAAATACACATATGAAAGAGCTATATAAATGCCTCATTCATTCATTCATTCATAAAGCTGGATATCTCCATCCAGTCAGTTTTGACTTTAATCTAAAAAAAAAAAATATATATATATATATATATATAATTGTTAAAAAAAATCCAGCATTTCGAGATTGAAGTCGAAATGTTTCGAGATTAAATTCGAAACTTTTCAAGATGAAATTCGAAACATTTCGACTTTAATCTCGAAATGCTAGGTTTTCGTTTTATGTTTTTTACATTTTTTTTTTTTGCGTTGCGGTTCAGGGCTTCCGTACTCAGACTCTCTTCTGGAACAACTAATCACTGTTTAATCCCTAATACGCCCATTCTTCTACCTTAATAATTGTTTCTCGCATCTTCCTATTAATAAATGGCGCCATCTAGAGGAACATCTGATCTGTAATATTAACTATAAACATGACTTCATAAAGAAACTCTTGCAAGATAGAAAATATGAAACAAATCAGTAATTTATACTGGAACTTTAATGCGCCAGAATCTCATAATGTCAGATCACATCTATCGCTTCACGTTAATTTTTACATTCATAAGAACAATGTTATGAGAGTCACTTTTATCTTTTAAGGACAATTTGCTATTTATACTAATGAGATAAAATATTAAAATCAATATATATACTCATTTGATGAATACAGAGATGCATGCCCATGATTAGTAGTTTTTACTTGCATCAGATAAATATTTTAACACGTCTGAGCGGATCAACGCTGAAATACCACAATATGAAATACTACTAAAAAAAATAATACAGTTGCCAGCAAATTAGTGTAAAACCCCTTTGAAATATTTTCCTGTATGACATTCGTATTGATTTTTATTATGTATTTGATTTTTTTAATGAATTATTCAGTGAATTAATCTTTAGTTTTTATTGTTTTTTTTTTACCACATTGTTACAAGACCTTGTAATGAAGATCTTTCTTATATTTTAACTATATATCAGCTTTCCACTGACAAAATAAAATTTGTACTGTTTTTTTTTTGTGAAAGAAGAAAATTGCACTTTTTTAGTTTAAAAAAAACAGTGATTTATTAAAGCAGAGCTAATTCATTGCAATGCAGCTGCAATCAAAACTCTGATTAGTTGCCTGAAGAAATTTGTTCATTAAATCAATAAACTACGAGACTAAAACAACTAAACTCGTTCAGCATGTGGGTGGAGATTTAACAGACTGATGACCATTCAGTTAGTTTTACTACATTTACTCCCCAACAGAAACTAAAGCATTCCTATTAAATTGAGGCATTTTGACCTCCTCACAATTTACAACTTTAAACAATTTTCCCTGAATTGAACACACAGATTTCTCCGTCAGATGCTGTTGCTGCAAGAATACCATATTTTGCTTTATCAGAATAGCAAACTCTACTTGCTTGAAAGCGACGGATCTGAACAAGTTCTTTTTTTACTAGACAACTTCAGGCAACGCTTTTTCTTATGAATATTTCGCTTCAATTTCTCTCCAGTATGAGTTCTCTCATGAGATTTCACGGCTCCTATCTGAGAGAAACACTTTTCACAGTGTGAACACTTGTACGGTTTCTCTCCAGTGTGAATCCTCTGGTGTTTTTTCAAGTCGCTGGACAAAGTGAAGGTCTTCCCGCAGTAAGAGCACAAATGAGGTTTCACACCATTATGAAAATTCATATGCGATCGAAAATAAGGCAGATGTGGAAAACTCTTTCCACATACAGAACAAAGGTAAGGCCTCACACCAGAATGAACTTTAAGGTGTGATTTTAAGCCTGATTTAACAAAAAATGTTTTATCGCACTGATCACAGCTGAACGGCTTCACTTCGGCGTGAAAGATTGAATGAGCTTTGAGCTTGTTTTGGGATGGGAAACTCTTTCCACACTGAGTGCATGTGAATATTTCTCCAGTGTGAGATTTCATGTGCAAACGTAAGCTTATTTCCTTCATGAAACTCTTCCCACACTCAGAGCAGGTGAACGATTCTCCTTCGGTGTGAAATCTCATGTGCACGTTTAAGTGTCCTATCAGAGCGAAACTCCTTCCACACTGAGAGCACGAGAACAGATTTTCTCCAGTGTGAATCCTCATGTGTTCATTTAAGTTTCTTTTACGCATGAACGTCCTTCCACACTGAGAGCAAGGAAAAGGTCCTTTGTATACAGCTTTTTCAGCTAGTTTGTGTTTGCGGTTCGCTTCAGCCAGTTTGTGTATGCTGTTCTCTTCAGCTCGTTTTTGTTTTTGTTTGCGCTTCTCTTCAGCTAGTTTTTGTTTGCGCTTCTCTTTAGCTAGTTTGTGTTTGCGGTTCTCGTCAGCTAGCTTTTGTTTTTGTTTACTGTTCTCTTCAGCAAGTTTTTGTTTTTGTTTGCGCTTCTCTTCAGCAAGTTTTTGTTTTTGTTTGCGCTTCTCTTCAGCTAGTTTTTGTTTGCGCTTCTCTTCAGCTAGCTTTTGTTTTTGTTTGCGCTTCTCTTCAGCTAGTTTTTGTTTTTGTTTGCGCTTCACTTCAGCTAGTTTGTGTTTGCGCTTCTCTTCAGCTAGTTTGTGTTTGCGCTTCTCTTCAGCTAGTTTTTGTTTGCTGTTCCCTTTAATTAGTTTGTGTTTGCTGTTCTCTTCAGCTAGTTTTTGTTTGCGGTTCGCTTCAGTCTGTAAATTGGCAGCATTTCCATTTTTTAGTTGTTGAGGTTTTTGAAACTGTTGCCGTTTGTCTGCTTTTACTTCCGTCGAGTCTGAAATCAAAGCCAAAAATGAACAAACAGTAATAAGTGAGCTTATATACAAAAAAAAGACTTCACAGCTGAGTCTAGTGTCTAGATTTTGTAAGTGAGTTTTCATCTGAATGTTCATCAGTCATTAAAGAGAATGAAGGAAAACACCAACCTATTTGTTCCTCTGTATCTTCATCTTTTATTCTGCAGGGTTCTTCCTTAATCTCCATCTTTACAATAGTATGTCCGTAGTTTGTAGCTGCTTCTCCTGTGGGAAGATGTAAATATTCCTGAGCATTTAAACTCTCATGAACGTGAATGTGACCAGGATGTGTAAAAGTATCAATCAAATCAAAAATAGCTTAAATAAGTATTAATATTTCAATGATACAGTTGATTATGCAGAGTAATTTAATATTTGATTATTCAATTTATGTGGTATTTGTGGTATTTTTACTTGAATACTACTGTGAAACATATACCTGAAGAAAATAAACAGCATTGCTTAATTATCTTTAATCTGTAGTTTTTATTTATGCTACTGCTTCCAATGTGTTTAATCATTGTTTTATTTCAACAAACGACCTAATAAAAAAGTGAGTGAGCAAACATTGTTGAGTTTATTGTCATTTATTTAAAAAATATATGTATAAAATCATAAAGCATTTAATGTTTAAGTAACTTAAGTATGTTTTTTTTTTTTTTACCATATAGTGGTGTCAGTCCCACAGACTACTAGTTTTTGGCATCGTGATGTCCGTAATCTGGTGACTCACTGCATGGATCTGCGTCTGTCTGTGTGAATTGGTCTTTTATGTTCCTCATCAGTGATTAAAGAGAATGAAGGAAAACACCAACCTATTTGTTCCTCTGTATCTTCATCTTTTATTCTACAGGGTTCTTCCTTAATCTCCATCTTTACAATTATATGTCTGTAGTTTCTCCTGGAGTAATTCCTCCTGCTTGCTTCTTCTCCTGTGGGAAGATGGGAATATTCCCCAGCATTTAAACTCTCATGAACGGCTGTGGGAGTTTCACTGACTGAAGGAGTGAATTGTGGTCGTTGTTGCTCATTTAGCAGATGATCATCACACTTACAATCACTCGAGATTATCCACGGTTTAAGGCGTCGGCCAAGGATAGTTTGCAGTTTGAAACGGCCCAATTGTTCAAGCCATTAAATAAATCAGCATCTAAGTTTGAAAGCCGGTCACTAGTCAGGTCACGCTCTAGGCTCAAAGACTATTGTGATTTAAGAAATATTTCACAGTTCAGTCTTTAAGAGCACTAAATAATGAATTAAACAAAATAGTCATTTTTAGTCCGTTAACCGGTCCGATGAAGGCACCAGAGAGAACAAAGAGCACATGCTGACAGATTGAGAATTTTCCCCACTTATGTTATCTGAACATGTCTTTACCAAGTCATGTTTTTATTTTTATTTGCTCTGACGTTGTTCATTATGGAACTAAGCTGGCTGTGTGTCCCCAGCCAGACTTTCAACACTCTCATCAGTGCTTTTATAAGACTGCAGTCTCATGCTAATGTGCCAGTCTGCTGTTTTTGGCCTCCAACAAATTCAGATCTACTTGAAGTATTACATAACCCAACTCATCATGATAGTATTTACTTTCTTTTTTTTTCTCAAAGCTTATTCTACAACTTTTATTTTGTTCCCATCACTTCTGTAAAAACATATTTGTCCTTTGAGATTAGCCCAGTAATTCATCATTCATATTTTCCTTCTAATTTCTAGTGGCATCTCTCTTAAAGGTGCAATATGTAACTTTTCTTCTAAAATGAATCCTTTTTTATTTCCTGTGTGTAAAGGGGTTGTAATCACAGATTACAATGATTCACTTGTGGGGTTTTGCTATTACCTCTGAAGGCCAGTATTCCTATTTCTATGTGAAGTCTCCGGGTCGGATTTTCTGCGAAATACTTTGGATGTGACGTGCATGCGCGCTGCCGAGCCTCTCTCCTTTATTTACAGTCTATGCAACGGGACCGAGTCTTATAACACCAAAACACTCCTGTCTCCAGCACAACACAGACTCCAACACACTCACACTGCAGCACAACACACACTGCAGCACAACACACACTCCACATAAAAACGCAAAACAAAAATGTATCTGCTGAAGTTCGTCAGGCCAAACGTTAATCGGATCGACTTAAGACGAAACCACAAATCAACATCGGCAGAGCGTTTGAATTATGGAGAGACCTCCGCTATTTTTATTGCGATAAATTACAAGTTTTCAGATATGGTGAAATAATGCTAAACTGTAATGAAATAGCAAGGTAAACTACAACATATATTAGACATGAAATGAACACAAAAGACTGTTCCAGGATCACAAAAAGTAGGTGCTTTATGAGGCAACTTTTATTTTATGTACGAGATCTACTGTCTAATATCACTCATCCAGCTACTATCATATTGTTTATAATACACATTTCCAGACACATTCAGTACAGTAATGTTACTTCCTACGATCTTACTGTTACACTGAAATTGTTCAGTCTAGTTCACTAACCGTTTTCGTTATCATATTATACATTAAACATGTTGACATTGCTGAATGTGAAAATAGTTAGTGAAATTCCTTATGCTAGATAACACCACAAATGTAAAGTTATCATGGTACGAGTATGAATTTTTTTTCAATACACTTCCACAGACAGAACAGAATTTGTGTTTTTTTTGTGAAAGAAAATTGCACTTTTTATGTTTAAAAAACAGTGATTTATTAAAGCAGAGCTAATTCATTGCAATGCATAGCTACAATCAAAACTCTGATTAGTTGCCTGAAGAAATTTGTTTCATTAAATCAATAAACTAAAAGACTAAAACAACTAAACTCGTTCAGCATGTGGGTGGAGATTTAAAGCTACAATACCTAAGATTTAGATGGCGCTAGAGGGCGCTACATTCAAAACAACAACAGCGGCTTTGCTTGATGACAACGTGGAGAAACGCGGAATGATGGGAACTGTTGTTTTCAACTCCACCGTGGATAAATCAGTCAGACGGGAATCGAAAATTATATTGTCATGGATGAGGTAAAGTTCGATTTCTATAAATGTTGCGTTTACATGCTTGTTTTTCCTTAAACTGAAATAACCGCAAGAGAAGTCATGTTTAAAAGTAAATTAGTTATCACAGATGTTACTGTACGAGTCACTAGACGAAGCTATGATGGAGAGGGTTTGAAGGGGCAGGTCTCTTGCAAGGAGTTGACGTGGCTGGTCCTCCTTTTTGGTAACTTTATAAAAATAAAAAATCATGTACATTTGACACATCTTTTCATGTCGTACAAGTATTCAACCACAGCTACAGTTTCACAAAATTAACGTTAAGGGGGTCGCACACCGGACGAGAAGCTCAGCGCCGCGTCGCGTCACATATTAGGGACTTTAAGCAACAGCTGTTGATAGAACGGCAACGGCAGCCGGAAGTAAACAGTTAACTGCCGTAGCTAAAGAGCGCAAACATCACTAAGCAACAGTAAAGAGGACGGCATAGGGGATAATGTAATCATAAGACTAAATACAAAAAGAAAGCGATTTTAAAAAGTAAGAGAAGGGTTGATTTTGGCATTTAATAATATACAGAAACGATTACAATGCCACACAACCTAAACCATAACATTAACTTTCTTATTCTGTCACGTATTAACGACTACGGCAAATCAGCTGTTCTCCCGTAGTAGACGGTTACAGTAGAACGTCGCGAAGGAGCAGTTAATGTCGCGCATGCGCAATAGACCGTCAGAATGCCGTTGCCGTTCCACCAGAGGCTGTTGCTTAAAGTCCCTATTTAAAATTCGAACACATTATTCTCTTTAAGTGTACACATACTGGCGGTGCCATTCGGCGTCTGTCCGCGGCGCCCAGCAACGCCTCAGGACCGTGTTCAAAATCCTGCTGCGCCACAGAGCGCCATTTACATAGTTTTGTAAACAATTCTCAAATCGTTGCTAATGGATCCTGACTTCGCCCTATGCTCCAATATGCATTTAGTTTTGCATTCATTTCAGCTGCTTGAATGACAATTGCTGATGTTATTTTCAGGTGAGATTCTCAATTCAGTTAACGGATGATCTGAGGTAAAGTTTTCAGAATGCAGACTCAGCAACGATTGTATTTAATTGTACAGTACAATCATAACATAGAACAGACATTATCTTCATTTCCTGTCATTAAACATACAATATTTCTGGCCATACACTGATGAGAAAGTGTGCGTCCGGTGTTCGATAACGTTACTGTGGAGTTGTCCTAAACGTGGCGCGGCGCTTCTCGTCCGGTGTGCGACCCCCTTTACAGCCATCAGTTCACATTCCGAGAATAAATGAAAAGAATAATTGTGCTCCATTCCATAATAAATGCGCGAAACAAGCTGACGTTTGTTGCTTGATAGACGCTAACGCACAACTACAACTTCCGCATTTGTCCAGGACTACACGTAGTACGAGCGGAAACCGAGGTAAGCGGATATGACGCGATTGACTGGCGACTCCCAGCTCACCCCTGCTCACACGCCCCGTTTCCTTGGTTAAAATCTCAATTTTCTCGCGATTTAAACATTGTTTGAAACATTTGGAATATTGTAAGTTATTATCTTAACTAAATATATAACACTGGCCTTGTGATTTTGGTATATTTTAATGCAAAAATCTTAGGTATTCCACCTTTAACAGACTCATGATCAATCAGTTAGTTTTACTACATTTACTCCCCAACAGAAACTAAAGCATTCCTATTAAATTGAGGCATTTTGACCTCCTCACAATTTACAACTTTAAACAATTTTCCCTGAATTGAACACACAGATTTCTCCGTCAGATGCTGTTGCTGCAAGAATACCATATTTTGCTTTATCAGAATAGCAAACTCTACTTGCTTGAAAGCGACGGATCTGAACAAGTTCTTTTTTTACTAGACAACTTCAGGCAACGCTTTTTCTTATGAATATTTCGCTTCAATTTCTCTCCAGTATGAGTTCTCTCATGAGATTTCACGGCTCCTATCTGAGAGAAACACTTTTCACAGTGTGAACACTTGTACGGTTTCTCTCCAGTGTGAATCCTCTGGTGTTTTTTCAAGTCGCTGGACAAAGTGAAGGTCTTCCCGCAGTAAGAGCACAAATGAGGTTTCACACCATTATGAAAATTCATATGCAATCGAAAATAAGGCAGATGTGGAAAACTCTTTCCACATACAGAACAAAGGTAAGGCCTCACACCAGAATGAACTTTAAGGTGTGATTTTAAGCCTGATATAACAAAAAATGTTTTATCGCACTGATCACAGCTGAACGGCTTCACTTCGGCGTGAATGAGCGAATGAGCTTTGAGCCTTTTTTGGGATGGGAAACTCTTTCCACACTGAGTGCATGTGAACATTTCTCCAGTGTGAGATTTCATGTGCAAACGTAAGCTTATTTCCTTCATGAAACTCTTCCCACACTCAGAGCAGGTGAACGATCCTCCTCCAGTGTGAGATCTCATGTGCACGTTTAAGTGTCCTATCAGAGTGAAACTCCTTCCACACTGAGAGCACGAGAACAGATTTTCTCCAGTGTGAATCCTCATGTGTTCATTTAAGTTTCCTTTAAGCATGAACTTCTTTCCACACTGAGAGCAAGGAAAAGGTCCTTTGAATACAGCTTTTTCAGCTAGTTTGTGTTTGCGGTTCGCTTCAGCCCGTTTGTGTATGCTGTTCTCTTCAGCTCGTTTTTGTTTTTGTTTGCGCTTCTCTTCAGCTAGTTTTTGTTTGCGCTTCTCTTCAGCTCGTTTTTGTTTGCGCTTCTCTTCAGCTCGTTTTTGTTTGCGCTTCTCTTCAGCTAGTTTTTGTTTGCGCTTCTCTTCAGCTCGTTTTTGTTTTTGTTTGCGGTTCGCTTCAGCTCGTTTTTGCTTGCGCTTCTCTTCAGCTAGTTTGTGTTTGCTGTTCTCTTCAGCTAGTTTTTGTTTGTGGTTTTCTTCGGTCGGTGAAATGGCAGCATTTCCATTTTTTAGTTGTTGAGGTTTTTGAAACTGTTGGCGCTTGTCTGTTTTTACTTCCATTGAGTCTGAAATCAAAGCCAAAAATGAACAAACAGTAATAAGTGAGCTTATATACAAAAAAAGACTTCACAGCTGAGTCTAGTGTCTAGATTTTGTAAGTGAGTTTTCATCTGAATGTTCATCAGTCATTAAAGAGAATGAAGGAAAACACCAACCTATTTGTTCCTCTGTATCTTCATCTTTTATTCTGCAGGGTTCTTCCTTAATCTCCATCTTTACAATAGTAAGTCCGTAGTTTGTAGCTGCTTCTCCTGTGGGAAGATGTGAATATTCCCCAGCATTTAAACTCTCATGAACGTGAATGTGACCAGGATGTGTGAAAGCATGTCCCCATTCATTAAGTCTGAAGTGACATCAGCCTTTAAAACTGCTCTCTATGTTAATAATGATAATCAAACAATCAAAAATAGCTTAAATTAGGATTAATATTTCAATGATACAGTTATGATTATGCAGAGTAATTTAATATTTGAAATAAACAGCATTGCTTAATTATCTTTAATCTATAGTTTTTTTTATTTATGCTACAGCTTCCAATGTGTTTAATCGTTGTTTTATTGCTGATTATTGCAACAAATGACCTAATAAAAAAGTGAGTGAGCAAACATTTTGTTGAGTTTATTGCCATTTATTTAAAAAAAAATAATACGTATAAAAATATGTATAAAAACATATAAAGCAGTTAATGTTTAACTTTTTTCTTTTTTACCATATAGTGGTATCATATCGTGATGTCCGTAATCTGGTGACTCACTGCATGGATCTGCGTCTGTCTGTGTGAATTGGTCTTTTATGTTCCTCATCAGTCATTAAAGATAATGAAGGAAAACACCAACCTATTTGTTCCTCTGTCTCTTCATCTTTTATTCTGCAGGGTTCTTCCTTAATCTCCATCTTTACAATAGTACGTCCGTAGTTTGTAGCTGCTTCTCCTGTGGGAAGATGTGAATATTCCTGAGCATTTAAACTCTCATGAACGTGAATGTGACCAGGATGTGTAAAAGCATGTCCCCATTCATTAAGTCTGAAGTGACATCAGCCTTTAAAACTGCTGTCTAAAGGAGGATCTTTTGTGACGTCATTGTTTACGTTTGTCGCGTTGCATCATGGGAATCGTGTGGCAAGAAATCCCGCTAGATACCTGTAATTTGATTGTTTTGCATGTTTGGAGGAGGATTTAGAGAAGAGGATGGTTCACTCTTGCTGTGTGGTCGATTGTACGGCTTGTTGGGAGCCTGATAAAAAGTTCTTCATTTCATTTTAAATAAATAAGAACACTGATCAATGAAGACTTACCCGGCTTTGCAGTGAGCAGTGATTATTTCTCCGTTCTGCGATCACCCACGGGAGATGCGAATCACGCTGTAACTTTGCTTGGCCAGGTCTAACCTAACTTTACCTCTGCTTTAACCATAGGGCTTTAGACTGATCTCATGAAATGGCGTATGTATAACACGCCAATTCGTATTTCCAACACGCATAATCGCTTTTCAGCGTGTTTATGAACACCATTGACTTAATGTTACATTACTGTATATAAATATGACCTACCCCAACCCCGTCCCTAAACCTACCCGTCACTGTGATAATACCATTTATGAGTCTTCCCCTAACGTTACCATATCGCTCCCCAGATGTAGATCTACATTTTGCTTCGTTTCGCTTCATTTAATTGCATAGACATACACGCATAGCTCAAAATGCATAAAGATAACACGCCACTTGATTTGAAAGTGGCGTGTATGTTTAAACAAAAGTCATGATGTCATGTTGCTTTTAGCACTATCACTGCTTTCTGTTTGGCAGAAAAGATCGACACAACTTTTCGAGAAACAAAATAATCATAGGCCTCCCGACTTTTGAAAGCCTTTAATCTTTCATGAGTGAAGGGTCCAGGGGTTTCTATTAAATTGGAATAAATGTCTCCCCAGCAGATTATAGTGGCCAAGACACGGACGAGTCGGACTGACGTTTTTTGACATCCCAAATCACATATGGGCTTTGAATAACTTCAATTTTGTCACCAATACAAATTTTGAGCTTCTCTCCAAACCTCCTCCGGTCGTCAGATATTAAAGTGCTTATATATTGTGGATTTTGCCTGCTAAACTCTCTTGAAAGTGCTTGTCGCGTCTTTACAGCCGGTCATTCTATTGTTTTCTTGCCACCCAATGACTCGCGCATGCGTACAATGATGTCAACAAATATCCTCCTATTGGCTGTCTGTGTTAATAATGATAATCAAACAATCAAAAATAGCTTAAATTAGAATTAATATTTCAATGATAGATTTCAATGATTTTATTTATGCTACTGCTTCCAACGTATTTAATCGTTGTTTTATTGCTGATTATTGCAACAAATGACCTAATAAAAAAGTGAGTGAGCAAACATTTTGTTGAGTTTATTGTCATTTATTTAAAAAAAAAATATATGTATAAACACATATAAAGCAGTTAATGTTTAACTTTTTTTCTTTTTTACCATATAGTGGTATCGTATCGTGATGTCCGTAATCTGGTGACTCACTGCATGGATCTGCGTCTGTCTGTGTGAATTGGTCTTTTATGTTCCTCATCAGTCATTAAAGAGAATGAAGGAAAACACCAACCTATTTGTTCCTCTGTCTCTTCATCTTTTATTCTGCAGGGTTCTTCCTTAATCTCCATCTTTACAATAGTATGTCCGTAGTTTGTAGCTGCTTCTCCTGTGGGAAGATGGGAATATTCCCCAGCATTTAAACTCTCATGAACGTGACCAGGATGTATATATAAATACATATAAATGTAATGAATTATTATTAATTATGTGTAAAAGCATGTCCCCATTCATTACGTCTGAAGTGACATCAGCCTTTAAAACTATTGGCTGTCTGTGTTAATAATGACAATCAAACAATCAAAAATAGTGGTATTTTTACTTGAATACTACTGTGAGACATATACCTGAAGAAAATAAACAGCATTGCTTAATTATCTTTAATCTATAGTTTTTTTTATTTATGCTACTGCTTCCAATGTGTTTAATCGTTGTTTTATTGCTGATTATGGCAACAAATAACTTAATAAAAAAGTGAGTGAGCAAAAATTGAGTTTATTGTCATTTATTAAAAAAAATATGTATAAAAATATGTATAAAACATATAAAGCAGTTAATGTTTAAATATTGTTGTTAATGTTCAAGTAACTTAAGTATGTTTTTTTTTTCTTTTTTACCATATAGTGGTGTCAGTCCTACAGACTACTAGTTTTTGGTATCGTGATGTCCGTAATCTGGTGACTCACTGCATGGATCTGCGTCTGTCTGTGTGAATTGGTCTTTTATGTTCCTCATCAGTCATTAAAGAGAATGAAGGAAAACACCAACCTATTTGTTCCTCTGTATCTTCATCTTTTATTCTGCAGGGTTCTTCCTTAATCTCCATCTTTACAATAATATGTCTGTAGTTTCTCCTGGAGTAATTCCTCCTGCTTGCTTCTTCTTCTTCTGTGGGAAGATGGATATTCCCCAGCATTTAAACTCTCATGAACAGCTGTGGTAGTTTCACTGACTGAAGGAGTGAATTGTGGTCGTTGTTGCTCATTTAGCAGATGATCATCACACTTACAATCACTCGAGATTATCCACGGTTTAAGGCGTCGGCCAAGAATAGTTTGCAGTTTGAAACGGCCCAATTGTTCGAGCCATTAAATAAATCAGCATCTAAGTTTGAAAGCCGGTCACTAGTCAGGTCACGCTCTAGGCTCAAAGACTATTGTGATTTAAGAAATATTTCACAGTTCAGTCTTTCAGAGCACTAAATAATGAATTTAACAAATTAGTCATTTTTAGTCCGTTAACCGGTCCGATGAAGGCACCAGAGAGAACAAAGAGCATATGCTGATTGAGAATTTTCTCCATTTATGTTATCTGAACATGTCGTTTACCAAGTCATGTTTTTATTTTTATTTAAAGAAAAAGAAAAAAGAAACCTCTTTCCACTTGACTGCTTAGGCCCCATCCACACTACTACACTTTATTTTATCTTTTGATATGCTTGCACCTCCCGTTCAGACTAAAACGGCAAAACAAAGACCTAAAACGGAGAAGTTTAGAAACGCTCCCCGTTTTGCGCATTAAATCTCCGAAGGCCGTTTTAGTGAAGACGGGGCAAAAAGGAGGACTTTAGAAAGGATGACGCAGAGTAGGGGTGGGCGGAGTGACCAAAAGTTTCTTTCATGGTATAACTGCTTATATTTCACAGTAACAATATATTTCACAATAACAATATATTTCACAATATAGTTATTTATATATATATATATATATATATATATACACAGTTATCCTCGAAAAATCGTCAAAATACTTAGAATTAGAAATCATTATAACAAAAAATATAAATGTTTATTTTATTTGGTAAATTATTTCATTGGTAAACTATTTTGATAGCAAAATATAGTAAACAAAACATCATTTTTTTGATGAACTTCCCACAACACACTGATATTCAATACAACTCATCGGTACATTTAAACTTTAAAAAAAGTGTTGCTGAATAATTTTCAGTCTCATGCATTGCTTTACTTCATCAATCAGTTAATAATATAATAACAGTATAATATCTAAATATTTTATATTGAACTATTCTATTCATAATAAATTAGTTACTTCCTTTTAATTTTGTAGGATATTAGTAATACTAGTTATGTTTAAATGTGTTCCCCGGTCTATTTTTACCATATGTGCTTATTATACTGCGTTTTTAAGGGACTTGTTTTGCTCTTTTTGTGATATCCGGCAACCCGTCCGTCACCCTGAGCTTTAATCAAGAGTTCAGAAGTGTCAAGTTCATCAGGTTCAGAAGTGACTAGAAGGAGAGCAGCAATATGAAAACCAAACAGCAGCTACTGTTAGTGTTGACTAAGTAGTTTAAAGGTTCTCTAAGCGATGTGGGGCCAAAACATTTTTTGTCACATACATCAAACGTCTCCTCACTATCGGCTAGCTGCCTGTCCCCTAAACACACTGTAAAAAAACGCGGTCTCTGTAGACACCACAGGCTCCACAAACAGCAACAAAACAATCATGTCTCACCCGGACCACGAAACCTAACAAACAGCGTTCCAGCCAATCACTGGCAAGAAGTATTAGAGGGTGGGTCTGGGGGGTTATTGCGCGTGCACATGAAGGGTGTGTGTGTGTGTGTGAAGGAGAGCAGCGAAGCATCAGAGGGAAGTTTGAAAAATGGCCGACACACGACCAAATAGACGTCGTTCTGAAGAACAAATTAAAAAGAAGGAGGAGTCGGATAAAGAACGTGCGAAGTTCCGAATTTACATCGGTAGCAAAGCTTTTGAACGATGGCGAGAACTCCGGCGGCAGAAGGGCTTCCAGTCCGTTTTTCCAGTTCCAGTTTTTGCTGGACAGGTGGGTAACGTTAAATTGTTTTTTTTTTCATCTAAATTGATGCTTTATGTTCGCCAAACCCACACAAGGATATAATTAGCTAGAACTATGCACGTTCACAATTATTTCAGGAAGGACGGAAGGGAGGGGGAGGAGATGAGATGCGGCGGAGGGAGGGTCTAATCATGAGTGACTGATTACCATGGAAATGTGAAAGTCACGTATATAGATAAACTATCCTTGACTCTTTGGATTTTAAATCTCGATGTAGGGTATACAAACCTGCGAAAACTTCAGCTTGTCGTTGACACACTTGCCCTATGAAAAAGTGCGGGGGACGAATTTACATTGTATAAAAAGTGTGTGTGTGTGTGGGGGGGGGGGGGGGGGCACATCCCCCGCGTAATCATCGCTTATGCACTTAAAGGACCACAGGTTTTAAAGTGCACAGCAGCAACAAAAAATACAAATAACTAACAACTTCCACATCTGTATATATCTAGAACTTTGCTTTTTTTCTGGGATGCTTAGTTAGATTTTGTGGGTATTTAGAGAAGAAGAGAGAGATAGAGAAAGAGAGAGTAGAGATTTTTAGATTAATTCCTCTCCCAAAGCTTACTTCTTACGCATAAATATTTGAATTATTTTAAACAGATTAAGAATTGCATGGATGTATACCTAATACAAATGTACCTAGTAACGGATGTACCTAATACAAATAAAACATCTCCAGTTAACTAGCAGCGGATTCAAAATCAAATCGAAATCTAGCACTAAAATGTGTTTGTTTTTGAACTCAAGCTGCGCGCTCATTGCCGTGGCGATCAGTGGATACAGTGTTCTCTGTATCTCGCGCAGTCTTTACTCGGACGTGCACTTCAATCTATCGCCGTTGTGGACAGACTCTATAGACGAATCCGGCGAAACTACCGGAAGTAAGCGGGGCGCCATTACTGAGCTGTTGCTGGGTAGCGTTGCGCCATTGCCTCCTATTGTTTTAGTTGCAACTTGCGTCCACTGGAATAAACAGCCCGCGATTTACGACTGTCACTAACGTTACAACGTTATCCCTTGTATAATGTCGAGTGGGTAAACAGTTTCCGTTATAAATTGTTTCAATGGTGGCAGTAAAATTTAAATTTTGAAGAGAAAACACTGTGAATACCCCGGGTCGACTGCCCCTGTCTGGTGCCGTACGGTTTACAGATTTCCTGGGCGAGTACAAGACGTGGACATTCGCGTATAATAACAATTATTTAATGACATAAGTAAAAAAAATATAGTAAATATGTGATATAGTGATCAGCAAAATCTCCTCTCTTGCTATTTTTTCTATTCAATTAACATGCTATGGTCATTAAATGGCTTTCCTGAGCTAAATGTAACGTTATGTGACATAATTGTTTTCCTGCTGTTATATTGACCTCTTTCCATGGTTTAAAAACACTAATTGGTCGATATTATGTATACTTTCTATCTGTAACGTTACCTTACCCTTGCCTGTTGCAATGTGAAAATGAGATAAATAATGGACACAAATGAAAAACATGAATTTGTTTATTTGATTTCATTCATTTATTTATTTATTGTTGCCAAATGGACAGATCTTTTTATAGTTTCCTCGTTAGCAAACGTTAGCCTAGCTAGCTTGCCAAGCTATTTTCATAAATAACGTTAATCTGTAAGATCGTTTGTACCTTCATCTGTGACTGGAGGCCACTGCAGTCACAGATCAAACCAACAAGTCATTCTGCCTGGCTGTAGCTGTCATCGAGGGTGCGTTCGCGTTATCACCGAGGTTTGTTTACATACCGGTGCATATGTCTATATGCCTGTGTAACAGCTCAGTAATGGCGTTGCCACAAGATGGCAGCCTACACAGAACGCTCGTCGGATTCGTCTATTCTTTCCAGTGATTTTACGGGTTGATAGGCTGCACAGTTTGACAAGCGGAAAGCAGCGTGGTACACACATTGCATATGGATTGCTAGTAAATTGCTTTTTCACACACCTTGTAGAATTGCCAGACTGCTGAAGCCATATTTACCAGGGCATAAAAATTTGTCTCCCGAGTTTTGCGTCATCTGATCGGCCTTTATAGAGACCGCCGATCACACATCCCAAAGCAATTATCAGCCGATTGTGATTGGCGACCAATCAATCGGAGCACCCTTATTTTCTAATAAAGAGATTTACCACTAGCTCCAGCTGGAGAACACTCAATTCTCACCGGCTTCTCTTTTGCCGGGATGTTTCCTCTTTAAGTGCTCCAACATGCATGTTGTGCTCCTGTGAAAAGCAAGTTCCGCCTTGCATGTATTTCACACGACAGCTTTCTTGGTTTGAAGTTTTGCGAAACTCTCCCAAACTTTGCTAGTTCAGATTCGTTTGCACTCCGTCATAATTCGCACTGTTTTTTCTTTGACCGCAATAGCATTTGTAAAGGGCTGCATTACACTCTAGCGCTACAGCGCAGTAGTGGTCAAATCGTGATATTGTACGCCCTTACATTAGTCACGTGAGATCAAACGACTACTCGACAACAAGGATATTTGTCGACAATTTCTTAGTCGACGTTGTCGACAATGTTGACTAATCGTTTCAGCCCTACTGATTAGTACTCTTGTTATTGACCGACCGTAAAACAGTATGTTACAGGAATAACCAACCCGTCGATCTTGATCATTTTAAGTCAATCGCGAAGAGTTTTCAAAATCAGAAAAAAAGGCTATTGTGTGTACTAAATGGTGTCTATGGGATGCGGAGGCGCGCACGCGCTGTTACAATCATGTCATTTTTGATCGCACCTTTGCGATCATGCGGATCATTGCGATTTTACTACCCTGTTAGAAAAAAATTATAGTTGCATAGTTTCATGTGGTTCTTCTCCCTCACTGTATTATGGGTTTGCTATGTGGGGAGAAATGTGCAGGCTACGTTTGTGAGACAATCAGCTGATTATTATTACATTATATTCATTAGATCCAATACCCACTAAACTACTGAAAGAAATGTTACCTGTAGTGGAAGAGCCTCTCCTCAATATTATTAACTTGTCTGTATCTTAAGGTCATGTTCCTAAAATATTCAAGCTGGCAGTAATAAAGCCTCTCATTAAGAAACCACCAAATGATCCAAATAACTTGGCAAATTATAGACCCATTTCAAATCTTCCATTTATGTCCAAAATACTAGAAAAAGTAGTGTCCGCTCAATTGTGCTCTTTTTTGCAAGAAAATGATATCTATGAAAAAATTCCAGTCAGGCTTCAGACCGCATCATAGTACAGAAACTGCGCTAGTTAAAATTACAAATGATTTACTTTTAGCTTCTGACCAAGGCCGTGTCTCAATACTAGTCCTACTTGATCTTAGCGCTGCGTTCGACACTATAGATCGTAAAATACTCTTGGATCGACTACAAAACTACACTGGTGTCCAGGGACAGGCATTAAGCTGGTTTAGATCGTACTTATCGGACCGTTATCATTTTGTCTGTTTAAACAGGGAAAAATCAAAGATAACGTCTGTAGACTATGGAGTACCGCAAGGATCGGTTTTAGGCCCTCTGCTATTCTCAATATATATGCTGCCACTTGGTAATATTATGAGAAAACACGGAATTAATTTCCACTGTTACGCTGACGACACTCAATTATATATTTCATCACCACCAGACGAAAACACTAACTCATCTAAATTGACAGAGTGTCTCAAAGATATAAAATGCTGGATGACGTGTAATTTCCTGTTATTAAATTCAGATAAAACGGAGGTATTACTTATTGGTCCAAAAAACTACTCACAAAACCTCTTACAATACAACTTTAATATAGACGGATGTCCTGTTACTTTATCCACTACATTAAAAGACCTGGGTGTTATACTAGACCACAACTTGTCTTTCGAAAATCATATTTCATATGTTACAAGAACAGCCTTTTTCCACCTTAGAAACATTGCCTAAGCTACATAACATGCTATCTGTTTCTGATGCAGAAAAGTTAGTTCATGCATTCATGACCTCTAGATTAGATTACTGTAATGCTTTATTAGCCGGTTGTCCTGCATCCTTAATAAAAAAGCAACAGTTAGTACAAAACGCAGCTGCTAGAGTTCTTACTAGGTCAAGAAAATATGATCATATAACACCGATTTTATCATCTCTACACTGGTTACCTATTAAGTTCCGTATCAATTACAAAGTACCACTATTGACCTATAAAGCCCTAAATGGTTTAGCTCCTGTGTATTTAATGGACCTTCTTTCGCTCTAAAAATGACGCCACACCACCACAACAAATAACTAACTAAGAACAAACCTATTTTAAAAACAAACACTTGAAATTACATCAGCATGATAAAGACTACAGTAAATGACAGAAATCATCTTTGGAAAAAAGATATTTGAAGTGTAATTTAATTGTTTAGTTGTGAAGTGTAATTGTTAATTGTCTCACGTGACGTTGAATAACACGGGGAGGCGGGGTTTATGACCTATACTAGATACGGCCACCGGGGGACGATCAAAGCATTTTGGCTTCAATTTTCAGTGCTTGTGCGGCACGCTTGATTTACACCAGCCAGTTTCAAAAGAAGCTCTCCGCGAGCCTTACTAAAGATGGGTGACAAATCTATTTTTGACGGACGCCGCGTCCAAGCTGCACCGTAAATACAAAATAAAAGTAAAAAAACACTGTCAATTTCAAAATAAACATCCTGTGCAGACCCCAAATTGTATTGCACACCAATTGGTAGAAACCATAGACTGTAAAGTAGAAACCCAGAAATCAATCCATGTCAGACAGGCAAATCGCATGGACTCGCGCATCCAGTGGCTTTGCTTCTGAAATGCTCCTGGTGTGAGCTGGCACCGCGTGGAGCAGTGTTGTAGTCGAGACCACCTCACTCGAGTCCGAGTCGAGACCAGAGAGAGTCGAGTCCGAGTCAAGACCGAGATCAGTGAGGGTTATTACCTAATTTACTTTTATTTACTTAAAGAAATCCTATTTTTAATTTTACTGAATTTACTTAGAGTTTAAAAAATATGATCAGTTTAGGGCAAAAAGGCCACATAGTAGGTGGTGTTAAAAGTAATTTTATTACAATTTGTCATGCGCAGTTGCGCACTAGAAAATCACCAATCACTGGGCGTGTCAATCAATTCAAAGAAATATTTTATTAACATACATTAATAATCATGAAAAATATTTTGAATTGAACTCGAGTGGACTCGGGAACAAGTCCGAGTCCTAAAAAAAAAATGTTCGAGTACGAGTCAATGCCGAGTCCAAATGCACACGAGTCCATGACAAGACCAAGACCATTAAAATATGGTCTCGAGACCGAGTCCGAGACAAGTCCGAGTCTCGAGTACTACAACACTGGCGTGGAGGACAGAATAAAAACTTTTTGGAGCCATAACGCGCCGCAGACGTGTGCAGTAAAAATAAGGGTCACACCACAAGCATGAGCGGGGTGCATTCAGCGTGCACGTTAGTCAATGTGCGCATTCACACCGGGACCAGGAGCGTCGCACGAGCAGCAGTGAAGAGTGGGTTTCGGCATCGACTCTATTGTTCCAGCACTGTTCACGCTCAGTTAAAGTGAAAGCACACTTTTGATGGACAAAATAAATATGATTTCAACACAATAAAAGTGCCTAAAATTCAAAGAATAAGCATGTCTAGTGAGTTAACCAGAAATGGAAAAGAAAAGAAAACAAAAGACTCAAAAATATTTCTAGAAAATGTACCTATTTAAACTTGTTAATTCAGTTTGGGTAAAAGGATATGGGGTTTTATACAAAAAAATATATAGAAAATATAAATATTTGTGTTAGCTGTAAAGTGGTTAGAAAAAAATTAATTCAGAATCGACAGGTCAAACTCAATGAAAAAAACTAAATCGGCCTTGAAAAGCAGCCCGTGAAAGTTTTAAAGAAGGGTTAACAGACCAAAACTGTACTTTGAAAGATTTCACAAATCAGAAAAGTGTAGTTAAGGAAGGTTTAACTGGCCAAAATGTATTGTACAATATTCCATATATCAGAAAAGTAAAGTTAGGAAGTCATGGAAGTGTTAACAGACCAAAACTTTGCTGTGAAAGATTTCATAAATCAGAAGTCAAAGAAGGGTTAATTAAAGTACACTATGTATGTAATGGGAATTGTCACAAGTTTTCTCACAAGTTTTCTCAATTTATACACAATTTAAACCCAGTTGCCTGAAGAAAATGTGTTCAGTAATAACGTAAATCAAAGTATGAGGTTTTGTTCTTTTTTTCTTATGTAACGTACATGATAAAAGAGTGCATCACCTCTTAACAGCCAGACCAGAAGAGAACAGACTGATTTCCGTGTTTCCGCACTGAGATCAGGAGGAAGAGTACGTCTCTCTGTCGATGTGTCGGATCCCACAGGCGCTTCCCTTCCACTTCACTTTGTCTCGGTCATCAGGTCTGAAACAAAGATACTAAAATTAGACAATTTCTGTCCCTTTATTCCTATTCCGTGCTGCTACAATTTGTATTCTTGTATAATTATTACACCCATCAAAGCTTTTTCATCAACAGACAACAATTTAGAAAATGAATAATGATTTTGCTATAAAACTTTTTTTTTAATCCAGCAAATGTTAGAAACTACTTATTTTATGATCTGATGAGGCTTGTTACAGATTGAGGTAAAAATACATTATTTTTCAATATTCTAAAAACCATATATTGCTGCAATCGTGTGTTTGTGTTTATTGCACGTAGTTATCTTCTTCGTAAAATGTTGTGATATTTGTACATTTTGTGATCAACAACATAATATTAGCCTACAGAATTTTTCCATTTAAAAATGTAATTATGGTGATCATAAACCACTGTTTTTAATTTTGAAATCAGAAGTTCAGCAATGCGTAAACAAGACATTTTATAAATCTCAAAAACAAAATGCTGTAAAATGTCAAATTGATTAAACGTGCATCTAACTTAAAAATCGTTTACATGGTGTATATATTATAGTACAGAATATCTATGTAAATATTATGTAAACAAAAACTTTTGTTAGATGCAATTAATCGATTTCACAGCACTAAATGTAAATATATATATATATATGGTTTTTTTTTTTTTACTTTTCTCTAAAACTGTCTTTATATACCACTATTGTTAGATTTTGAAAGCTCTAATAAAAGAAAAGTCTAACTTGTACTTTATGCACGAAGGCACACTTTGGCTTCGAGTATGAATTAGATTAGAACATACATTATTGCAATATTGTAATTAGGTTTTAATGACAATTAAAATGCGAAACGGTAATAATAAACATCTGGAATAAAAATAAAAAATAAATAACTTAAAGTAAGTTTCATCCTTATTGCAAGACATTGCCCTGTTTATTCTCTTTCTGGCTCACTTCAGTTAATTATAGCCCAACATAAAAAATTATACATTTATTTTCAACCAAACACTTTAACACAACTCTACGTACCGTGAGTATCTTTATATTACTATAATTATAAACAAAATGCCAATTGTTCTATCTGTCGATACTAATCATTGCTACATGCTAATGTTGCAAACAAACCCATCTTACACTCGCTAGATCCCGTTTTATTTCAACTTTTATTTTAGCAGGAGTTTTAAAGTAGCTTCAACGGCGTTTAAAGTTAAAGGTTGCACTTTATCACTTAGCTGAACTGTGCACATTCATTTTTAACACTTACTTGAAATGCTTTTGATTCGTCAACACGTCCTTGTTCGAATCATGAGCGCGCGCGAGATCATGATTGACAGGCCAAGGCCACTTCAGGAGCCAATCAGATTTCAGTTCTGGCCAGTACCCCTCTGGCCCCGCCCCTTCTTCTTCTTCTTCTTCCATGGATTTATTGGCGGGTTGCATACCAACTTTATGGTGCATACCGCCACCACCTGTGCTGGAGTGTGAAGTGATTTCAGTCTGACTAGAAGTATGTTAAAAGAGGACTATATTCTAGTCCTAGACCAACACCATGCTTTATGAATTTTAAAACTGACCTTACAATTTCCCTGGATCCTTGTTTTGTGTTCAATATGTTATTGATTGTAAATTCTTTGCATCGCATTTCCTTTAGTTTACTTATTAAATCCTTTCTTTCCTGTTCATACCTGGAACAAAATAACACATGTTGAACTGTTTCCTTTACTTGGCATATTTCGCATAAACCAGTACCATGTTTCCCTAATATGAAGTGTTGAATTAAGTTTTGTATGTCCCATAGTCTTGTTAAAATAACCTGATCTTCTCTCTTCAAATTTTGTGTCAATATACTTTGTCTTACAGTATTATGTAGATTATAGACCATTTTGCAAGATGTAAACAACACTGGTCCAGAAACACTTCCTGTTTCAGTTTGTAACTGTTTTCTTTATTTCACATGTAAAGAAAACCTCTTAAAGATGTTTGTTTAACTTTTTGATTCAGTTTTATGTTCTGTTGGTTGTATTTTATCCCAGCTTTTATGTAGTGTTAAAAACTGAAACAGGAAGTGCTTCTGGACCAGTGTTGTTTACATCTTGCAAAATGGTCTATAAAAATGTCTTCCTGTTTTACATTCATTCCACTTTCTTTGCCATTTCTGGTTGCAGGCAGTTTTAATAATACTCTTCCCTTCCATCCTGCTTAATGCAACTGTAATAGTAGGAATGTTCAATCTAAGTGATTCTTTAGCCATTCTATCAGCTCTTTCATTACCTGGAATATCTGCATGTGCTGGTACCCAAACAAATTTTATTATTGTTCCAGTTTGCCTTAATCGATACAACATATTCAATATTTCTATATAGATGTCATATCTAACTGTTTGATATGTTTGTAGGCTTATAAGTGATGCCATTGAATCTGAACATATAACAACTTTATTTGGCATCACTTCTTCCACCCAACTAAGCGCCATCTGAATTGCCACCAATTCCGCTGTATACAAAGAAGTCCCATCTGTTAATCTTCCATATTTCCCTATTTTAAATTCAGGAACATAAAATGCTGATCCAGTACGACCTATCTCTGGGTTTCTTGATCCATCTGTGTATACAGGCAGAAATGAGAAATAAACTGTTCTTAAAAATTCAATTGTATTAATATCAAATTGTCCTTTTTTAACACTCTCATGAATTTGTAGATCAACTTCAGGTTGGGTAAAAAACCAGGGGGATATTGGAGAAATGGTAGTCGTTGATGAAAATAATATATTATTTAGCGACATTTCTGTAGCCCATTCCTTTGGATTCCAAGCAAATCCTGTTCCTGTTAAATTTATAGTTTCCCAACTCCCCTCTACTATTGCATTTGTTTATGCCCAAGTAAATTGATCCAATAAGCAACAGATAATTTTTGACGTCTTATTTCTAACGGGGGCTCTCCTGTTTCCACTTGCATTGCTGAGATTGGAGTTGTTCTAATTGCTCCAGTGATGCATCTCAAAGCTCGAGCCTGAATTAAGTCTAACCTTTTTAGCATACTAATTGATGCTGATCCATAAATAATGCATCCATAATCCAAAATGGATCGTAATAGAGCACAATATATATTGATTAAAGATTGTTTATCAGTCCCTAAAAAGTGGCTAATTCGTAACAATTCATATGACCTCACTCGTACGAATTAATACGATTTTGCTAAATCGTACATATTTTACGAATTGGCCAATTCGTATGAATTCGTACGAATGACCTACCCCTTACCCCGCCCCTAAACCTAACCATCACGTGGGTTTAGACAAATCGTACGAATTAGTACGAGTGAGGTCGTACGAATTAGTACGAATTAGCCACTTTTTAATCATGCGTCGAATTCGTACGAATTGGTCGTAAGATAGTGTTGATACATCTCATTAGATTTAGTACTTTGCTGCATTTCTCTTCAATATATTTGATATGAATTTTCCAAGTCAATTTTGAGTCATACCATAAACCTAAATATTTAAAAATTTGTGACCCTTTCTAGTGGTTGTTTATATAAATAAAGTTTAATATTTTCTGAAATCCTCTTTTTAGTAAAAAAACTGACAGCACATTTTGGAAATAGAGAATCTAAATCCCCATTCCACTGACTATTTCTCAACATTCTCAATTGCTTCTTGTAATTTTTTCACAATATATTCAACATTTCTTCCCCTCTTCCAAATTGCTCCGTCATCTGCATATAATGGTGTTTTAATTCCTGGATGCATTCCTACATATATATCATTGATCATTATGTTAAATAATACACTTCCCACTCCTACATTCACCATCTGAGATAATGAATTGCCTACCTTGACTTGAATCGAACGTCCAAATAAGAAACTTAAAACCCAATTATAAAATCTTCCTTTAATTCCAATTCTTTGCAACTTTAAAAGCAACCCTTCTCTCCACATCACATCATATGCTTTTTCAATGTCAAAGTATACTGCCACTAACACCTCTTTCATTGCTAAAGCCTTTTTAACATCCGTTTCTAATCTTATTAGTGCGTCTAAAGTGGATCCACCTGGTCGAAAACCATACTGATCAGGAGCTGTTAATCCTTTGCTTTCGAACACGTAATGAAGTCGATTAACAATCATTTTTTTCCATTACTTTACAAAGGTTAGACGTCAGAGCTATCGGCCTATAATTTCCAGCAATTGCTGAATCTTTCCCTGGTTTTTGAATAGGGATTACTACAGCTTGTTTCCAGAATAACGGTAGTTGTCCTTCCTTCCAAATTTTGTCAAAAAGATCCAATAATACTTTAAATGTTACTTCATCCATCTGTTTAATCATACTATAACAAATTCTATCTTTTCCAGGGGCAGTATTTCTAACCCTCATTAATACTCTTTTAAGTTCCCACATATTAAAGGCAGCATCCAAAGCTGTTTGACTGTCAATTCTTTTTGTATAAATATCTTGATGTTGCTTTAAAATTTCTTCCCTCCTTATCCTATAATTTCTTCCTATGTTATCTGAACTGTGAGCCTTTTGAAAGGTGGAAGCTAACATTTCCGCTTTTTTCTTCTTCCGTCACTGCTGTTTTCCCTTCATCACCTATGACTGGAATATTCCGAGTTCTATAAACACCAACCATCTTTTTAAGGACACACCATAATTCTCCTATTTGGGTTTTCCTTCCTGTAGTGGAGCAGAATGATTGCCAATACTTCCTTTTTGCCTGCTTTATTATCTTCCTTGCCAGAGCCCGTTTCCTCTGATATATAAAGTTATGGGTATTAAGGTTTTCTTTAACTCTCTAAATGCTTTATTTCTATCTTTATCGGCTTTAGTGCACTCATCATTCCACCACGGAACAATTTTCAACCTGCCTTTACCTTCTGATTTAGGAATGGATTCTTCAGCTGCCTTTATAATAATTGCATTTAATCGTTCTGTACACAGGTCTATATCATCTTCTAAGCTAAAATTCTTAAATCCATCATTACAAAAACTGTTAAATTTATCCCAATCAGCTTTATCAAACCTCCATCTATTTTGCACTATTTTATTTTGCTGATAAATTTCCAATCCCACATCACATGTTATTGGAAAGTGATCACTTCCTAATGTTGATTGGTCTAGAACTTCCCATTGGCAATCCAAAAGCTATAGGTCCATTGTTAGATCTATACAAGAAGTTTGATGACTCCCTAATATTGTATCTAGTACCCTTCCCATTATTTAAACACACTAGACCAAATTCCTCCATAAACTCTTCTACAATCCTTCCATTATTATCTGTGCATAAACTTCCCCAAAGTGAGTTATGTGCATTAAAATCCCCACACCATATAAAATTGTCCCCAGCTTTGCTCCTTATTTTATTTAGATCCTCTAATAATAACTGATTGCAAGGGTTATAAAAGTTTACTACCTTTAATCCCCCTCCCTGTGTCCACACTTCTACAATCACACATTCCCCTGGAGCGTCTATTATTTCTCTAAAAGCCACCCCCTCTTTAACAAATGTCCCACATCCTCCACCGTTTGTAACAACTCTATTCTTTCTAACCAAATTGTAGCCATGAATGCTAAAATTTAATTGTGGATGAAGCCAAGTCTCCTGAATGCATAAAATATCAGGTAAAACTGCAAGCTGATATACAAATCTTTTAAATTCTTGTCCATTCACAATCAAACTTCTAGCATTCCATTGTAAAATTTTCATATTTTATTTTTACCTCTTTGACTTCCTGAACAATTAATGACTTCTGCAAAAAAGCTACAAAATTAATTTTGTTTATCACAAGTATGTTTCCGTCCTCAAGACACTTATGACTACAAGTATCTTTAGACTGGGTTATGTTATTTTCAATCAAATCTCCATTAGTCACTTGAACTTGCTTGACTGCTTGAGCATATGATATATTCTGTACAGTTTTGATTCTCATTGCTTCTGTAGCTTGTTTTTGGGCTTTACAACCAAGAAACGCTGCACCGTGTGGTCCTCCACAATTACAACATTTGGGTTTAACACCCTCTCCACATTGCCCGTAATCATGTTCTCCGCCACATTTGCAGCATCTTTTTTTCCCTTTACAAACTGTTGCCACATGCCCCAAACGTTGGCAACTAAAACATCTCAATGCTGGTCTCACAAATGGTCTGACAGTATAGGACATATATCCTATCTTAAAGGGTTAGTTCACCCAAAAATGAAAATTAAGTCATTAATTACTCACCCCCATGCTGTTCCAACCCCGTAAGACCTTCGTTCATCTTCGGAACACAAATAAAGATATTTTTGATTGAATCTGAGAGCTGGATCAGTCCTACATAGGATGCCTAAGGGACTGGCTCTTGACGGCCCATAAAGTCATTAAAGAAAAGGTTTAAATATGCCATATGCCTACAGCGGCTCAATTATAAGTTTATCAAGCGACGAGAATACTTTTTGTGCGAAAAAAACATAAATAACGACTTAATTCGACTATTCTATTACTTCCTTATGGGCGCATGCGCGAGAACTGAGATGAGGACGTTCTTCTCCTTCGACTACTTTTTGTTACGGGCTGCTCCGCTTAGGAGTATTACCGCCCCCTACCGTATAAGATGATGTGCTGATATAGCTGGAAGCGCAAAACTTTCTGTTTACAAGCAGAGGAAGATGCGCGCTGTACATACGCTTTTCAATTAGCGTATTTTCCGCACTACAAGGTGCACTTAAAAGCCTTTAATCTTCTCAAAAAACGACAGTGTTCCTTATAATCCGGAGCGCCTTATATATGGATCATCATTTTAAATGTTAGGTGGCGGTAAAACTTCTAAGTTGAGCAGCCGGTAACAAGAAGTAGTCGAAGGAGAAGAACGTCCTCGTCTCAGTTCTCGCGCACAAATTTGTGGTTTTTCTTTTTTTAAAAGTCTTATTTTTCATAAATGTCACCTTCATTGTAAGCCGCGCTCTCCTCTGTCATTTGAGCGTGCAGTTGACTTCCTGAGTCTATGAAACCACTCCCTCAGAAACAGGCAGTGGGCTCAGATTGGTTAGTTTGGGCCGGTGTGTGGTGATTGGCTAAACTGTAGCTCACGTTGTCCGGAAAATTTACGCCCATTATCGCGTTTATCGTAGACACGAAATAGCATAATTAAGTGGCTATAAAGCCAGTGCTGGCATTTGATAAAACTAAAACATTATGTCTGAAATTATACATGCAAATACATTTAAAACGATGAAGTCTTAGCCTACTTACAGGTTGTGGCCCAACAACTGCTGCCTCTGGTTCTAAAGTTGGAACTGCTTCATGTTTTAGTAACAGTTTCTTGTTGAATCCGGCATTGAATTTGTGGAGATTCTGGAAGGTGTCTTCCGTAAAATGCGCAGCACAGAGAGCTAGATTGCGATCGTCATTTTCAGGAACATATTCAAACATAAATTGTATCCATTGTTGATGAACTACAGCGTCCGTGGGAAACCCGAACACAGAAGACCTGACAGCTGGTGAACACAACACACTTTCGACGAGCCGCAGAAATATGGCCATCCCCTTTCTTGCATATTCCAGAGGGAGGGTTGATGCAAATGTGTGGGTTAGTGACGTCTAAAACCCAGCTGTAGTCCCAATCGAGTCGTTTTTGTAGGCAATATACTTCCTGATTTTAAAAAGACGATATCTCTGCTTACATTGAACTTTCAATGTGGCAACTTTGCAGATACTATTCATGCAACAACGGCAACATTACACACTATTTAAAATGAAAATTTAAAATGTTTATTTTCAAATGGGTTGACTTACAGGGCTGTTTTCAGGAGAAGTGCCATTTGTTCACAGTTAAATATTACAGGGCTACATATCAGAAACTAATATTAACCCTAACTGGCACATATCATCACAACACAAAAAAGTATTCACAGTTCAATATTTGTGTGCTTTGTGCAAAGAAATGTGTTTGCATAATAAAACCAAAAATATATTGATAAAGCTGTAAGAAAAATTAACTTCTTTTATGATAATCATATTTTAGGAGATCCATTACATATTATATAATAACAACCATTATTTTGAAAGTCTTTTGTCTTGTCTTCTCTATTGTGACGTATATCCCAGTGAAAAGCTTCTGGAACAAGAACAAATGTAAGGGAGAACAGATGTACAAGAGGAATGTAGAAGAGATGAGCAGCAAGTGGGGGAAGCTATTTTGATTAAAGTAACATTTAATTCATTTTTAAGGAATAATTAAGGAATAATGTGCACAGATAAATATAATAAATACTACATTATTCCTCAAAAATAACTCAATGGTGACTTTAAAATGTGGAAATGGTGGAATGTAATGGGGCTGAACAAAAAGTGCTTTTTCCTTTTTTGAAGTTAAAATAAAGGTAAAATAATTTTTTGTGCAATTACACAACAGAAATCAAGTCAACAGAACACTGCTGGCTGTTTCTGACATTTCCAAATTGTAAGGTTGTCCTGTTTTGTGTTGCCATAGATATTTTGAAGCTCCACCCTCATCTAAAATGGGCGCGGGGGGGGGGGGGGGGGACCAGCTCATTTGCATTTAAAGGGTCACACACAAAAAAACGGCGCATTTTTGGCTCACCTCCAAAAAGTGTAATGTTATAAAAATGATCTGTGGGGTATTTTGAGCTAAAATTTCACATACACACTCTGGAGACATCAGAGATCTAGGTCTTATCTAGTGAAACAATCAGTCATTTAAAAAAGAAATACAAAAGTTTAAGTTTTATTAGCACAAATGCTCGCCTTGCTCTGTTCTGTGATGAGCGTTCGTGACCCTCCTGTTCGAACTCGAAATGAACAAATCTTTTTTTGAGTCATTTCATTCATTTCGTTCGTTGAATGAACCAAATGACTCGAAAAACGATGCGTTCATTTTGACAGCACCCAATGAAGTCCATTATATGGAGAAAAATCCTGTAATGTTTTCATCAAAAACCTTAATTTCTTTTCGACTGAAGAAAGACATCTTGGATGACATGGGGGTGAGTGAATTATCAGCAAAGGTTTTTTTTTAAAGTGAACTACTCGTTTAGATTATGGCATTTACATACCCCAACATACCCCATGCTAGTAACGGGTTGGACCCCCTTTTGCCTTCAGAACTGCCTCAATTCTTCGTGGCATAGATTCAACAAGGTGCTGGAAGCATTCCTCAGGGAGTTTGGTCCATATTGACATGATGGCATCACACAGTTGCCGCAGATTTGTCGGCTGCACATCCATGATGCGAATCTCCCGTTCCACCACATCCCAAAGATGCTCTATTGGATTGAGATCTGGTGACTGTGGAGGCCATTTGAGTACAGCGAACTCATTGTCATGTTCAAGAAACCAGTCTGAGATGATTCCAGCTTTATGACATGGCGCATTATCCTGCTGAAAGTAGCCATCAGAAGTTGGGTACATTGTGGTCATAAAGGGATGGACATGGTCAGCAACAATACTCAGGTAGGCTGTGGCGTTGCAACGATGCTCAATTGGTACCAAGGGGCCCAAAGAGTGCCAAGAAAATATTCCCCACACCATGACACCACCACCACCACCAGCCTGAACCGTTGATACAAGGCAGGATGGATCCATGCTTTCATGTTGTAGACGCCAAATTCTGACCCTACCATCCGAATGTCGCAGCAGAAATCGAGACTTATCAGACCAGGCAACGTTTTTCCAATCTTCTATTGTCCAATTTCGATGAGCTTGTGCAAATTGTAGCCTCAGTTTCCTGTTCTCAGCTGAAAGGAGTGGCACCCGGTGTGGTCTTCTGCTGCTGTAGCCCATCTGCCTCAAAGTTCGACGTACTGTGCGTTCAGAGATGCTCTTCTGCCCACCTTGGTTGTAACGGGTGGTTATTTGAGTCACTGTTGCCTTTCTATCAGCTCGAGCCAGTCTGGCCATTCTCCTCTGACCTCTGGCATCAACAAGGCATTTCCGCCCACAGAACTGCCGCTCACTGGATGTTTTTTCTTTTTCGGACCATTCTCTGTAAACCCTAGAGATGGTTGTGCGTGAAAATCCCAGTAGATTAGCAGTTTCTGAAATACTCAGACCAGCCCTTCTGGCACCAACAATCATGCCACGTTCAAAGTCACTCAAATCACCTTTCTTCCCCATACTGATGCTCAGTTTGAACTGCAGGAGATTGTCTTGACCATGTCTACATGCCTAAATGCACTGAGTTGCCGCCATGTGATTGGCTGCTTAGAAATTAAGTGTTAACGAGCAGTTGGACAGGTGTACCTAATAAAGTGGCCGGTGAGTGTATGTTCATCCATGCTGTAATACACACACGCATACAGAGTGATCTTGAGGGATTTGTTCAGATCTCGCTTCATCAGTTTTCATCCTCATCTGGACAATGTTTCTTCATATGAGTGGGCAGATTCCTGGACGTGCTGAAACTCGTCCCACAGAGCGAGCAAAAGTACGGTTTCTCTCCCGTGTGGACCCTCAGGGGTTGTTTCAGGTGTCCGGACTGCGAGAAGCTCTTCCCGCAGTGTGAGCACGTGTGCGGCTTCTCTCCGGTGTGAATCCTCTGGTGTCTCTTCAATGTGTCGGAGGAGTGGAAGGCGTTCCCGCACTCGAAGCACATGTGAGGTCTCGCTCCGCTGTGTGTTTTCTGGTGCTTTTTCAAACAGTCCAGCTGAGAAAAACCCTTTCCACAGAGAACACACGAGTGTGGCTTCGAGTCGGCGTGGATCAGCATGTGTCTCTTCAGGTGCGAGGGCAGGATGAACGTCTTCCCGCACTCTTCACAGTGAAACGCTCGGACTCCCGAGTGAGAGCGCTGGTGTTTTCTGAGTCCGTCTGCTAGTGTGAAGCTCTTCCCACACTGAGGACACGAGAAGGGCTTCTCTCCACTGTTCTGTGAGCGGCTTGAAGATTTTTCTCCGGTTGTGAAATGATTAGGTGAAACCTCCAGTTCAATGACTTCCAACAGATCTGAAATGACATGATGAAACAAAATAAAGAGTCATACAAAGAGAAATTAGATTTATGAAACATTGTCCATAAACCAAGATGATGAAAACTGATGCAGTGAGAGCTGAAAAATGACTATATTGCATTGAAATCACACATGTATTTTATTTTGCAATACTGTATCGATTTTCAGAAATGCAATATTGAAAAAATAATCCCAATATATCGCCTTATGGACAGTATCGAAATATATTGCAATATATTGAATCGTGACCCATGTATCGCGATACGTATCGTATCGGCAGATTCTTGCCAATACACAGCCCTACTATCTATCTGGCCATCTATCTATCTATCTATCTATCTATCTATCTATCTATCTATCTATCTATCTATCTATCTATCTATCTATCTATCTATCTATCTGGCCATCTATCTATCTATCTATCTATCTATTTATCTATCTGGTCATCTATCTATCTATCTATCTATCTATCTAATATCAGGCATTATTATTGTTAATTGTGTCATTATTATTTATTTACTCATTGTGTCAATTTACTCATTATTATTTACTCATTGTGTCAGTTTATTTTTATCTCTTACCTTGTGTTGTTGGATATTTTATAGCTCTTAAGATATTTTGTATCTGCTGAAATGCATTAATGTTTGTGGTCTGAAAGTTCTTCAACAATCCTCAGTGATTATAATGGCAATCTTTGCTTGGCTGTACCTTTAGCCCTATATTCAATTTCATTTCTTTGCCATCATGCACAGGTAGGAGTGAAGTTTCTACGCAGACACACAAGATTTTCCATTATAATTGCAGTTGAGATTTGTGGTTTATTGAAGTAAATGTACATCAAAGATGAACATACCAGTTGTTTTCTTGTCTTGTTTCCAGTTGTGAGTTGTGTGTTCTAGGTTCTAATCCGTGGTCTGGTGAGAACTGTTTGTGCTCCCTCTACCTGTGCCTCCCGTTTCCTGTCACCTTAGCCCATTTAAATACAACCATGTGCATCTAATTACTGCCACCTAGTGTCTAAATACTAATATAAATATATCCAAACAAAAACTATCATGCAAACAATAAACATAAATGGCTCCTACACACCGGCCCCTAATTGTTTTATAACAAATAACAATTACCAAAAATAATGAAAGGAGCAATGTAGATTACACTCTTTTCAAATAGTAATTTTTAGGCCAGAGGTTCCAGTCCATGGCACCTGATGAGATCTGGTCATTGCCACCAGTTCTTGTCAAATCTCAGTCTCTTTAATCAGACATATCTTTGTTATTGGTCTTTCCAATATGTTGTTTTTTGTCTGAAGTCGAACGATACGCACAAGACCTTGTGCATCTGCTTTCGTTTCCAGTATTCTGCCCATTAACCAGGAGCCTCGTGGCGCAGTGGAGTCAACCACCACAACTATGTCACCTGGAGCAAAGTTCCTTTTAACCTTTGACCATCTCTGTCGTTCTTGTATTAAAGGTAAGTACTCCTGTGTCCACCTTTTCCAGAAGAGGTCTGCCATGTATTGCACTTGTCTCCATCTGCGCCTTAGGTATAAGTCCTCTCTTACGAACAGTCCAGGCGGTAGTATTGGCTTGGTTTTCAACAGAAGAAGGTGGTTTGGGGTGAGTGCTTCCAGGTCCATTGGGTCATCAGAAAGCTTTGTAATGGGTCTATCATTTAAAATTGCTTCAATTTCACAAAACAATGTTTGCAGTCCTTCATCATCCAGAACTTGTTGGTTAAGAACAGAGTGCAGCACATTTCGAACAATGCGGATCAAACGCTCCCATACGCCACCATGATGAGATCCTGCTGGGGGGTTGAAGTACCATTTTATTCCCTTCTGAAGCATAGCAGTCTGGATTTTGTCCTGATTCAAAGCATTGAGTGCTTCTCTCAGTTCTCTTTCAGCTCCAATAAAATTTGTGCCATTGTCTGATCTTAAAGACAACACTTGACCTCGTCGACAAATAAATCTTCGTAATGCGTGGATGCAGGAGTCTGTGTCAAGAGAATATGCAACCTCAAGGTGTACTGCCCTGCTTGCCATGCAGGTGAAGATTACGCCATATCTTTTAACAAGACTTCGTCCTCTCTTGATCTCTATTGGACCAAAGTAGTCTACTCCTACATCTGTAAATGGAGGCTTGTCTGGTTGAATCCTTTCCAGGGGTAAGTCTGCCATTTTCTGTTCACCAACTCTTCCCCGTTGTCGTTTACATACAACACAGTCTGCTATGATCCTTCTTGCTGCCGAGTTAGCTTTGATAATCCAGTATTTTTTACGGAGTCGAGACAGCATGTGATTTCTTCCTCCGTGTCCAAGTTGTTCATGGATATGTCGAAGCAATAGTGTGGATATGTGTAAGTCTTTCGAGAGGATAACTGGATGCTTGACCTCTTCAGGCATCGCTAGTCTACTCAGACGACCTCCTACTCTCAGAAGTCCATCGTCCAACACTGGATCCAGTTTGTACAGATGACTGCTTCTTTTAACACCATTTTTACCAGCCTCTAGTGTAGATAGTTCTTCTTCAAAGCTTTGTCTTTGACTGAAAGAGATGACTGCACGTTCTGCTTGCATTAGATCCTCAGGATTTAAACACTGTCTTTGGAGTGTTGCCTTAAAAACTTGCATCTCCTTTAATTGGCTGGACTCATCTTTCAAGGTACCTGCAGCAGTCTGAATCTCCTTTCTTTTTCTAGTCAGCAGCAAGATAGTTGTTTTTACTTTAAGTAGCCAAGCTACAGCTGTCATCAGACTTCTCCATGAAGAGAAATAACTTATCAGAGAGCTGGTGGGGTTTAACTGATCTTTCACAATGAGGTTGCTTGTGATTTCTTGCTTGACTTCCGGATCATTGGTAGAGATTGCAGTTTCTAAATAAGGTTTCCGCCATTCTTTGTCTGGTTGACAGAGAAACTCTGGTCCCTTGGTCCACCTCTTGCAGCTTAAGAAGCGGTTTGCTGTTAGCCCCCTAGAAGCTTCATCTGCCGGATTTTCCTTTGTGCTAACATATCTCCATTGTGACACATCAGTAGCATCCCTTACAAAGGAGATCCTGTTTGCAACAAATGTTCGGAAACGTTTGGTTTCGTTGTTGATATATTTCAGCACTGTAGTGCTATCAGTCCAGAAGATGGATTTGTTCAGTTGAAGTTGTAATTCCTTCCGAAGTATTATGTCAACTTTGACGGCTAGAACTGCGGCTGTGAGCTCCAATCTGGGAATCGTTACTTGCTTTAATGGTGATACTCTTGCCTTCCCTATCATGAAAGCAACATGCACCTCTTTGTCATGGTTTTCCAGCCTAAGATATGAAACCGTACCGTATCCACTCTCGCTGGCGTCGGAAAAGTGGTGCAGCTGTGCATTTCTGATTTGACCAAAACCTTCAGGTTTAATGCAACGGTCCACTTTAAACTCTGTCATCTTGTTCAGCTCTGACAGCCATCCTGTCCACTGTTGAGAAACAGCTTGAGGTATGTTTTCGTCCCATCCAAGGTTTTTTTTACAGAGTTCCTGCATAATCAGTTTGGCTGGCAGAATAAATGGTGCTAGAAATCCTAAAGGGTCGTATATGGAGCCAACCACAGACAAGATGCCGCGTCTGGTGTATGCTCGTGGCTGTGCAGTAATTCTGAACATGAACACATCTGTTTCAACGCACCAGTGCAATCCTAGTGCTCTTTCCATCGGCAGGTTGTCCCTGTCCAAGTCCAACTCTTTTATTTCTTTGGTTCGGTTTTCTTGTGGAATGGATGTCAATACTTTACGGCTGTTGCTGATCCACTTTGACAATGTGAATCCTCCCTTCTGGCAAAGAGCAGTCAGGTCTCTCACCATAACAACAGATTCCTGTTCTGTGGACATGGATTTCAAACAATCATCAACGTAAAAGTTGTTCTTTACAGTGTCTATAACCTCTGGTGGAAAGTGAGTTTTGTTGTCTTCAGCTGTCTTTTTTAGTGCAAAGTTTGCACAACTCGGTGAAGACACTGCTCCAAAGAGGTGTACTTTCATCCTGTATTCGATGAGATCCTGCTGCACGTCACCATAAGGCCACCACAGGAATCGAAGATAGTCAACATGTTTTTCTGACACTTTGACTTGGTGAAACATTGCTTTGATGTCAGCCATCAAGGCAACTGGCTCTAGTCTGAATCTGATGAGTACTCCGATGAGTGAGTTGGTAAGATCTGGACCCTGTAGCAGTTGTTCATTGAGCGATGTTCCCTTGAAGCCAGCACCGCAGTCGAAAACCACTCTTAAAGTTCCTTTCCTTGAGTGATACACCCCGTGATGAGGGATATACCAGAGTGCCCCATCCTTACGATTCAGTTGATCTACTGGTACCTTTTCAGCATAGCCATTGTCAATCATTTCCTTAAGAAAAGTTGTATATTCACAGTGAAACATCTCATTTTTACCAAACTTGCGTTTCAGGCTTTGGATGCGCTGCTCTGCAATGCAACGGTTATTTGGCATCCTGGGATTTTCTTGCTTGAAAGGTAAGTCTAGGCAGTAATGACCATCTATGATTTTTGTTGAGTGATTCACAATATCCAAGAATTTTATTTCTTCTCTGGACATTTCCTCTGTTTCCTTGCTGGTTACTTCATTGAAGTCATGATTATATTGTTTAACCAATAGCTCCTCTAGATTCACAACAGACATTCGATTGACAGCAGCAACAGGGCAGCCATTCTCATCCCTGATGTTGTTGTCTCCTCTCAAGGGACCATAGATGACCCACCCCAGTAGGGTCTTCACTGCATATGGTCCATCCCCTTGGCTATTGACCACCTCCCAAGGTTCCAATACCTTAGAAGCATTTGTGCCAATCAGCAGGTCAATGCCAGCGTCTATTTCATGAATCCTGACATCCTTCAAGTAAGGCCATCGAATCAGGTCTTCTTGTTTGGGAATGTTGAGCTTGGAAACAGGCATGGTCTTATGGGTGAATACATTGGAGAGTTGTATGAAATCATTTTTGTCCAGACTTGATATCTCCAAACTTGAGATATGATGACTGGTCACAGGTTTCACTTGGTTCATTGTATGCAGAAGAATACTGGCCTTTTGTCCTGTTACATTCAGTCTTCTCATTAAGCTTTCGGTACAGAAGGTAGATGAACTTCCATGATCCAGAAATGCATACGTTTGCAACACTGTGTTTCCCTTGTGGGTCTTTACTTGTACTGGAACAATAGAGAAGAGACAGGCTTCTTCACCGGCCCCAATATGCCCACATGTAAGAGGTGAGAGAACAGCATTGCTCCCAATTGATCTCCCATCATTCAGTTCCGTTTTCTTTCCCATGTCCTTTTGTTCAATGTGAAGTATTTCAGGATGATTTTTGTTGCACACGTCACAAGTCAAACGACTATTGCAGTCTTTGCTCATGTGTCCTACCTTCAAACATCCAAAACAAACTCCCCTTTTCTTTAAGAAGTCTATTTTTTCCCTGTGTCCTTTTTTCCTGATTTGTGGACATCGCACCAATGTATGACCATCTCTATCACAGAACAAGCAGGAATTTTGGGAATTAGTGGCAGATATATTTTTCATTCCATTTGTTGTCATCTTTTCTTGGTTTGGTGTTTCTACAGGTGTTACAAAAGTAGTTGTAGTTGCAAAACTGCTTCCTCTTGGTCTCAGCTTGTCTCTTGCTTTGACAAAGATGGAGCTTTTGACAGATGTAGTTGTCTTAGCATCCTGGATGTTTCCAAAAAGTGGATCCGACAGTATCTTTACTTGTCTCTCCATGAAGTCTACCAAGTCAGAGAAACTAGCTCGACGACCATTTTGTTCCTGGAGCTGACATGGCCTATTCCTCCACTTATCTCTAAGCTTGTAAGGCAGTTTCAGAAGAATGGTCTTCATACTGGAAGCAACATTCAACTCCTCCATACAAGTAAGCTGTACCATTACATTGCAACAACCTCTCAGGAATAATGAAAACGCTTGCAATGCTTTCACATCCTCTGGCTTGATTGCTGGCCAGGCAAATGCTTTGTCCATGTATGCTGTGGCAATCTTATATTCATTACCAAAATGTTCTTTAAGTAGATCTTTTGCTCTTTTATAACCCTCAGCTGAAGACAAATGTTGGCAGCTGTGGACTAAATCTTTTGGATGGCCTCTGGTGTATTGCTCTAGGAAATGCAGGCAGTCGCTTGGCTCATCTGTCTTTCTCTCCACTCCTCTCTCAAATGCCCTGATAAAAACTTCATATTGCAATGGATCACCGTCATAAACAGGAATGTCTCTTGGTGGTAAAGTAGAAGAGAGATTTTGTTGAGCGAGAAGAGCTGTGATGTCATTTTGCCTCTCAATTATGTGATAGATGTTGTCCTGATTACCATCATTAAATACAGGTTGTTGTATTAGATGATTCATATCCTGAGCTCTGACCGATGGTCCATCAGCTCTTTCCTTTGGTCGAACAACCTGCTGTGAAGAAGATGCAGTTCCCATCCAAACATTGTGTCTTTGTTGCACTTGATCAGGTAAATAGGTCTTTGCATGTGGATTTAATTTGACTGACGTTTTCTGCTGTGCAGTTCCTTTTCTCAAATAGGAGTTCATCCCATCAGATACTCTTGAGCTGTTTCTTGATTCCAGTACATTGATTTTTGCATTGGTTGCTGCCAGTTCAGTCTCTAGTTCTAGTTGTTCCTTTTTTCTTTTCAGTTGCTCTTCCTGTGCCTCAAGGTCATGCTTTTTCTGCAGGGCGGAAACCCGTTCCATGAGAGCAGCCTTTTCTGCCTGAGCTTTTATGCGAGCAGAGGATGTTGAAGATGCACGTGATGAAGAACTGGATTTGTGGCTTGATTTAGGCTTTGACACATTAGAAACACTGTCATCTGGTCCGATGTCATCTGTGTTTACACTTTCAACAATGCTGTGTTTTTTATGCCATCCAACCTCTGAAAACCACACATTTACATCCTGGCTAAAACCATCAAACATGTCCATTTTTTGTTGAAACCAGTGATTTTGTTTTTCAAGTTCATTTTCAGGGAGTGGTAGCTTCACCAATGACTCATGATTTCTTTTAGCTTCATCACAGATGTTGATTAATTCATTCAAGTTAGATTGCACTTCACTTGCATTTTCCTTAGATTTCATGAGCTCTTTCATCTGGGTCATTAACTTCATGGCTTGCTTACATTTCAAGTTTCTTGTTTTCTGACAGTTTTCAATGAACATTTCCAAACCTTTAGCAGTGTGTTTAATAACCCTTTTTTCTTTTTCAGAGGCCAGTGCAACAGCGCCATCTTGTGACCGCACGTCAGACTGGACAATAGACATATTTGCTTCACTTTTACCGTGACCCAGTAAACCACACGCCAATGGCAGAATGTTTTAAACAGCTGATATAGTTGTGACAGTATATGTTTCAGTCAATGAAATGCAATAGTATAACAGCTTCTGGGCGCTGTTTTATAGCTTTTCCAATAAAGCCTAATGTTGCACATACCCTTCCGCCTGTCGCCTGCACGTTGCTCATTCAGAGTGTCCAATCTCCCTCAATTAGCTCTGCACAGGTGGCGTCAATATTTCCTTCATTGGGAATGGCGGCGTCCAGTTTTATGAATGAAAACTTTCGGTTCTTCTGTGAAAACAATCTGTATCCACTTCTAATACTGTTACATGCTCAATTTTCACACATAGAGCAGAGTTCTCACTAATTATAATGGCAATCTTTGCTTGGCTGTACCTTTAGCCCTATATTCAATTTCATTTCTTTGCCATCATGCACAGGTAGGAGTGAAGTTTCTACGCAGACACACAAGATTTTCCATTATAATTGCAGTTGAGATTTGTGGTTTATTGAAGTAAATGTACATCAAAGATGAACATACCAGTTGTTTTCTTGTCTTGTTTCCAGTTGTGAGTTGTGTGTTCTAGGTTCTAATCCGTGGTCTGGTGAGAACTGTTTGTGCTCCCTCTACCTGTGCCTCCCGTTTCCTGTCACCTTAGCCCATTTAAATACAACCATGTGCATCTAATTACTGCCACCTAGTGTCTAAATACTAATATAAATATATCCAAACAAAAACTATCATGCAAACAATAAACATAAATGGCTCCTACAGTGATAGTTAGGAACCAATATAGACACCAACCTATTTGTTTCTCTGGATCATCTTTATTAATTCTGCAGGCTCCTGAATCTCTCATGTTCTCATCCTCCTGAATCTCTCATGTTCTCATCCTCCTGTATCACTCATGTTCTCATCCTCCTCTCCTCTAGCATGTCACGTGGACGCCAGTTGTTTCTCCTTTTGTTTTGTTTTATTCTTCAATTGTACAGTGTGGGAACATCCATGAACATTTACAATCGATATTCAGCGTTACTCTTCTTCTTCTTCTTCTTCTTCTTTGTCTTCTGATTTCTGATGTAATAACTGCGCATTTCTGCCATCTAATGGGCTGGCATGATGTGAAGTGGACTTTCATTTGATGTGATTTTATTAACACGAGAAGTCTCTTTCGATTTTGGAGGCACTGAACTTGTTTGTGATGCGCCATCGTGTGGTTAACATGGAAACTACAGGAACGTTTATTACGACATAGTGGATGTGTTAATCTAAAATTATCTTTAGAAATATAAACATTTTAATATGCTCGAACGATATTAATTTACACAAAACAATTTAGGCTATGTGTGAGAGATCTGATCAAAGAGAATCGCTGGATAGGATGTGTGTCACTTTCAACCACGAGATGGCAGCAGCGCTACAGCGCACGTTTTTTTTTTTTTTTTTTTTTTTACATCATTACATATTCAAATTTGATTAATTACTGAAACATGCTTTAGTATCAATCCATTCGGTAAAAAAAAAAACAAAACAAAAAAAAACTTTGGTATTTTGGTGAAGCGTTGAAGCAGCTTTTCTACAAACAACATTTTGTGTAACTTATATTCACTACATGAATTGCATTTTGGGGGGTTACACTAAATGAACATCACGTCATTGACCTATGTATGTTCTTTGTGTAGTTTGTGCAGCTATGAATAACAAATCTTCTTCTGAATCTAGGGAAATCTCGAACACTAGGCTATTGTGTTTCTGCATGCGGGACTCAGGCACGTGTGCTGTCTTGTTCCTTCACTTCCTTCTGACTCTCTGTTATGATATTACAGTAAAGGGAGGAGGATAAAACCTGTACCACTGTGTTCTCACAGGAGAGAGGGAGGTCGATGGTGTTTCCTTTTATTAGACTGGCATGCAATGGGGTCCAAAAGTGCAAGACCACGATTAAAAATGATTTTATTCTGCAGTCTCACAATATGTTTGTTGTCTGTACCTACAGAACAATAAATAGCTAGCGTTTCCTCCAGTGTTTTTCTTAAAGTGATACTCCACCCAAAAATGAAAATTCTGTCATCATTTGCTCACCCTCAAGTTGTGAGCAAAGGAAGATATTTTGAAGAATGATTGGAATTAAACAGGCACCAATGACTTAATTCAATAAATAAAAAAATACTATGGCAGTCAATGGTGTCAAAATTCAAATCGTTCTTCAAAATATCTTGCTTTGTATTCAGCAGAAGTAAGAAACTCAACAACTTGAGGGTGAGCAAATGACCCAATTTTTGTTTTCGGATTGAGTTTACCCCTTTAAAGGTGAGCAGGAAGTGAAGAGCGAACAGAAGGAGACACGGGACTGTTTCCAGGCAGCAGGAGTATAATGAAAGATCACCTTTACATTAGTGCTGGTCAGTTTCCTTGTTCCTGTTATCACTAAAAAGGTTCTGCTGCTATTGTCATGCTTATGTTTGACTTTGTGATTGTTTGAGAAGGGCTAGGCACCATTCTCATAAACAGGACATTAATCTTCCCCATATAGAGAACATGTTTATGATGATTTAGCGAACATTAGCTCTGCTGGGAAAATTCGAAGCATGACAAGGCAATTGTGAGTTTTCATATATCCTTTTATGTACGAAAATGTATTGGGGACAAGAATAAGCTTTTCCAATCTTGTATTTGCCTTTGTATTTTCTTAAAAACACACACACACACACACACACACACACATATATATATATATATATATATATATATATATATATCTGTGTGTTTGTGCTGCATGCTGCACATTTGCTGGCCATTTATTTTGTTCTTGACCGCAGTTCTCATTGCAAACGTATCTCAATTAAATTCAATTAAAATATTGAATCATGAAAATTCTGTGTCTTTATTGTGCGTGCTGAAATGCTTCACCGTTTGCATTGCATCACTGCCACCTGTCCTGCAAACACACACCCTGTGTTTAATAAAGCATGGACATACAAACAAACGCCAAGTGTATCTTCAGCTTGTGCGTGTGTGAATAAGATAAGACAATGTTTTATTTAAATACATCATTTCCAAGCAAGCTGTAATGTGGTCAAATTATGCGAGAAGTTTGAACATATAATTAAATCCTGCAAATGGCATGTCATTTTCTTTCAGAAAAGAGTTACTCATGTGATGCATGTATGTTCCCCGGCAGTGGACTAATCTGGACTAGTGCAAACTAGTTTCAGTGTGAAAAGATTTTCTAAAATCCCACACAGCCAAAAGTGGACATTTATAAAGAAAGAAAAAACTGGATTCTGATCTCGGTTAACCTCTGCTGGACATGAGGAACCACGGACACGTTTTTTTTTTTTTTTATATAAATGTTTTTTATTTCCCCCTGCTGATCATGTCTGTGGTTTATATGTGTATAATACGTTTTTTTTTATTCCCCTGCTGAAGGTGTCCAGTAGAGGTTAACCGAGGTCAGAATGGAGAGGTCTGGAAAGCACCGTTCATCCAGTCTGACTGTAAACAGGCCTGAGGTTACATGTGTTGACCAGTGAACACTTTTAACTCAAACACAAACTTTTTTTGAAGCCAACAAAAGCAGCTGCTTTACAGTACTCGAATGAAAGTGTTGAAGAGACGAGAAGGAAATGGACTGAAGAAAAAGAAATAGCACATTCTTATCTGCAAATTAATCAACAATAGTGACTCATTTCAAATTTTAACAGTGAAACATCCCCTAGGCCTGGCTCAATGCCTCTGCTCATCTGGTCATCAAATTTAGCGATTGATTTCTGGATTAAAATGAAATAAGTGCAGACCCAAACTAAAGACACAGTTTTGGAGACCAATGTAAAATCTGGAGTCACTCCTGAATTCTGTACACACACAGTTAACTTTAAATATGATTGTCAATCCCAAAACTTTGCATGCAGAAAATCTTATATCACAATATTGGTCATTTTATCTAATGATGGTGATATTTCGATCCCAATGCTTTAAAGAAGGTTTGCAGGGAATGCAGCCTCTGAATTGGGACGCAATGTATATGTGCAAGGGACGGTTGCTGAACATTTCATTCAGTTCATTAACAACACCGGGAGTTTGAGGGGGTTTATCCATCCTGTACCTTTGCATATATGTGGTTTTAGGATAGCATGACTTAAATCAGAAAGAAAAACTAAAGCGGTATTTGTTCCTTTTTTGGAGCTTGTTTTTTAAGTCTCATTGAATAAGGAATAAGGAAATATCAGTGGTTAGGAGCCATGGGGAATCCCTCCATGCCCACACACTTCTGTCTTGCATAATCTAGTCTGGTTGCATTGTTTGTCGGGTAGCCTGAAATGTGCTTTAAGTGTTTACCTGCGTCAAATTATTATTCAATATGACTAATAAACACCTTTTGGAGTCAGATCAGGTAGATATTACAGTGACCAGATCTTTAAAAACTGTGATGCCTTTAAAACATATTGGTTGATTATGACCCATAATCCCATGACTTTCCTTTGTGTTTTTTTAATTTATGATAACATAAACCATAATTATTATATTGCAATGGACAGACATTAATTTGTATTAGTCTTATTTAAGACTTCATGCAATAAGATATGTAAGTAATGCAAGGTCTGGACTCCATCACAGCTTTCATTCGCCGTCTGACTGACATAAAGCAACCAATCAGTGTTTGTTTTGTTTCTGCATCACGCTTAGGGGAATGAAAACGTACACTCTAAAAATGCTGGGTTGTTTTAACCCAACTTTGGGTCAAATATGGACAAACCCAAACGTTGGGTTAAAATTAAAAAATTTAAACCAATGGCTGGGGTTGTCCATATTTTACCCAAAGTTGGGTTAAGTGTAAAGCGTACCCAGATAGCAAACTGACATTGAATCAACGTGGAAATATGACATCGAAACAACGTTGATCTGACATTGTTTTGCTCATCGAATTAACGTTGAACCAACGTCAGACGCGTCATTCTTTCAAAACTAGCGGAAAATCAACTTGAAATCAACGCGTTGTTTCAACGTTATGAAAGCAAACCAATTTTCGATTTTCATTTAGCTTTGAAGAATGCCGCGTCTGACGTTGGTTCAACGTTAATTCGATGAGCAAAATCAACGTTGTTTCAATGTCATGAGAGACGTCGTTTCCACGTTGATTTTGGCAACAGTTTTGTTTCCAGGCGGACATTTAAAGAACATGACACACACGTCTCCTGGGTTTTATGGGGTGTGGTCCTGGTCAAGAAAATCTCCTGAACTCCAAACTGAATGTCAGAATGGGAAAGAAAGGTGATTTTAAGCAGTTTTAAGCGTGGCATGGTTGTTGGTGCCAGACAGGCCGGTCTGAGTATTTCAAAATCTGCTCAGTTACTGGGATTTTCACACACAACCATTTCTAGGGTTTACAAAGAATGGTGTGAAAAGGGAAACACATCCGGTATGCGTCAGTCCTGTGGACGAAAATGACTTGTTGATGCTAGAGGTCAGAGGAGAATGGGCTGGCTGATTCAAGCTGATAGAAGAGCAGGCTACACTTGTTTATGCACAGAGGGTCATCATCTTAAAAGTGCCGTCGGAGCTACTATCTCTGTATAACGGCCATTGGAGCCCTCTGCTGGAAGGGAATCGTAAGATGGCCGCTCGGACACTTCCGGTGGCTTCACTTTAGAACGTCATGAGCTATCCAGTCATTATATAGATCAGTGGCCTCCACCTAGACCTGTTCGGTTTCCTTGCCCTCAACCCTCGCCGTCGAGTCTAGGACTGTTTTTTCACCCATCCACTCTGGACCCCAACCGATGAACTCTTTTTTTTGTTGAGTCGCCCCAAAATCCCGTTATTATGTACTCTTGTTTGCCATTGTTGTTAGTAGTTATGTTTTGTTGATTTGTTTCTGAGTTGCAGTCTGTTATGTCTCATGTGGAGCGTCTGGTAGCCGCTCCTTAAGAAGGGGGTTATGTCAGGATTTGTCATGTTGTGTGTGCAAACACATGGCCTGTGGTTTCGGCATGTGTTTGCGTTGTCATGTGTACTTTACCACGCCCCCTTGTTCCCCTCGTTAGTCTTGATTGTACATCTGTGTCACCTGTGCCCTTGTAATGATGTCACTTATTTAAAGTCCTTGTGTTTGTTACTCGGCGCTTGTTCATTTTGTATCCTGTCCTGTGAGCTGTTTATTCCTAGGATCAGAGTTTCTATCCTATTTGTTAGTTCTAGTCTCATTTCATTGTCAAGTTTATTAGTCTAGTCTTGTCGACATTCATTTGCCCTCTCGTGGGTCTTTGTTTTCTGACTGTTTACTAAATACATGTTTTCTGCGCTTGTGTTCGTATCTGTATACCGTGACAATGGGCCAACATTTCTAAAGAATGCTTTCATCACCTTGTTGAATCAATGGCACGTAGAATTAAGGCAGTTCTGAAGGTGAATGGAGGTCAGACACGGTATTAGTATGGTGTTCCTAATAATCCTTTAGGTGTTTATGCATTACTAGTCTCAATCTCAGATGTATAGGTAATTTTAGCATTCATTAGAATCAATGTTTCTTTTTTTGTAGCTGGGTTTTCCCTGTCTGTTTTTGCTGTTACACAAAGCTTTAAATGTTACTTAACTGAACTCCAGCATTCAGTTCTTCTTTAGTGCTGTCAATAGTTTAAACTGTTGCATCCTGCACAATACTGATAAAGTACATCCAGATGACATTCAGGCATTTTTTACTGCCTCCCCTTGCGGGAAAACATGCACTTCCCTTTTTAGCCGTTGCCAGTTAAAGCGGAGTTTACTTTCTCAGAAATGGAAGTAATCTTGTTGAGAATCGGAGCATAATGAAAGTGAAACAAACAACGCTGTGTGTGTGAGTGATAAAGCGTTCTGTGAAGGCTGTGCATGGACCCCCAAAAAAAGCTTCTGAAAGAGTATAAACTACAGTTTTCACTCATTTCTTTTATCAAAATCATGACATTTTACATCAATAAATGAAACTATAAAAAATATGTAAGTATAAAAAATAACTCTCATTCTCTCTATACATATATAAACAAAATACACGTGCAACTGTTGTCACAGAAAGTTTGATGGACTTACAGAGAAGTTGTTATTGCACAATCAGCTTTTGATCTGTCAGATAAAACGGTAGTTATGGTTATTTGGTAACTATATTTTGATGAAAGCATATATCAGATGTGCTTTATTCCTGTAACGGTTTAACCACATGTATTACTGTAATGCCAGACAAGAGGCAGAAATACAAATTAAGTGGTTTTATTCAATTAAAAAACTGTATTTAAAATCCCAGAATCAACTGAAAAGATTAATTTCACGTGTTAAGATTAGTAGGTTACCACTTTTTACAGTCTAACATTTTATTATCATGATCTCATTTCTCTTCTCTTGAACTTGGTCTTCCAATAACACAACGAAATAGTTTGATCTCCAGCCAAAGTCTGAGGGGGAAGATTCCAGAGAAGCGACGGGCGGATCCATTGATAACATCAAAATTGCAGGATCACTGCCAATGCGAATATGAAATGTATCCCATTTCCTCATGAACCAGACTCTTCCGGTCTCTGTTTGAGTTGCAACACTGTCCTGACGGTTCTCTCCAGGGATGGACACTGTCCTGGACGGGACGTCACTAACACCCTGCACATCTGTCGCTCATTCAGAAACACCTCGAAAGTTTCATCCAAGTCCTTATTTCCCTCTTGATATCCGTCCAGGATGAGCAAGCAATCCTCCGGCCCGAGAAGCGTCTCTCTGAGGTCGGACAACAGTGGTTTTTGGTGATGAACTTTGGACTTTAGCAGCTGGAAAAGGTCTCCTTGTGCTCCGCTACAGTCCACCAGCAGTACCAGATGGAGCGGGGGGGCGTTGAAGGCGTTCCCAGCCCAGCAGGACGACAGGATTTGGGCTACGGTGGTTTTCCCGCTGCCTGGTTCTCCCAACAGAAGGATAACCTGCCTCTTGTCGGGAACGATGGAGCTGATGTTTAGCAATTGGTCTTCTCTGGAATTGAGAGGAAGTGATGACATTGGTTAACATCGAAATCAATGCGTAATGTGTGTGTGTAGTGCTAATCTGTCAATCAGCCAGTGCTGTGTTTTTCAGGAGATCACTGGAAACAGACCCTTTTTGGTAACACTTTACTTGTAGGGGTGTGCATAAGACGCCTTCATAACCATGACATATGTCATGAATATGAAATAGGGTTTATGCATGTTTATGATAACTGTCATTAAGTGTCATTCACTCAATGATGACATTTTGAAGGCAAATATGACATTGTTTAAGATGTCTTTATTCGCCTTATTCACTTGGCGGCCATTTTGAAAATGGAACGCCGCTGAGGGGTACACTCACCCGGAAGGATGCATGCGACGCAGCAGCACCAGCAATGAAAACTCGCAATGCGGACCACCAATCATTCCTGTCTGCCCGAATTAACGATGCAAAATGTGAAGCAAAGTGCCAGTGACTGAAACATCCCCCGGGCTGTGTTAATTAAGTGATACAGTACCTGTATCGGAGGTTTTATCCACGAACGTAGGAATGGACGCCTTGCCAGTTTCTGCGAGCTTGCAGCAGCCAGAGGTAATTAACGTTAGTAAGCTAAGCTGTAATATGGAGTTGTTGACTGTGTAAGTTACTATGTTAGATACAATTGTACTTTATTGTTTAGATAGATACACATTCAGTAGCTTACATACACACACATGCATGTAAAACAATCAAATCACTCACATGTATGTAAAAGGAAAGAGGAGAAGTGATTTTAAGGTCTGACAGGGACTGATCCTGTTACACACTGACAATGATAAGCTGCTATGGTGACAATACAAGTTTACATATATGTATAGATTCATAAAGAATAAAAATAATGATGGTAATGGATTTGTATAGATTCTAATAGTACACAGTCAACTTCCTACAAGCTTGCAGAAACTGAGGTAAATTGGCGTCCATTCTTACGTTCAATGTCGTGGATAAAACCTCCGATACAGGTACTGTATCACTTAATTAACACAGCCCGGGGGATGTTTCAGTCACTGGCACTTTGCTTCACATTTTGCATCGTTAATTCGGGCAGACAGGAATGATTGGTGGTCCGCACTGCAAGTTTTCATTGCTGGTGCTGCTGCGTCGCATGCATCCTTCTGGGTGAGTGTACCCCTCAGCGGCGTTCCATTTTCAAAATGGCCGCCAAGTGAATAAGGCGAATTATGACATTTTCATATAAACCATAACAGCATAACCTGTCAGTGTCTTTGTCATGACAACTTGACATTAAATTAAGTTAAACTGTCATGTGGATGGTTTTGACATTGGCTGTCATGAGGCCTTTATAACTGTGTCATGAATATTTTTCGTGACATCAACTACAGTGGTACAAATTGAATTAGTCATTAAAATATTATAATGGCTTCATGACAGCCAATGTCAAAACCAACGACTAGGTGGTAAAGCTAGGTGTTTTTTTTTAAAAGTTTGATAATTAATCTGCTATGTTATGTTTATGACAGGTTGTGTTGTCTTAGTAATGTCAAGTTGTCAAGACAAAGACAGTTATGATGTATTGGTTTATGTCAAGGTGTCATAACAAACACATCTCAAACAATGTCACATTTGCATTAAAAATGTCTTAATTGAGCGAATGACACTTAATGACAGTTGTCATAAACATGCATAAAACTTCCTTCATATTCATCACCAACACAGTCTCATCCCAAAAAGTCATATAACTGACGTTTTGGGACGTCTTTTGACCATACGTCAACATCCGCCTTTTTAGGGCCCCCTTAAACGTCGGTAGATGGCGATCCCGGGCCGTCATACAACTGACGCTTTACCTTTAACGTCAGTTAGGTCACGGGTTAGGGTTAGGTATGGGGTAGAGTTAGGATCCCATAACCTCATCTACCGACGTTTAAGGGGGCCCTAAAAAGGCGAATATTGACGTATGGTCAAAAGACGTCCCAAAACGTCAGTTATATGACGTCTTGGGATGAGACCGGGTTGTCATCACATGTGTCATGTCATGATTATGAAGGTGTCATGTTAGTCTTATGCACACCCCTTCAAGTAAAGTGTTACCTACTTTTTTTCTTCAAAACAAAACAATCAAAATCAACACAATTACTCGACCCTCACCAACCATTAAAGGGCAAGTTCACCCCAAAATGACAATTCTGTTAATAGTTACTCTCCCTCATGTTGTTCCAACCCTGTAAGACTTTCGTTCATCTTCAGAACACAAATGAAGATATTTTTGATTAAATCTGAGAGCTGGATCACCCCTCAATAGGCTTCTTAAGGGATTGAAACTAGACAGAAATGTTATTAAAGACATCGTTAAAATAGTCTGAGTGACTACAAGTTTATCAAGCGACAGGAATACTTTTTGTGCAAAAAACAAACAAAAATAATGACTTTATTCAACTATTAATTTTCTTCTCTGTGGGCCTCGAGTGAGTTCACGTAGTATAACAGCGCAGCACTTCTGTGTCGTACGTCTCACTTATCACACACATGACCAGCGTCGGACAATAGTGAGCCTTCGTGTGACGAACAACACTGAAGCGCTGCGATGTTACATTACAAGAACTCTCTCGAGGCCCACAGAGACACGAGATGAACGAAAGTCTTACGGGATTGGAACCACATGAGGGTGATAATTACTGACAGAATTTTCATTTTTGGGTGAACTATCCCTTTAAGAGATGGATTAAATCAAATAGATGAATTAAAATAAAATAAATAAATACCACTTTATATACTGTATAAATATATATATATATCATTCAGCGTTACGTCTCCACGTAGGTTTAGGTGTACGGTTAGTGTGTGTGTGTTTGTATGTGTGTGTTGGGTAGGTAGGTGTGTGTGTGTGTGATGGGTAGGTTTAGGTGTAGGATTAGTGTGTGTGTGTGTGTGAAGGGCAGGTTTAGGCTAGGGTAAGGGTTAGGAGGGAGACAATATACAGTTTGGACAGTATAAAAACCATTACGCCAATGGAGAGTCCCAAAGTGTGTGTGTGTGTTTTGTCCTTAAGAATAGTATTGCCGATTTTTCTAAGGAATTTTTTTTTTATGCTGTGATTCAACAGAAACAGATGAATAATGCTTTATCTGTTTAAGCAGTTCAAATTCAGATTTCCCCAATCACTCACTCACTCGCTGTAAAGTGCAAATGACTCAAGTCTCTTTTCCACGTCCGCGTCTGTGTCGATCTGTGAATACTGTTGTGTTTGTACGTGCGTCAAAGACAGAGGGTTTTCTGCAGGTTCTGCACAAATCAAAGACAAACTGAGTCACAAGAGCTTTACTTTCCTGACTAATGCTCACATCAGCTGAATTTACGATCACATGAAGCCTCCAGATGTGCTTCACAATCTGATGTAGACACTTTTATGAGCTATTTACAGTAGCAAACGAGACAGATGACAAGAAGGAAACGGTGTGCTGGAGCAGTCGGGGGTAGTAGTCACATTAAACTCAAGGGTAATAGTCACATTAAACATATTTCCAGTTTCTACAGAACTGAACATGCATCAGCTGTTTAACCATTAACTCCTAACCATAATAAATTCATAAAGAACAAGCTTTACCTTCTGAGGTTATGGGACATGTTTGTGGTCTGTTCTCATTCACTGTCAGTAAAGCTGGGAATGAAAGAGACATTCATACATAAGAAAAACACTGTTCAATAACACAAACAAAGAGTTAAATGCCTTTTGCAGGTTTAAAACATACAGCAAAAATATATTTAAAATGTATGCTAAATCTAAATATATATGTTGTTATATACAGATGAATGAAATTGAAAAAGTTTAAGTTTTTAAATATATATATTTTGGACAATATAAATATATTTTGATTAAAAATGGAAAATAAGGCATGAGTATATCAATATACATTTATGTAAAGATAATATATTTATATTTTTTAAGTCATGTTGATATGTTACATTTATTATGTGCCTCAGAGATGGAGATCCACACAAATTTGGGTTAAACAACCCAGCATTTTTTTGGAGTGTATATATATATATATATATATATATGCCTATATGTGTGTCTGTATATACACACACACACACACACACACACACACACACACATATATATATATATATATATATATATATACACTCTAAAAAAATGCTGGGTTGTTTAACCCAAATTTGTGTGGACAAACCCAAACTTTTGGTTAAAAATGTAGTTTAAAATGTTAACCCAGTTTCTGAGTTTGTCAATATTTGATCCAAATTTGGGTTGAAATAACCCAGCATTTTTAGAGTGTATAGTCAAGTTGATATATTTGATAAATTTCTAATATTTATCTATATTTCGAAATGTACTTTTATATATTAATATATTATTGATAAAATATAAAACATATAAGCATGATTAATATAATTTAAAATTTTTAAATATAAATAAATAATATATTTTATATATAATCATATATAAAATATATTATTTAGTTATATATAAAAATATATAATATATGTCATATTTTAAAATGTACTTTAGATACAACTTTATTTACTTTATATACGATATACTTTAGATAAACAAATATAGATGTATCATTATGCATTATGTATTGCATGCTCTCAACGTCCATCCGGAAATATCTTGTTTTGTTTTTACAGTATACTTTTACGGTCACTTTTTAGCGACGTTCATATCATAAGCAAAATGAATTACTGTGCGGGAAACTAATGATGTAAATGTGAGAAACTCACAGTCCGTGTTGGCAGAGGACGAGTGCGGGAACAGTAAAGCACATTTAGATGATTCATTTCGTCTGTTTTTCTGACCTGGGAATATAGATAGAGAAACATGTCACGTAACATTTTATCATTATTTATTGGAATTCACCCATGGCTGCACATTAAAAGAGGATATGAAATAACATTTTTGCATAGCTATGATTTTATATCTTAAAGCTGTTGACACACTTCTGTTTCGGCTCATAATGATCATAATCATGAAATGGACAAATATTTTGCAGTGTCAGGATTAGGCTACTATGGGAAAATAATATGTTTTGTCAGGAAACCTACAGAATGTATAAACCACAGAGTAACAACAGCATATGTTCAGTGTTTGTGATTTCACTTCAAAAAGTCAATTAAAACCTTTCCATGAATGTTTTGTTTACATTTTTTTAAAGGGGTGATGAACTGAGAAATCAAACATTTTCCTTCAGCTTTTGACATCTAAGAGGTCATCATATTATAAGAATATCCTGTAAGTTTCAGAACTGAAAACGTCCTTGTTAGTCCAATAAAAGCTTTTATTGACACCAGCCTCAGCAAACAACTCATTTTTCAAAGTTGGGAACTATGACGTCGAAGAGGATAAAACACCACCCCCGCAGAAGAAGATCAACGCCTACTTCAACACGGCCAGTTTAGCCCCGCCCACTGATTCGCGCATTACACGCATAGCTAAATAACATAGGCCTACCTCGTGATGACAAAGGGGCTCGAGCTACCGAGCAATACAAAATATTGTGCTGTGCCTGGTTGTGGATGAAGACAGTCGCTGCATATGCTTCCTCTGGATTCCAATAGGACTGCATGGATAAACTTTATTTTTAATGACGTTCCAACTAATGAGGTAAAACATCGTCTTCTGTTCGCTTCATTTCACTGAGGATTGTTTTGTGAACAAGACTGGATTTTTTGCCGACCGATTAAGAGTAAAGAACGGTGCTGTGCCGTCTATATTGGATCTGACAGGAATTGCGCAAAACACACGGACTCTGGGTCGAACATGTATGGGCGAATCATTCCGGTAGCCATTTTACAACATTGGAAGTTTTCAAAACAATTTCCCCCAAGTGCATCGACGGGTGAGTTGAAACTCATTATAATATGCAAAACTGTTAACCACTCACAGCAGAGGGCGTTTACTTCCAAGTCTTCTGTGCGTTTTTCAGATAGGATCAGAACTTGGGTACAAAATAGCCTATTACTTATTCATTTTGATGTTTTTGAGTGCAAAAACCAAGCGAACGTCACAAGTTGACCTCAGACAACAATATAATAAAATTTAAAAAGCCAGTTCATGACCCCTTTAAAGATAGTTGAGTAACCGGTAGGCGAAGTGTCTCCGCACGTGAGTGACGGATGTGGGATTCACCTGTGATGAAAACTGAACGTAATTCCTGCAAATACTGAAGATTAACAAACTGAGGACTCTCTGTTTACACGTCACATGATGCTAACTCTTAGTAAGCGAAGCAATAAACAATAACTGTAACAGAGAGCAACAATAACTGGAGTCTGTTACATTGATGTCACAGCAATTAAGTGTGTGATGTCCAAGAAGTACAGTAAGCACACCATATGATATATGCCAGAGAACTATATTAGTAATATGTTTTATGAACATAACCCAAAGTCATGACTGATAATATTAATTTGGCAAGGTCAGTAACAGCTGAGGTTAGTTAAGGGTAATTTACTGGGTCATTCCTGTTTCTGCATGTTTTAGTTTCATAATGTTTAGAACTGTGCATGTACAAAATGTCATTCAAAAGCGTCTAGTAGTAACGCATGAACATGAAGGACTAATGAGTTTTTCATGCAGTAAGCTTATAAACCTGAGTATCTTTTTCTTGACAGAGATCCAGCAGGGGATTCCTTCTGTAAGGTATTTAATATCATATGAGGTTGACTCACATGATAAACAAACTATAAATCAATCAAGCAAATCCACAGCGGCTCCACCTAAAACTTCTCCATATCTGATCGAGACGTCGACATGTGCCAACTGACGCGCTTTAATGGACCGTGATCAGTGATCAGAATCAGTGGTTTGACAGATTAAAGTGGTATTTACATGGTACTCTTACAATAATACTGTGGTAAATACCCAAACATCATGGTATTACTATGGTATAAGTCAAAGACTAGCTATATAATGATTTTGTAAAAAAAATTATTATCAAAGTACCGTTGCTCCTCCTGCGCAGAATGACGTAGATGAAGGTTATGGCTAACAGCACGATGACCACGGCTCCGATCCACGCGTACTGAGCTGAACATTCATGATGGACTTCATCTGTGGAAACCAGAAACACTGCGGTTAACACTCAATATCTGTCTCTCAGAAGAACATCATGATGGATGTTCAAGCGGGACAGAAACTGACACATATTAATCATCAAAGTGTTATCAACAAGTGTTTTAAATATATATACACACACACACACACACACACACACACAAGCGTCAATATTTTGCATTTAATTTTATTTTCATATTTTCAATTTTCATTTTTATTTTTACACTTTTTCTTTTGTTTTTGTCATTTTCATTTTCTTTTCGTTTACTTGCTTTTAGTTATTTTAGTACTTCAACTTGTACTAACACAAGAAATGTTCCCTTATAAACTATTTTAACAAGTTTAAGTTTGTTTTATTTAATGAAGGTAGTTTTATATATAAGCTATTTTACAACAGCTTTGAACCAGTGTTGCTTCAATGTATTTGAAATACTATTGAATCAAGTGTTATTTTTCTTTTTCTTTATATATATATATATATTTATAAATATTTTATTTTACTTATATTTCTATCTTTATTTTATTTAAAGTTTTAGTAATTTTGTTGTGTTTTAAAAAATACTTCTATATAATTTAAGTTTATTTTTTGTTATTATAGTTATTAATGTTACCTTGGAAACTAGTTGACATGAAATAAGTTGCTTAACTTTTTTTCAGTATACGTTCATTTCAAGTAATGAAATAAATTCAGGTTTTTTTATGGTTTTAGTTTTGATTAATGATAATAACCATGTTTCGATTTGGTTCATCCAATATGGGCCATACTTTTCTGCCAATAAACAAAAATTAAATTAAAGCTAATCGCAGTACCTATCTATCAACACTTCTACTGAATGTGATCATGCACTGAATGCAAAAGACGTGGTATAATGGGTAACTTTGTTACATAACAGAAGATATTTCCTTTCAGACTTTGAAAGATTAACACTTGCTTAAGGGTGAAACTTTATATTCTAACCGTTTTCACAATGAGACTCTTGTGTCTGCTGGAAAAACACGGTAACAAAGGCTCTCCTCCATATTTATCGGAAACTGTGCGTGTTTGTCTTCCTCCGCCCCCTCGTCGCAGAAACACATCAATGAAAATCTGCCTCACACAAGCCATAAGCGATGGAAAACACAGCAACTTTCACATCTGTAGGTTGATGCTGCTTTTGACATTTTCATTTTATAAAGATCAGTTCTTTCTCAGAAGTGCATCAAGCGTTTGTTTCCCTGATACAGCGCAAAAACTGATTTTCCTACTAAGTATTTTTGTCTGTTTTCCATTGCAAATATTTAAACATTCTTAAATCAACATACATTTACTGGAGAAGCAAAATGATTTTGAAAATAGAATAAAAATAGGCACAAATTAAGTGAGCTAATGCTTGAAACAAAAACAAACAGCTGCCAATCGGGTCAGAAAATAAACTAAATTCAAAGAGAAAGCTTGATTTTTCTCAGACCCCATTTTCAGATATTTGTTCTTGTTTAAAGCATATACACAAGCTCTTTAAAGCAGGATGGATTCTGATTGGCTGATAATGTTTATGTGGCTCATCAGCTGGAAAATAAATCATTGGCTTCGTCCGAAATCGCATACTACCCTACTATATATAGGCGAAAAACAGTGAGTGACAAAAAAGAATGTCAGAATTCACAGTACTGATAAAAGGCAAAACATATACGGATGATCTACTACTTCTGGTGAGATTCTGAAGTGTGCCTAAAATGGACACTTTACTGTCCCATGAGGCTGCGGGAGAGGATTTATGAAGCGACACTAATGACACTGGTAGGTCACATGACACAAACAACATGGCGAATATAATATGTCCAAATTTCATCCATATAATCATACTTTTTAAACGGTCACAATGTAAATGTACAAAAACACAAAGTAAAAACAGATGGCTAAACGCCTGTGAAGAGACGACTCAACGCCGGCAATAAAGTTGTGCCCTAAATTAATACATGATTAACATGACTTAATACATGATTTTTTTCAATCTACATTAAATTCTGAAATGCACTTTCTGTAAAGCTGTTTTGAAACAATATGTATTGTGAAAAGCGCTATACAAATAAAGTTGAATTGAATTAAATTCAAATGTATCACCTACTCAGACAGTATGGGATTTCAGACACAGCGTATATAATTATCGTTTAATATTTATTTATTTACTTACTTCAGCAACATTTCATTTTTTTTTTTAAATAAACAAAATCAATATACAAAATCAGATGTATACCAGTAGTAACAACAGTAATAATAACATTTACATAGAATCTCTCAATGTAATATTTTTTTTATCGGGCCTTATAGTAGTGAACCCACCTGGGATGCTGAAGGAGGCCGTCTGCTGGACCTCGCCGCTCCTGAGGAAAGAGCAGGTGTAGTTGTTCACGAGATCTCGTCTCACCGTCAGCGTGCTGAACACTTTGACCAGATCCTCATCTGTATGGAGCGTTGAGCTTTTGGACGTCTCCGTGAGGTTTGTGTTCTGACCGTCGCTCCAGAAAACCTGAGGTGACGGGAATCCCTGAGACTCACAGGAGAGCTCCACTTCATCCTGACCCGTTTTCCTCACGCTTTTCTTTATGGGAGTATAAGGAGCTGGAAAACATAAACGTAATACATAAATTATATGGAAGACAATCTGGTGCAAGTTAAGGAGAAGCACATGAAAACGTGTTCAGGATTGTGGATAAGTTTGGAAAACTACACTAGGTCTATTTTTGTAGTATGATGTATGTATATATTGTGCATATACAGTGTTTACAAATTTACTGTATGCATTGAACAACTCAACCAAAACAAATTCTACATTTGCCAAAATGTGCAGCATATATATAAATGAATGCAGCATAAGTAAACCGAATTCATTGCTATTTAATATGTGAATAAAAAAATTGTGATTTAGAATTCAATACAAGTACTGTAGCTAGTGTGTCAGCAGAAGAAAGAGTCCTATTAGGAGTCCCATAATGCATTGCAGCAGTTAATTAAACTGCAAACCAATCACCTGACACCTTAATGTTGTCAGCAATCAAATGTGACTTTTATGAAGTTGTTTTCTTGTTAGTAAAGCACCTGTAACATTGAGCGTGACTTGCTTGTAGTCTCCCTCATCTCCCTCTTTTACGATACACCGGTATGTTCCCGAATCTTTTATCTGGAGCTTTTTCAAGTGTAAAACCGCTCGGTTTTCCTTCAGCTGTTCTTGGATGAGCTGCGCCCGCTTTTTGAACGCATCATTGGTGTAAATTTGGTTTTCTCTGCCTTTCTCGAGCCGATACACGTCCACATCTGGCTTCGGGTTGATGCGGGTCCATATGACGGTGAGGTTTGAGGGTTGTTTAACCGCGGAGAACACACACACCAGCTCGACGTCCCCGTGCAGCTCTGCCTCGTAAGAGCTCTTCTGTACATTCACAGTAAACAGGCCTAGAGGAAGGCAGGATGAAAACATTTTTTTTAAAAAGGGGATATATTATGCCCTTTTTCGAAGTCTTGATTTTATTTCTGGGCTCTACTAGAATGTTTTCATGCTTGTATGTTCAAAAATACACATTATTTGTCCCATAATCTCCATAGAGTGCCAAAGTGATGAAGTCACTTTGTAGGACAACTCGGCAGCTAGCGGCGCATGGGTTCCCTCGATCGAAAAGCTATGCATTTTCCCCATAGACTTTTGAAAAATCGCAAAAAATAAGATCTGTGTTCAACAAAGAGTTTTGACTCTTACACGTTTGTCTATCAAGATAATCTTAACAAGTTAATCCAAAATGTATACTATTTAAAGTCTGTATAAAGTTTTAAAAAACACAATCAGACACGATAAAGTTTAATAAAACACAAGCAGGTTATAACTGGTGTGTTTTATGTCATAGATCAAAACGTGAAAATATTTAGAGGCTTTGTTAACCACAGACCTTATATCAGGCGATTTAGCAAAAACCCATTCAAAAATCCCATAGACTTATGGGCGAGGGAACCGGGAGTACAAAGTGACGTCATAACTTCGGCACTCCGTTGCTGCAGCTCCTCTTTTCCCAATCTGCCAGTAATGTTCTGTTTAGTTCCTGTCTCTATGAAACCCCTCCTTCTGAAAAGCACACTGTGCTCTGATTGGTCGGCTGGAGCAGTGTGTTGTGATTGGTCGAGCGCTTTGAGTGTGTTTGGGAAATGTCCCGCCCCTTTACAGCCGGTTTAACACACTACTAACTAACTCAACCAGGCCCCGTCCCTTTATTCTGCGTATTAATTATTCAAATGAGGAATATGAAAGAAACTCAAGACTACAATATTTAGGGAGTTCAGAAACAGTGACACTGATATGGAGAAGAACTCTTTGTAACTTTGCAGAGCTTTTTCAGCAAAATTACACGGAAGAAAGTGTAAAAAAAAGGCTCAAATGCTCAAAGGCTCAGATGTTGCACTTTCACGGCTCATGAGATGTAGTGCAGTTCTCAGTTGTGTTTTATCAACTTTATTTTAAATGAGTTAGCCTACTATAGTCATCATCATCAGTAAGATTATAATAATGAAGCTAGAGTAAATGTGAATAGCAGCTCAGGTCATTTTATGAGATCTATCCTGACAAATCTAAGCAGTTTCCCAAACAGCAAACTGACATTGAATCAACGCGGAAACGACGTCTCTAATGACATCAAAACAACGTTGATTTTGCTCATCGAATTAACGTTGAACCAACGTCAGACGCGGCATTCTTCAAAGCTAAATAAAAATCGAAAATTGGTTTGCTTTCATAACGTTGAAACAACGTTGATTTCAAGTTGATTTTCCGCTAGTTTTGAAAGAATGACGCGTCTGACGTTGGTTCAACGTTAATTCGATGAGCAAAACAATGTCAGATCAACGTTGTTTCGATGTCATGTTTCCACTTTGATTCAATGTCAGTTTGCTATCTGGGTTGTCACTCTTCTGTAAAGCTTTTCAGTTTGAAAAGCTTAATTTGCTACATTCATTTCTGGGAGAAACCACATAAACAGTTTCTCGTATTAGCAGTTCCTAGATTCATCGTTTATCATTTAAAACCAAAAGATATGTGCAATGCATATTAATAATCATACCTGAAACTGAGATGGCAGGCCATAGCAGAGCCTGGAATATGAGCACCAGCGTTCCCCTCATTGACTCCTGCAGGCAAAGACAACACATCAGTCTGATATCACACACAATCCTGATCTGAAGCCTGTTATGAAGAGTTTGTGCGTGTGACTATGAGCAGAACTGGTCACTGATGTCATGACCCACAATGATTCAGTAACGATTCACTTCTTGATTTACTGTAAAAACAGCACTGACTGAACCAATGGAGTCTGCATTAATAACAGTTACAAAGCAGTTTTGTTTTTGTTGTTGATTTGTCACATGACCTCATGTGAGTCAGATCAGTGGCTCGACCGTGTGACTGGATGATTCAGCACATTAACTGATTTACATGTGGGACAAAACCTAGAGCCCCAGGTAGATTATCTTAGAAATACAGTGACCGTTCTTCCTCGGAAAGGACGATCTCTTTCAACACGAAGCTTATCAGTAATTCTTACACACATTACTCAATTTCCATAACGGACACCATAGCAAAGCTTTCATGGTGACACTTTACACAATAAGGTTGATTAGTTAATAAAAATACACCTGTTCATTGATTATGTTACTGTCGTTCACATTGCATTAACTAACGTTACCTAATACAACCTTTGATTTTATTAACGTATTAATAAATGTCGAAATTAATATTAACTAAAATTAATAAATGCTCCTTTTTAGTTCATGCTAACTAAGTTAACTAATGAACCTTATTGTAAAGTGTTCCCACTGTCATGTGTTGAGAACAGAAAATGTTCAAAATGTACTTCAGATAGACTGATATATGACATACACTTATATCACGTTTAATTGTGTTACTTGTCGTTTCTTTGTTATTGTTTGTAAAATTCATTAGCAATTAATGCATAAAAATCGTTCCTTCCTACACTCATTAGACGACCTGACCAGTGACTTGAGTCAACTCTATTCTACATTTCTAAGTAGTTCGCAAAAAGCACCTTCAGGAAAGCAAGTGTGGATTATAAATAGACGTATCACCTCTATATTCACACAGTCATAGTAAGACTGAGAGAAATGGTGGCGTTATCAAACTCTTCATTCTGATGCTGGTGATCATTTCCTGTTTGACTGTGAACATAAGTTGAATTGTTGAACATTTGTTGAACATTTAATTTGGATTCCCCAGGTTACTTGAGTTTACATCACTGTGAAAAACTTGTTAGATAGTGAGTAAAACAACAACAACAACACCCACACTGATAAACTCACTCAAAGTTAAAAACAGCGAGAGTATGAGTAATGCTACAGGGCAACCCAAGGTTAATTGGTTGGCAAAAAAACGTTACTTACCCTAGTAAATCCCCTTTTTAATTTTTGGAGTTTCAACCAACAACCTTTGGGAAACCAGTTTCCTAATCTGCCACAAACATTTTCTATCCAATTAAAAAGATGGGTTTTCTAAAGATTATTTACTTTTTAGCCTGAATGAGGAAATTCATACTTGTAGAGAAATGCTTAACTCTTAAACAGAAGTGTAAACTACCCAGCTAAAATCAGTCTTTAGGAATACTAGGAGTAATTTTAAGATCAGTGATGGTGAAATCTTAGAAGAATATGCCACTATTTTTTTTTTTTTTTTATATAAAAACTCACATAAAACATATTTAACATATTTAAACATAAGGTACTGCAAAGAATACCATGTCAAAAACACGGGCCTGGTTTCATAGACAGGGCTTGGATTAAAGCAGGATTATAGGTGTTAAGGCCAATTTATACTTCTGTACACTGTAGCCGACACCGCCGTGGGCATTTATACTTCTGCGTTCTGTTCGGGTTGCTCTGTAATTACCCCACTGTAACACTAGTTGACGTTAGGGTTTCGATGTTCCACCGTGTCGAGTTTCGCTGATACAAACAATGGCGGCTGAAACTGAGTGTATTTGTGTGAGTTGGAGCTGTCGATGTTGAAAAACAGTTACTTTTCATGAAATTACAAAAACTAATATGCAGAAATGAGAGTAGGCTTCGGAGGAGATGATACGTACGACCCATAAACCGGTTGAGGCAAAAAGAGGGAGAATTTTCTGTGCTTGTCCAGCTCCTTGAGAGACATGGACGTGGAAATGCATTTCAGATATTGTTGGCCAGTAGGTTCGTCGTGTGCAGCCATTTATTGTACATCAGTGTACTTCTGATTTTCAAATTCAAAATGGCGGCCTAGAAGGAAACGCGATGCTGCAAATCCGACCAATCACAGATCTTGAAGTTGTAGTTACATTTTTGGGGGAGGTGCGCGTCAGGGTACGGCATTTGGCTTTAGTTTAAATCAGACATTTATGTAGCTTTTATAAAAGTGCTTTAGAAAAAAACATTAGTGTGCATCTGGTGACAAAACAATGGCAGTGACTTATTTAAAGACATATCAGTGCAAGTTGCTTTCAGTTAAAACAGCTCAAACATTTTAGTCTGAGACTAGCTAAAGCTTTGTCTGTGAAACCGGGCGATGGTTTTTCTATGACACATTTCTAAATAATTAAAAATGAATTAATTAATTAATAAAATTGGGAAATTAATAAATATAAATTTAACAAAACATTACTACTATGGTAGCACATCTACTATAAGGGTACTTTTTAGGTGGTCTCTAGCTTTATGAGACAATGGAAAAAGCTCAGGCTTAAACATGTTCAGTCCCGTAGCTAAAATAACAATGTAGAAGCAAGACATTCTTCACAGTGCTGGGTCCATTTAACCCTTTTTAAAGACCATAGACTACTGCATATCATTGTACAGAGATTACAGGGGAGGATTTCCATCTGTATGTCATGACAGGTATCAAAACAATGATATTTAACTGTATAAAAGCCTTAAAAATAAATAAGAAACTGGTGGCAGTTGCATAAACAGTCAAGACTGTCTTGAGAATTATTCTGACCAACTAGCAGTTGATGACTTTAAAAGGTTATGATTTGTCTTAAAAATGATTACTGAACATTAGTCCAAGCATTTTATGCAACTGGCCCATGGATGTAATTATTAAACATACTAGCCTACCACTATGGCAATTCCATGACACTTTTCCTTGTGCACAAAACTTGCCTTTTCAGTGCATCATACTGCAGAAATAGTTTGCAGCAAAACCACCTTGGATGTTAAATTGGATGTTGAATATGGTTATTACACACTGTAAACAACAGCTTAAAATGTATGACTTAAAATGACAAATTAAATATAAAATAGCCCAGTATATTAAAATAAAAAACTCCAAATCATGATCATTTTATTTACACTATATTCATTAGTAGAGATCAGGTTACTGTAGCCTATATTGTGTGTATTATATATTCACGAAATTGCTTGCTTACTTACTTACTAATGATGAATGTCTCGCATGAGCAGAAGCCTGTATCCTGTGGCTCACTGTTTGTGTTACTGCGGGTTTGTGGAGAGGATCTGCTAAAAGCCTTCTTATACTGTGGTAAAGGGCGGTTTCTCAAGCGCGTCCTCGGTTCCTCCCACTTTCGCTATTCATTGGCCAAGTTTCAGAAAATTTGTGCTCGTAGAAAAACATCATCATGAATTCAGTTTGCCTTCTCTTCAGTCTTCATTCACGGATTCTGAGAACGCAATGACAGGACCGATAAATCATCGCGGAATCCGGTAAATCATCACTGGAATGAACATGTAGATTCGCTGATATCATAGTCTCATTTCCTACGTGAAACAATTCTATAAAAAACGGAATAGCTACTGTTGACAAGGAAGTGAGATAGATAGATAGATAGATAGATAGATAGATAGATAGATAGATAGATAGATAGATAGATAGATAGATAGATAGATAGATAGATAGATAGATAGATAGATAGATAGATAGATAGATAGATAGATAGAGGGGTGTTTCAGGAGTTGTCCATCAGTTTCATTTTGTCCTGCATGCAGAGACTTGAAATAAATTTAGTATCATTTTCCAAGAATCCTCTTTATATATATATATATACAGTATATATATATATATATATATATATACTATATATATATATATATATATATATATATATATATATATATATATATATCTGGTAAGTCTTCACCTCGATAATGCCCTTGAAATGAAGATCTGCCATCATTTACTGACCGTAAATGTAATATTTCATGACTCTTCCTTCCTTCCTTTCTTTTCTGTAAAAGTAAATGAGGACTGAGTCTAAAAAAAACTTCAAAATGACAAAAAAGACTTACACTAATATAAGGCTCCACTAACAATGAAAACAAAATCTAAAGCATTTATTAATCTGTTAATTTCAACATTTACTAACAGATTACACACAAGTTAATATTATTTAATGGACCTTTGCTTAAATGAAACAATAAACAGTTGCACTTTTATTAGCTAACATTAACAAAGATTACTGCTCATTGTTAGTTGACACATTAACTAACCGTAAGTATATAGTATAATGCATTATGTTTTAAATAAGTCAGACAAGAGGGTGAGTAAAATATATTTTGGTTGAATTATTCATTTAAAGTTTAATAATAAGTATAAGAAAATATCTCATGACTTGCATTACTGTAAAACTGCTTGTGTGTTTGACTTCGACAAAGCACCTTGTGACTGTAAAGAATATTGGGGGATTTTGTTAATAATTGCTCAAAGTGAAATTATAACAAACCATCTCATTTCATTAGCATAGGTTCTCACGTAATCCAGGGCATTCTGGATCTCCTTTAACTGGAATTTTTTTTGGATGTGATTTAACTTCCTGCCGGTAGCAGATCAATTGAATGGCATCATCATGCTATGATTTTGATTATTTGGGTTTTCCATCTCGTTCAGATCAGATTTACTTGTATGATGGAATCTCCACCAGGGCATCTGAAATGCCACACTAATCTGAAGGATGTTCATTTTAATATTTGAATTGTCTTGGTCCTTTTCCTTCACGGAAAGACAGCTTATTTAATAATGAAGATTCCCATGCTGTGTTTTTTCTTTTCTTTTTATTTTTTTTTGGGGGTTCAGGCTAGACCTGTTTGGTGGGCTCATGTTACTTACCTGTAGATTACTGTGTGACATGGGAAACAACCTTGGGATTTTAGCACACATGATCAGGACAAAACACAACAAAAACATGCACTGAGGTTCAGAAGTCAACACTGAATTTAAACTAATATATAGTAGTGGCCAAAAGCAAAAGCTATGTCCAGCATAGGAAAATTTACATCTTGATGTCAGTTGACATTAATTGTGTGACAGATGACTGGACCTAAAAGTAACTTGACATTAAAGGGATGCTTCACCCAAAAATGAAAAATAGTCGAATAAAGCCGTTATTTATGTTTTTTTTCGCACAAAAAGTATTCTCGACGCTTGATAAACTTATAATTGAGCCACTGTAGGCACATGGAATATTTAAACCTTTTCTTTAATTACTTGATGGGCCGTCAAGGGCCAGTCCCTTAGGCATTCTATGTAGGACTGATCCAGCTCTCAGATTCAATCAAAAATATCTTTATTTGTGTTCCGAAGATGAACGAAGGTCTTACGGGGTTGGTACAGCATGGGGGTGAGTAATTAATGACTTAATTTTCATTTTTGGGTGAACTTACCCTTTAAGTTGCGCTTTAGGTGTAAGGTGTAACTGCTTTTTGGCGTAGAATTTGTGTTAAATAAATATGAACGTTTTTTTTTTTTTTACACAATCTCAACACTTCTCTTCAAAAGGCCTTTATTAACCCCCCGAGCCGTGTGAAGCACTTTTATGATGGATATATGCTTGTATGGTTTCATAACTGAAACAGCCAGTCACTGCTATTATAAAGCTTGGAAGAGCCTGGGCATTATTTTTATATAACTCTGATTGGCAAACACACCTAGGATGACTTGATGGTGAGTAAATCATGGGCTAATTTTTATTTTTGGGTGAACTATCCCCATAACACCCGAGTGTAATGGTAAGGGAAAATGCTGAGTGGCTAGTAACCATTAGCCACAGTGGCTGGTGAGCAAGAAAAAGTTAATTTCGAGCCCTGCAGAGGACTATATCAGCTTTGAACTGTGGGTGAACGGATCTGCAGTCACTGTGTACGAAGCGGAGAATGACATAATTATTATAATTAATATAATCATTTGATTTCATTTGTCACATTTATAAGTGCTTCAACAAATGGAAGGGGGAATTTTCAACTCTCAACCACCACCAGTGTGCAGCACCACCAGGATAATGCGACAGCAGCCATTTTGTGCCAGAACGCTCGCCACACACCAGCTTATTGATGTAGAGGAGACAGAGTGATGAAGCCAATCAGTATATGGGGATGATTAGAAGGCCATGATGGACAGGATGTCAGGGTTAAACCCCAATTCTTTTGCTGAGGGATTTTTGTTTTGATGACCACAGAGAGTCAGCACCTTGCACTATACCAGATTTTTGCGGAGATTGAAACTAGGCATGACTGGTTGATCGATTGGGACTCTGAAGAATTATTTCCCTTTCTGCCCTTCAATGACTCGTCAGTGTCGACATCATTGCTGGTCCTGTCCAGCATAAAACCTGTTATATTCAGACTGTGCGTTTATTATTGCTGGATATATCCTCTATAGAGACTGTATCATCGCCCTGTACAGACACTGTTTTATCATCATCAACCCCGCCCATCCTCCCTCACCCACCTCAGTCAGTCCTTCACCTCATCTGGTTCCCCCTTCACACTGTGTGGTGCAGCTGAGCCCCAGGTCTTACGATCACCAGCTTCACTGAAACAAGAGGATCCTTCGGCTCCATCTTCAGCCACTGATCCCTTTGCTCCACCTCCGCCTGTCGACTCCTTCGGCTCCACCGAGCTCTACCCTCCCTTCGGCTCCACCTTGGTCCTCATTCGCACTGGCTCATTTGTCCTATCGGCTCTCCGCCTGCGCCTCGGGCTCCCCTAACAACTCTTCTGGGGGCGTTATGTAACATACATTAAGTTATATTTGTCGTAGGGTATGTTTACATGACAACGATGCTTAAGGGGGGGGGGTGATTGCGATTTCACTTCTTTCATTTTAAATAGTGTGTAATGTTGATGTTGGTGCATGAATGGTATCTACAAAGTTTCTGCACTGAAAGTTCAATGTTAGCAGAGATATCGTCTTTTAAAAATCAGGAAGTTTTTTGCCTACAAAAGCGATTGGGACTACAGCTGGGTTTTAGACGTCACTAACCCATACATTTACATCAACCCTCCCTCTGGAATATGCAAAAAAGGGCATGGCCATGTTTCTGCGGCTCGTCGAAAGTGTGTTGTGTTCACCAGCTGTCAGGTCTTCTGTGTTTGGGCTTCCCACGGACGCTGTAGTTCATCAACAATGTATACAATTTATGTTTGATTATGTTCCTGAAAATGACGATCGCAATCTAGCTCTCTGTGTTGCTCATTTTACGGAAGACAGCTTCCAGAATCTCCACGAATTCAATGCCGGATTCAACAAGAAACTGTTACTAACACATGAAGCAGTTCCAACTTTAAAGCCACTCTGTGGAACTTTTCAAACTTTGTAAATTACCAAAACCCATTGAGATCTACACGTCTACCGTAGCCTGAACGTGTCTGTATCGCTTTTACTTGCACTTTGTAACTTCGGGTTTCGGGTAGGAAGCCGAGCACAAAAAAAACTACAAAATTCAACCGCTTTACGGCATACGTCACTTCCCCCACCACCCACAACTTCCTCAGATCCTGAAGTGAGTGCTCAACTCGCATTTGATTGCCGACTGTATGTTTTCGTCATGGTCGACAAGCTACAAGGGAGAAGGCAACGGTTTTATCTAAGTAAACTAAAAAAAGAAAAGGGGAGAGTGACAAATTAAAAGCCAGGACGAGGATTAACACACTGGTCTAGCTTTCGCTTCGCTTTTCGCTGGTGTGAGCTAAAAGAGGAAGGGTGCTCGACCGATGCGGACGCTTGCCTGCACACAAATGCTGTTTCCAAGGTAACCCAGATAAATTCATATAAGCAGTGTAGTATTTTCTGGTATTCCGGCCACAGCCGATGGTGTTATGAGTGTAATAAAATGCCCACAGCCCAGTGTTCATTTCAAAACAGTCCGCCTCAGTGCAGGGCTCGCACAAATAAAATCGACTCATGTCAAAAGTAACGTTACATTAAATGTAGTGAACGTGCCCACGACTCAGTAGTACCCACAAACAATACACACCACATGTCCCACGGTTTCTGTAAAAATAAACCAACACACATAACGTTAGTCAGCTCAGGCCGACTGTGTTTTCAGTGCAGTGAATGTGCCCGCTGTCCCACCCCCACATTCACTCACAGACATGATAAGCCCCACAGGACTCACCCCACTCGCTCTCTCTCAGCAGACTGCTATAAGGGAATCGAGCTTGCAACAGAGCTTGCGACAAAGGCTGCTCTCCTCAAAAACTGCAAGCACACACAATCTAAAGACATGGGAGGCTGACCGGTTCACTGTTTGTAGAATTTAATTTGCGACAGTCCTGCGGAGCTTGTGGCCTCTAGGGACGCTAGACGTGAAAGTTACAGGTCGAGCACCTCTAGCGGACAAAGGTTCCACAGTGTGGCTTTAAAACCAGAGGCAGCAGTATTTAATATTTAATCGCGATTAATTGCATTAATGTCATAGTTAACTCGCAATTAATCGCACATTTTTATTTATGTAAAAATAAAATTCTAAATGTTCTAAATGTCTTTTGATTTCTTTTTGTTACATTATTTTTTCTCATTTTAATGCTCTTATCAACATAGGAAAGTGGATTGGCTTGTTTAGTGCAAATGTTTTTTTTATCATTATTATTATTGAAAATAACATTGGAATAGTGTTCAATTTCACACTAACATATAAAAATAATCTCTCACTGTCTATCAATAAAAGGGTGAAAGAAATACTGACGAGGTCCTGATATTGGCGAGGGTATTGGCGAGCCTCAGTTTCTTGGATTTAAACTAAAGCAGAACGGAAAGTTAGACATCAGAGCAGCCGGATTTGGAGTGCGCTCTGATTGGCTGGACTTAAACGAGCTCTGTGGCCGTATAGGAATACAGCTGTCCTGGCTTGGACCCGACGGAGAAGTAGTTGCACTTGACGATAACATAATCACCAATCCGCTGGTTTCCACCTTGGCGATCCTCAATAACGACGGTACACCTCACCAACTACAGATTAAGCATGCGAGAGCTTCAAATCTTCATCTCACACAAACCCAGAACGGACAGCGCTGGACGGGCCTCAGACTAAAAGGAAAACTTGCATTACTTCAATTCGCTGACCATTCATTGTCTTATTTTGTACTGAAAAACTCTTCAATCTCAGATGATATAAAAAAGTATTCATGATTAAAGCAAGATTACAGTGTCTCCCAACAAAGTACAATCTGGCAACATGGTACCCATCAAAGCATGAACCCTAATACATATTACATCCAACTCAGCAGGAGAATGAAACGGTTGCTCACATATTAAATGGATGCTACAATTATAAAGGACTGTAGGCCTATGTGGCCAGACACGACCGTTTAGTTGATCTGGTTGCAAAGGACTTGAACAAGGTAATCTGTGGACATGATATTAAGGTTCATAAGCATAGTACTGTACCAGTTAACTGGTTTCATCAAAATACATCTGACAGTGAGTATTTTAAAAACATTCCAAATACTCCTGATATTGTGATTGTAAATGAGGTTATGAAATCTGTGTGTATGTTTGAGGTGGCCTGCTGTTTTGACCTGTATATGGATACGTGTTACTACTCCAAACTATTGAAATATCAACCACTTGTAGATCTCATTTATCAACTTGGTTACAATTGTAAATTAATAATTCTGGTGTTTGGAAGTTTAGGCCACGTCCATAAGAGTGTAGTCCGGGGGATGCAGTTAGGAGGGCTGCAAAAAAAAGGAGGCAAAAAAGCTTGCAAAATTCTGCTCTGTTTCAGCCACCATAGGGAGCTTGCAAATCTGGAGACGGAGATGCTTTGTTTATCCTTAATGTGTTGAGTATTAAATGGATGGACTCGTATAAGTTTGTGAGCAATGAATTGTAGATCTGTCACCTTGTCAAAGACCCTTCCCAGAGTATTTGGATCTTGTATTCTTTTGAATGTCTTTTAGATCCAAATAAAAGTATTAAATGTGTGTGTGTTTTTGCTTGGCCATCATCAAGTGGTGTTTTGCTACGATGATGATAGCTCAGTTCACAATGCAGACTGATCTCATGAAGTAGCGTGTGTATGACACGCCAATTCGTATTTCCATTTTTGGCGTGCTATCAAGACGCATAATCGCCTTTCAGCGTGTTTATGAACGCCGTTGACTTAACGTTATATAAATATATGACTTACCTCAACCCCGTCCCTAAACCTAACCGTCACTGGGGTTAATGGCATTTATGACTGGAGATTTGACTGCGTGTACGGACACGCGGAATGACGCGGACGTTAATGGCGTAGACATATACGCATACACGCGGATAGCTCAAAATGCGTAGAGATAACACGCCACCTGACTCGAAAGTGGCGTATATGTTTACGCAAAAGTCATGATGTCATGTTGCACAATGACAAAACACACAGATCACTTGGTCTTGTTAATGGGACAATTTGGCAACTTTTTAAAAATAAACTTTCCATTCAGTATCTTAGGGCATCCATTTCGGCGACTCGCGCTCGTCAGCCATTCAAAACGTTACCTAAGCCGAAACGAGTGTGTGCGGAACAAAACGTCCTCGCGCTGCGATCTGAAACCCATGAGGACGTTTTGTTGCCTCCTCGACCAAAGCGCAAGCGGATCTAGCTAGGCCGTAAACAAAACAACAGGCACTTCCCAAGCACACCTTTGAGTGGATGACGAGCATGAGACGCCATAATGGATCAGGACGCATGCCGTCCTGTTGCAAAAGCATGTGAAAAAACTACAAAGTTTGCTAGTACAAAAAGACCGTTAATCGCTCGATAAAAAAATTAACGCCGTTAAAATGGGTTTGCGTTAACGCCGTTAATAACGCGTTAAACTGACAGCCCTAGTATATATACTTAATGACGTTATTTTTCGATTTGATCAAGAACATAAACCAATGCCAACAATGTTTGTGTATATAGTAGCCAGTTAGTTGATGCTATTGTGTAAAACAAACGTGTATAAAGTAAAAAAAAATATATATAGGCAAATTACCATTCAGAAACGTTTTGTAAGAGCCGTGTGTGGTGAGGTTCTGCTTGCCTCTCTTCATCGCCGCTTTCTGGGTCTGATTCTGGTTCATACTGATACTGCAGTTTAGATACCATCATGTACATTTGACTTGAACACACATGCAACTTTCGCCCGTAAAGGTAATGGGCGTTAAGTATCTGGACAACATGCACTACAGTTTAGCCAATCACAACACATCGGCCCAAACTAGCCAATCTGAGCCCACTGCCTGTTTCTGAGGGAGTGGTTTCATAGACTCAGGATGTACACCAGTCTTTCAAATGACAGAGGAGAACGGGGCTTACAATTAAGGTGTAATTTATGAAAAATGAGACTTTAAAAAAAAAGAAAAAACACAAATACATGTTATATTGCACCCCAAAAACACAATCATGCAAAGAAAAAAATGCAGTTAACCACCCCTTTAAAACGGATAAGCATAATTATATAAACATGCTATGCTGCTAATATCATCTCATTATTTTTTTTAAATGATAAAAGTACAGACTTTTAGACTTCACTGAAGTTCTAATCTTATATGATTTTCATGGCATGAAATCATTCTAAATCAAATGTATGTTGCAATATTTAAATTCACCAGCATTCAATGAAGCCAAGCAGTTTAAGAAACCAAGCAAGAGTTTTGACGTCCAGTTCTCAGAGATGTGCTTAGAATTAAAAAGGAAGTTCTATGTATTACACTTACGGGATGACTAATATTTACTGTTAAGAATGAAGAGTAACTCCCTCTACAAAAACACAGAATGACAAACACTGCATCTATGAACTGAATGACTGATGAACAATGTTATTTTAGTCATAAGTTGCTTGGCGTGAAGTTTGTTTGACTCTGTCATTTGATATTGATAAAGCAGTAAAGGATCATCGTTTTACTTTCTGTTTTCAGGGACTCATTCAGTCATCAGGAGACATGATGTTGACCACTAGATGGAGTACTTTCAATAAATCTACTTACTTGGCAGATTCTGAGGAACAATCAAACCATTTGACAATAACACTTTAGCAGACAACAAAAGATACAGATCAAGTAGAAAACCAAAAACTAGAATATTACATTAGATGCCGTGTGTCAAATGATGAAAAACAGAAGCATGATCCTATGAAGAGCCAACAACATTAGCAGTGCCATACTGTAGCACCATATTTCAAGAGTAAGCTAGAATAGTGCATGACAAGAGAAGTGAAACTGCAGAACAGAAGAGGGAAATTAGAAAAATTAACTGTATTTATGCATTTCCATATTTCGTTATAAAAAGTACCTTTATTGGCACATTATTCATTTTTATTACTTTATGCTATACTTTAAATGCAATGAAAAAGAGAGAGAAAATTGAAAAGAAGTCAATGTGAAAGTTACTGACACAATGCTGGGGTGTTTGGTTGGTTGCTAGGGAGTTCTGGGTTGTTGCTAGGCGGTCGCTTATTGGCATCCTTAAGTCAATATGATTTCACAGGAATGTCAAAAATTTGAATGTATTTTGTTATTTTAAATGCTCTAGACGTTTTAATGAGATCCATATCAGTTTGTAAAATCAGAAAAACAGCATTTGATGTAGTTTAACTGTAATTTGTGCTGCTGTTTTAGACAGGGCTGTTTTTATTTTGATATGTATTATTTCTGAAAAACACCAGAGGAATTATTGACTTCAGCTGAAAAGGAAAGTTATTTCAGATACAGAGCAAGTTATTACACTTTGATGAGTTTATGAAGACTAGTAATAATGTGCACTGATGAATTGTTTAGTAGCACTAATACATTCAATTTTAAATTCATGTTCTTCTGTGGAACAAGACTAAGCCTGGTCTCTTTACCAAGCAATTATGAATGAGAACTAAAGACGACAAGCTTCAAAAATGACACAAAGGCTCTACACTTTTACATTGCCTTTGAAGCTTGTCGTCTTTACTTCTCATTCATGCATGGGAAAAAGAACAGGCATAGTCTTGTTCCGCAGAAGAACATCGTCATGTGGGTTTGAAACAACTTGAGGTGAGCAATAATCAGATATCCATAATAAAGGTTATATCTTACAGCAGAGTCTCTATTGTCATCACTGGCGGCAAGCTTTCTGGCGGGCTCTGTGGTAGGCTAGATGTAGCTACGATGAGTAATCAGCACAAACACAAATACTCTTTATGTCTTTGAACGTTTATTTAAAAAATACATGCACCAAAAACACAATCTTACAAGTGAGCGAGCCGACTGTGACAAGATGGCTGGGGGCCACCAGGTGCGGACGTCGACCAAGGGGGTAATCCATCAGCCGGAAGTTGAAGCCTCGCGGGAGCCGCCATTACAGCAGAGCTTCACCTGCTGTTAGCATCCCATTGACTCCCATTCATTTTGGCATCACTTTGACAGCGAATAACTTTACATGTGAGGCATCCAAAGACTCCATTTGTCCATTATTTATTTATAAAGAAACACGACAATGTATAAAATGCTCCATTACTTGGTATCTTGCGTTACGGCCCCGTAGAAGCCGTTTTTGTAAAAATAGGCTAAAGATTGCGTCCTAACCATGGGACTTTCTGTTGCACAGACATTAACAGGAGGAGAAGCTTGCAGGCAATCTTTTAATGTCTATGAGGCAATCGGGGGGACATGGAGGCACAAAGTCAAGGGAGAAGCTCATAGATAGAGAGTCCATAAAAGCAACGGGACAAAATATTTCAACAACGTTTTTGGGGAATTAAGTGATTCAGATTTGTCTTTGCACAGCAACTAGAAGATAATAATAATGATAATAAACATTTATTTATATAGCACTTCTCATACATGGAATGCAACACAAAGTGCTTCACAAACATGAAAACAAGTTTGCACAATGTCAATATCAAAGAAAAAATATATAAAACTAACAGAAAAAGACTTATACACAACTTAACATAATATTGTTGTACTGATAAGCAACTTTAAAAAAGTACTGTGTCTTGACTTGACTTTTAAAATGCTAGTAGCCTCTTTCACTTCATTCCAAATTTTTGGAGCATGGTGACTAAAAGAAGCACCTGATCGTATATGATTAACTGTATATTGTGCTAATGTATAAAGATTAGCATTAGAAGATCTAATCTACGATTTGGAACATATCTTGACAGACAGTCTGAAATATATAAAGGTGCCAGATTGTGCTGAGTTTTATAAACAAATAAAAGAACCTTAAAATCAATCCTTTGGTGAACTGGTAACCAATGTAATTCCATTAAAACCGGTGTAATATGTTCTCTCCTTTGTAAATTTCACTAGTAGCCTACTCTCAGAGTAGTAGCTACTCTGGCTGCTGCATTTTCTATCAATGTTAGCTTTGCTAGAGCCGGCCCTTAGGAAGGCCAGGGTAAATAGCATTACAATAATCAAGATGAGAGAAGATAAAAGCATGAATCTCTTAGCATCATCCAAAGACAAAAACGAATTGATCGATCAAGGACAAAAACAAGGATTGATCCTTGTGGGACACCATGTGTTATTTCATGTGCCTTTGATATACAGTCAACTATATTAACTACGAAGTTCCTTTCTGTTATGTATGTTTTGAGCCAATTTAAAACATTACCAGAGAAATCAAGCTTTTCCAGAAAGATGTACAACGGTGAGACTGTCGTCACGCTCAGTTTGAGCCTGCGAGTCTTCTTCTTCTTCTTCTTCTTCTTCTTCTTTGAGGTTATTGGCGGTTCGCATTCTTAAAAAGAGCATTACCGCCATCTACTGCAGGAATAGATCAGAGACACACTTATACCACAACTCCCAGAACAATCAGGACTTGTGCTTTCAATGTTGCTGCGTGTTCAGCTCCTCCATTTACAGCCAAAGTCCATCATCTTCCAGAGAAGGATACTGATACTAATAATACTAATAGAACAGCAAAGTTGTTCTACTTAAAAACTTTATTATTAACCTACTCCCCTCTGCTGAGTTTAAAACCATCTTTAACGTTAATTGTTGATTATCTTTCAACTTAAATTCTTCAATCATTTTACTTGTTTCCTCAGAATATTTATTACACTTAATAAGTACATGCTCCACTGTTTCTCTGATTCCACACCATTCACAAAATCCTGTAGGATGTTTTCCAATTATTTGCATTGTTGAATTTAGTCCTGTATGTCCCAGTCTTAATCTAGAAATAATACAGTCTTCCTTCCTTCTCCCAATTGAATTCCTTCCTCAATGGTATGTCTACCTTTTTCCTCATTATCCCAATACGATTGCCAATTTTTATTTATCTCCCTTTTAATTATTGATTTCATTTCTAATTTACTATACCCAATTTGAATATCTATATTTTCCTAGCCTGCGCAGTCACTCAGACATCAGACAGGAACTGCAATAATCGGGCTTCAGTCTTCTCCGTTGAAATCAATGGGGTCGCTGTGTCCATTTCTTTTACTATATGACGTCGACCTCCATTGGCCAGCAACAGACATCTAGCCTTTATTATGGATATCTTTGTGAGTAATGATAACATCATTTAAATTGGGGGTGAACTGTTCCTTGAATTATGTTTTGTTGTAATGTAATGCTGCTCATTTGCACTAGATGGTGCTCTTAGATCTTATAACATTAATTTAAAGGGCTCGATCACCAAAAAAATATGAAGATTCTCTTTCGATTTAGTCCCTTTGATATGTTGTTCCAAACCATGCCTTATTTTTTTTATTAAAATTTTATTATTTTACCTCCTGATTGACAGTGTCATTTGATTGATGCTTTTATCACATGTCTCGTTTTGAAACATAATTAGCACATCAAATCAATTGCTTTTAAATTATAATAATTTCAAGACATGCAGAAGACCCAACAAATAAAAATAATGAAGGCTTTTTTTATTCCAGTTATTTCAATTTCAACAAAAATCTCTCACTGCAACAGTCAGTACAGCATCTGCATTATCAAGCGTTGTGACTTTTCCAATATAGTAATAAGCTTATTAAAAACAAGCCCGCACTGGGCCCACTTAAGGGCTAGCCTAAGGGCCCTCAGCAGGCTGCTAGCAAGGGCCCATGAGAATTCGCTCATTGGCAAAATGTAGGGCTTGCATGGGCAGCCCTCACTTAGCCCCCAGGAAGCCCGCACACACAGGGCACTATTAATCTACAACAATAGATCTTGTTCTCAATTAATCTGTTTCACTAAAAATACTTTTAATACTTTTCGGCTACTATAACTACAAGTCTTTGGGAAAAACAATTATTCGATACATCTGAAATGAATGCAATCACCACATAACTAATTTCTGTATTTAAAAAAATGTTAGATTGTTAGATTTCAAATCAATGTATTTATTAATTACAAAATATAAAACATTAAATTCAGGTTAAAACAAGCTAATTTAACACTCTAAAAGAGACTAAAAATCCTCTATACAAATATAAAATAATTCAAATAAACATATACCTTTGCTGGAAAAAAAAAATATACAGTCATGGTCAAAATTGATGGCACCCTTGGTAAATGGGATCAAAACTGGCAGTAAAAATAAATAAATTTGCATTGTTTATCCTTTTGATCTTTCATTAAAAAAATGGCAAAATCACATTATAAAATAAATGCTTTTCTCCAAAACACGTTGGCTACAACTATTTGTACCCCTAGAATATTTAACGAGTAAAATATCTCTGAAGGATATTCCCATTAATATGTACCTTTTTTAACACATCAGGGTGACCAGGAACATGAAATTGTCCAGTCATTACTTCTTGTTTCACAAGAGTTTAAATATGAGGAAACACAAATGCCAAATTCCTTTAACCATCCATCACAATGAGTAAAACCAAAGAGTATAGTTCTGATGTGAGGCAAAAGATTGTTGACCATCACAAAATAGAAAGTGTAAGAAAATAGCTAAAGAATTGAAAATCCCCATTTTGACCATCAGGGCAGAAATTCCAATCAACTAACGGTATCTGCCAGGAAGAAGATGTGTGTCTATATTGCCTTAATAGATGGTGAGGGTGAAAGTTTGAGTTGCCAAAGACTCTTCAAGGATCACAGATGGATAATTGCAGAGATTAGTTGAGTCTTGGGGTCAGAAAGCAAAAAAAAAAAAAAAAAAACTAAAAAAACACATGTTGTTTGGGAGGGTTTCAAGAAAAATCCTCCTCGTTCATCCAAGAACAAACTCCAGCAAATTCAGTTGTCAGACATGACTGGATCTTCAAACGGCACAGGGTTCTGTGGTCAGATGAAACTAAAAAAAGAGCTTTTTGGCAGTAAGCACACTAGATGGGTTTGGTGGACATGAGAATAAAAAGTACCCTATGTGTACAATTTAATATACCGTTGGATCTTTAATGTCGGGGGCCTATTTTTCTGCAGGAGGTCCTGGACTTCTTATTCAGAGACATGGCATTGTGGATTCTATCAAATATTTATTTATTTATAAACATTTATTAGAGGATCAGCCCCATGAGATGAAACATCTCGTTTTCATGGGGGTCCTCAATATATCAATATCAACAGATAAAAAATCAAAACCTGACGGCTTCTGCTAGAAATCTTATAATGTGCCGTAGTTAGATCTTGCATCAGGACAACGATCCAAAACAAACATCAAAATCAACAAAAAAATTAGTTACGGAGCACAAAATGAAGCTTCTGCCATGATCGTCCCAGTGTCCTGACCTGATGAGTGGGCTGAACTGAAGTGATGAAGCACCGATATGGATCTGGGAATCTAAAGGATCTGGAGAGATTCTGAATGGAGGAATGGTCTCTGATCTCTTGTCAGGTGTTCGAGCCCGATCTCATGAAAGTTCATATCTATAGCACGAATGTCATTCCAATGGAACTAGTTTTTGCGTGTATATGGTACGCGTTTTTCACGTGCATATGATACGCACTTTTTGGCGTATAATAAGTACAAACTCCCCACCCCCCTTCCCCCTAAACCTACTCAGGGGGTTTTCAGTGCGTAGCATATGCACGCAAAAACCATTTTTGGCGTATAAATGCCATGAGAAACGACAATCGTGGTATAGATACGCACTTTCATGAGACTGTGTTGGGTGTTCTCCAAACTTATCAGGCTTTAAAAGAGAAGACTCAGAGCTGGTATCTTGGCAAAAGGAGATTGCAAAAAGTAATAAAAGGGTGCCAATAATTGTGGCCAACGTGTTTTGAAGAAAAACATTTCTTTTATAATGTGATTTCCACCCCACTTTCAATTCCTTTACTTAAATGAAAGGTTAGAATTTTGCCAATTTTTTTAATGAAAGATCAAAAGGATAGACAATCCAGATTTATTTTTTTTACAGCCAGTTTTGATCATATTTACCAGATGTGCCATCATTTGTGACCATGACTGTATGTTTGGTGTGCTAATCATTCATTGGCAAAGTTCACTCTTCCACCGAGGTCTCTTGACTAGTCAGCAGCCGGTGGTCCCACTCCTTTCGTCCACCGGCTATGTCTCTTGAATTCCGCCGCCACACCTTTATCTCACTCTCAATTTCACAATCACAAGGACTTGGCTGAAAGGAACATTTTCTTACAGCCTCTGAAAAACAAATAGGCATGAAACAACACTGTGTATGGGAAGTAATTAATACATGCCATTTCTAATACCACATGCTTACCTGTTACATCCCTTCTTAGCCTCAGGCTCTGAAAAGGTCTCTTTTGGTTTGAGCCATTCCAGTTCAATTGAGTGGTTAAAGAAAAAAAAATATATATTTTTCAATAAAATTTCAACAGCAGCTAATTATTAGGTCTATAGATAGAAAACTAAATACAAACAAATATTTAGCAAACAATAAAGTTTCAATACGTACTAATTGTGAAGGGCTTCAACTGTGACTGTGAGGTTGCATAAATCCTCTGTCTGCATGTGTGAGAGAGAGAGAGAGAATGCACACAGTACTTACATCTACTTTGTTTACGTGAATACTCGACTTGGCATTTTGATATATTTTTGTGTTTATTTGCCCATTTAGGTCCATAACCAAAGACAAAGGCTATGCTTGTCTGTGTTGCGCTCGGAGCATGTGCACAGCATTCTGCCAGTAGAATTCCGCTCTTTTTCCCGACTTATCGCACTTTTAATATTTCTTTTCAGTATAAAGCACATCCTGCTCTTTTTTTTCTCATTTTGACCAGGGCAAAATATTCACTCTTGGTAAGTATCCTCTAAACCAGGGGTTTTCCATCTTTTTGTGTGTGAGGACCACTATTTGTAATCAAGATTTTTCACGGACCACCTCATAATACACATATTATGATATTACATATTATATTATGTATTACATATTATAATCAGGTTCATTTGAACAACAGGCTTATTTTCATAGCAATGGAGTATGAAATCTATACAGCAATAAGAACACTTGGATATAGTCAGCATTTCAAAACCTTTAGCGATTTTAGGGGATTATTAATGTTAATCTTAAGAGTTCTACAAGTCCTCAAAAAGTAGACTTGAGAACATATTTGCCTCTGCCCTATAACGTTATACATTTAAAAGAAAACACAGTAGGCCTAACGTTATTCCAGGTTGAAAATAAAGTTGTCAAAAGGAAAAGCCATTGGAGTCTATTTGCCAGCCCGATATGAACGTAATATCCTCCTTTGTCACCCTCCACATCTTTCCCTTCCTCTTTGTATCGTCTGTCTAATATAGACCAATATTAAAAACAAACAACTAAATAAATGCTCGCCTAACCTGTTGCTATCCACCGATCCGGGTGTTGTGGTTCTGACGACACAGAGCTTGAACGTCATGGCCGAGCGCCACTAGCCTATTTTAGTAATCACACAATAGCTTGACAATTTAATTTACATTTTATATAAATATAGGCCTACATATTCTTTTTACTTTTTTTAATGGGAATTTATTGGTAAAATATTTTATATTTTATTTTGCCTTTTCATGGACCACCTGCAGTACCCTCACGGACCACTAGTGGTCCGCGGAATCGCTGCTATAAACACAGTTGATTATGTCTTAAATAAGCATAAAAGTTTTTAACAGAAACGGCAATTCCCCTGTTGTATGATGAAGTTAAGCGAGATATTGTGGTGTCACTCTCTTAAGCCTGAGAATGTCGATCAATTTTTGTTTCTGCATAAAAATCTGAAAATGTAATTATTTAGAATGATTTCAATGTCGAAGAAATTACTTTCTTTGGTGCACATTCCAACACTTAAGACCAAATTGTTAAATACTAAGTGTTTAAAAGATCCATCCATCCATCCATCCATCTTCTTCCGCTCATCCGGGGCCGGGGCCGGGTCGCGGGGGCAGCAGTCTAAGCAGAGATGCCCAGACTTCCCTCTCCCTAGACACTTCCTCCAGCTCTTCTGGGGGGACACCGAGGCGTTCCCAGGCCAGCCAGGAGACATAGTCTCTCCAGCGTGTCCTAGGTCTTCCCCGGGGCCTCCGCCCAGTGGGACGTGCCCGGAACACCTCCCTAGGGAGGCGTCCAGGGGGCATCCGGAACAGATGCCCGAGCCACCTCAGCTGACCCCTCTCGATGTGGAGGAGCAGCGGCTCTACTCTGAGCTCCTCCCGAGTGACCGAGCTTCTCACCCTATCTCTAAGGGATCGCCCAGCCACCCTGCGGAGAAAGCTCATTTCGGCCGCCTGTATCTGGGATCTTGTCCTTTCGGTCATGACCCAAAGCTCATGACCATAGGTGAGAGTAGGAACGTAGATTGACCGGTAAATCGAGAGCTTTGCCTTACGGCTCAGCTCCTTCTTCACCTCAACAGACCGGTACATCGACCGCATTGCTGCCGAAGCTGCACCGATCCGTCAGTCAATCTCCCGTTCCATCCTTCCCTCACTCGTGAACAAAACCCCAAGATACTTAAACTCCTCCACTTGAGGAAGGATTTCTCCACCAACCTGAAGTGAGCAAGCCACCCTCTTCCGACTGAGGACCATGGCCTCGGATTTGGAGGTGCCGTTGTTTAAAAGAGTTTGAGAAAACGAAGTTAAATTTAAGTTGTTACCGTTTTTGCTTTTATGGAATGTTTTAAGTTTTGTTTAGTCATTGAGCAGTGCAGACATGCTTCAGCCCTAGTAGATACACTATATGGACAAAGTATGTAGACCCATTGACTTGGTTCTCCCTTTGCAATTGCAACAACTTTCATAAATACTCTTGTGGATGTATAAGCATACAATTCCACTGACACCCCACAATCTTGTGAAAATCCTTCCCAGAAGAGCTAAAGTTATTGCAACTGCAAAGGGGGGGACCAAGTCCATGTTATCGCATATGAATTTGAATGGCATGCCATAAAAGTTCTTGAAGGTGTAATAGCATACTTGTGTCCATATAGTTAGAGCCATAGGCTCGGTCAATGCTAGTTTAAAGTAATTTCTTCTGTAATTTCTCCTTCAGCTGTGAACGCTCCTGGCGCACGCCGCGTAAATTCACCACAATAATAACAATGCACCATGCACACCTGCTCTTAAAGGGTTAGTTAACCCAAAAATGAAAATGATGTCATTAATGACTCACCCTCATGTTGTTCCGAACCCGTAAGACCTTACACAGATTCAGATATTTTAGATTTAGTTCGAGAGCTTTCTGTCCCTCTATTGAAAATGTATATACGGTAAACTGTCCTTCTCCAGAAAGGAAATAAAGACATCATCAAAGTAGTCCCAGTGGGTTAGTTACAATGTTTTGAAGCATCGAAAATACATTTTGGTCAAAAAATAACAAAAACTATGACTTTGTTCAGCATTGTATTGTCTTCCGGTTCTGTTGTGCATCCATGTTCACGAGTCCGCAGTGATGCTGCTGACGTGTGTCTGGTGCGTCTGTGTATTCAGGTTCAAATAAATATGGCTGGCCGAAAAATGCAAGTCTTCCTCTGTGTGGAAATCCTTAGATGAAGTTTATCTTCTGTTTGCGAAGATTGTTTTGTACAGCGTGCGTCTCCCTCAGACTGTAATCGAAGCTCAGCCGCACCAGACACATGTCAGCAGCGTCACTGAACACAGATCCACAACAGAACAGGAACACAATACAATGCTGAATAAAGTCCTAGGTTTTATTTTTTTTGACCAAAATGTATTTTTGATGCTTCAAAACATTGTAACTAACCCACTGATGTCACATGGACTACTTTGATGAAGTCTTTATTTCCTTTCTGGACAAGGACAGGAGACTGTACATACATTTTCGATGGAGGGACAGAAAGCTCTCGGACTAAATCTAAAATATCTTAAACTGTGACAGGCTTGGAACGACATAATTTTATTCATTCAAATTTAAATGATTTACATAAACATAATTTTCCTTTTTGGGTCAACTAACCCTTTAACTGACCCGTTTAAGGAACCAGGTTACTGCGCCAACATCATTGGATTAACAATTTAATCCAAAGCAGATACTTTGCCCTGTCTTGTTTGGGTTTATGAAATGGAATAAAATAAATTCCATTGCTCATCCTCTCAGGTGTTACAAGTAGCCCAAGCACCACATCGTTTTATAATTTTCGCAGCACAAACACCATCAAACTCAGAGTTCCGGATCTTCCTATGATTCTTTACGGCGTCAGAGTTCCGGTTCCAGTGCAACTGATTCTCAATTGCCATTGGCTCATCTGTGTTCGAGGGGAGGGGTTTACTGATAGGCCAATTAGGACCCACCGTGAAGACGCAATCGGCCTTTGAAGGCTGCCTTTGCAGTATGAAGCATTGAATTGAGACACAGCACAAATATAGGGCTGAATAGAAAAAAAAAATTATCTATCCAGTAACTGATGATTTTTATATCCACGCAGTTTGGAGAAAAGCATTTGGGCTGTGCTGCTAAAGGCTATAGATCATTAAATACTGCTCTACAAACCCTGTGATAAATCTTTTTACACTGAGGACAATTGAGGGACTCATGCACAACTTTTAAAAAAGCTTCAAACATTCACTATAGGCTCAAGATGGCAACACATGATGCATTTAGAGCCGGGGACTTTTGAACAGGATGATTGGTGCAAGTTGTACTTATATGTAAATATCTTATCTTATCAAATTTATCTTTTAAATTTACACACAAAAACTTCCTTATAAACACTTCCCCTTGGGGGAATCCCCATTGCTCCTGCCAAAGTCTTTATGGGCAGACCCTCGACTCCTTGATTTTGATGTCTGCCCATATGAAGGACATTTCCAAAATGGTAAACTTCATATGCTCGTGTGGTCTTATGGATTTGCAATGGCTGACGTGCATGCATGTTCGTTAAGTCTACAAGACTGCTGGGTGTGGATTATTGTGTTTTTGATTCTAGGTTTCAGAAGCTGTCAAACGCCCCCTTAGCAGCCGATATGTGCCCTACAGCAGACAGTCATAGCAACATTACATCATGAAAGTGTGAACTCGGAAGGAGACCATGAGGCCTTAAGGGTTCAATTTGGGCTTAAGGGTTCAATTTGACACCCCGTACACTTCTACGCACTTCAAAATGTTTCAATGCATACACCTCGGAACCTGTTTCAAAGTTTGCATTCTCGAGCCACCAGGCACTGTTGTTGTGCGAATGAGTGGCCGGAGCGTGTTCATTTCATTGCAATGAAAGTAAATCAATCAAAATTAACTTTAGCTGGACAGTGACTTTATTCTAGAGCTGCTGTACTATCTCTGTTACTTTAACTTCCTATTATCACTGTAAAGCTGCTTTGAAAAAAATCTATGTTGTTAAATGGATTTAATTTAATTGCATATACTGTACTTGTAGCTTGACTTATTTTTTTGCAGTTCATTTTTGTGTGTGTAATATTTTTCATATTTGCTCCGAGTATAGCTATAGTACAGTGCAAAAAAAAAATAAAAACAAAAACTGAACGGCATCATAGCAGATTCCAAGTAACCAAGGTCTTAAGGCGATGTTAAACCTTTTGCACAGGTTCCGCAAAAATGGGCAGGTCAGCAGTATATAAATGACCAGCGCTCATTCTAAAGACCACAGATCATCTGTGAAGACACATTGTACTGAAACTGTAAGTAAGTGCAAAAAAATGGATCCTAAAATCTTTTTTGTAAAATCTGAAAACAGCGATGTTAAGGGCACACCTGAAGGTGACCACCAGGATGAGGGAAAAACACAAAAGAACAGTAAGTAAAGTTTATTCTAAAGCAGAAATGTTTCAGAAACTGAAAAAATTATACGTATTGTTCTCTAAGAATGTTTAAATATGAAATGTATTAACATAATTATTTTTTCTCTTTGCAGCATATGTTCTTGTTTGCATTTTGTACCATATATTAATTTCAGATGATCGTCATTATAAAAGAGCATTCAAAAAACACTTTTTTTGATTTTGATTGAAGGTTGATTTTAAGAGTTATATTTTATAATATGGAGTGAATTGTTCTAAATTTATATTTGTGTGTTTTCTCTCTGTCAGGAGGAAGTTGGTGTTTGGTGTTATTGACAGTGTGTCTTGGGCTCATTTGTGCTTTTCTACTTGCCTACATCATACTGCAGCACATCAAAGGCACAGGAGAGAGAGACCTGGTAAAGAGCTACTCGAACACAGTTAAAGAGTTCAATCAGACTATCAACGGCTTAAAGAAGAACAACACTAAATTAACGATTGAAAAAGTCCAACTGCAGAACAACTTCAACTCTTTGAGTCAGAAGAAACTGCAGCTGGAGACCCGAGTCAACAGCCTCACTGCTGAGAAAAGCCAGTTACAGAGAAGTGTTGACTCTTTGGGTCAGAAGAAACGGGAGCTGGAAACCAGAGTCAACAGCCTCACTGGTGAGAAAAACCAGTTACAGACCAGTTTTAACTCTTTGAGTCAGAAGAAACTGGAGCTGGAGACCCGAGTCAATAGCATCACTGCTGAGAAAAGCCAGTTACAGAGAAGCGTTGACTCTTTGGGTCAGAAGAAACGGGAGCTGGAAACCAGAGTCAACAGCCTCACTGGTGAGAAAAACCAGTTACAGACCAGTTTTAACTCTTTGAGTCAGAAGAAACTGGAGCTGGAGACCCGAGTCAATAGCCTCACTGGTGAGAAAAGCCAGTTACAGAGAAGCGTTGACTCTTTGGGTCAGAAGAAACGGGAGCTGGAAACCAGAGTCAACAGCCTCACTGGTGAGAAAAAACAGTTACAGGCCAGTTTTAACTCTTTGAGTCAGAAGAAACTGGAGCTGGAGACCCGAGTCAATAGCATCACTGCTGAGAAAAGCCAGTTACAGAGAAGCGTTGACTCTTTGGGTCAGAAGAAACGGGAGCTGGAAACCAGAGTCAACAGCCTCACTGGTGAGAAAAACCAGTTACAGACCAGTTTTAACTCTTTGAGTCAGAAGAAACTGGAGCTGGAGACCCGAGTCAATAGCCTCACTGGTGAGAAAAGCCAGTTACAGAAAAGCGTTGACTCTTTGGGTCAGAAGAAACTGGAGCTGGAGATCAGAGTGAATAATCTCATTGCTGAAAAAAGCCAGTTGCAGACCAGTTTAAACTCTTCAAGTCAGAAGAACCTGGAGCTGGTGACCAGAGTCAATAGCCTCACTGCTGAGAAAAGCCAGCTACAGAGAAGCGTTAATTCTTTGGGTCAGATGAAACTGGTGCTAGAAACCAGAGTCAACAGACTCACTGGTGAGAAAAAACAGTTACAGACCAGTTTAAACTCTTTGGGTCAGATGAAACTGGCGCTGGAAACCAGAGTCAACAGACTCACTGGTGAGAAAAAACAGTTACAGACCAGTTTAAACTCTTTGAGTCAGAAGAAACTGGAGCTGGAGACCAGAGTCAATAATCTCACTGCTGAAAAAAGCCAGTTACAGACCAGTTTAAACTCTTCGAGTCAGAAGAACCTGGAGCAGATGACCAGAATCAACAGCCTCACTGCTGAGAAAAGCCAGTTACAGAGAAGCGTTGACTCTTTGGGTCAGATGAAACTGGTGCTGGAAACCAGAGTCAACAGCCTCACTGGTGAGAAAAACCAGTTACAGACCAGTTTTAACTCTTTGAGCCAGATTAAACTGAACCTGGAAACCAGAGTCAATAGTCTCACTGCTGAAAAAAGCCAGTTACAGAACAGTTTTAAAACTTTGAGCCAGATTAAACTGAACCTGGAGACCAGAGTCAATAGTCTCACTGCTGAAAAAAACCAGTTACAGAACAGTTTCAACTCTCTGAATCAGCAGAAACTGGGTTTGGAAGTCAACGTCAAATCTCTGACTGATGAACTACAGAAAGTTAATGATAGAGGTAAGTACATTTTGTTTTTGTTTCAGTTCTTACTTTACTTCTTCTTTGATGAATACATTTTTTCAAAAAAATTTTTTCTGTTAGGAAATCGGTTGGGTTGGTTTTTCATAACCCCTCCGTTGAACTGGTTTAACAGCAGGCAGTACTGCAGGGATCGTGGTGGTGATCTGGTCATTATCAAAACTGAAGCGAAGCAGGTGAGTTTGGTTTAACGTTTTTTTTAATAAATGAGAGGAATCACACTTACTCCTGTTTTTATCCACAGAGGTTCATAACCTCAATAGTCAGGGATAATGTGTGGATTGGTTTGAATGACATACAGCAGGAGGGCAAAATGAAATGGGTGGATAATTCACCACTTAGTCAAAGGTAAGTGCTTGTTTAGTATTCACAAATCCATCACAACCACCAGTAAGTGTCTAAAAACAATTATTCCATGACATCAACAATCATAAGCAAATCAACTTCCTAAATAAATTATATTATTCTTCTCTATTTTACTTTTCTGCACTTTCACTTGTACTGCAGCTTATTTTGCTGGTTTGATTATTGTTGATTCATGAATTTTGGGGTTCTGAATAATTAACAAAACTGACACATGTTATTCAGGTTTTGGTACTCACGTGAGCCGAATAACTTGCGTGATGAGGATTGTGTTGAACTGTATTATTCAGTTCCTCTCCACAACTGGAATGATCTCCAATGCGCCACCCTCAGAAAAGGGGTCTGTGAGAAATAGGGTTCATCCTGGTTTGTGCTTTTGTTTGTTTTATTTTATGGAATCATTCATACTGTGTTCCCATTGAGATTCCTGCCTTTTAAAACAGCCTGCTACTTTCATTTGAGATGCACTGCTTTCATGATATCAATTTTGTTTTATAATTTTTCTGTAATGTACAAAATAAAGAATGCAAAGTCATTATTTTATCATTGCTTTATTAAACTCACAACATTCTGTTTCTCATGGGGTGAATTATTAATTACTTCGTAATTACTCAGTAGTTACATTCAAATAAAGACTCAAAACACATCTTTTTAGCTTTTATATTTTATTCTAAACTGTTTTAATTCTTCTTATTTGTTTTGATTATTTTAGTTTCTTCTATGTAAACCACTCTGAATTACCATTGTGTATGAAATGTGCTATATAAATAAACTTGTCTTGTCTACTTATTAATTAACTTATTAATTATTGAATATTATTAAAACCTCATAATTGGGGGACAGATGAAAAGAGAAAAGCATAATGGACGAGGAAAGTGCTGTGCTGGTTTTGAATTGTATAAAATCCCAACATATGTTTGACATGATCCTTATGTTATGAATAGGATTGATTTTTCTACTGAACTGATATAAAGAATGTAAAGCTGACTTCAGTCCTGACTTGTTAAAAAGAGATGGTATTATTATCCGACCGTGTGCTAGCTGTCTCACATTACTGAGGTCCAATAAATACCAACACATAGAGACTCTTTCCCCCAGATATTAACATATATAGACTGTCGGTTTCCAAATTACTAAATAAAATCAAAAATCTCAAACAAATTGATTTATTTATGTTCAATACATTAAAAACAGATATAATGCAGATTAACAAATGATAAAGCTTGAGTTGCTGAATATTAGATCTGTTTTGATGCAGCAGACACCAGGGAATCCATATGCAGCATTTATTAGAAGAATCAAACAGGCAGGGATCAACAACAGCTAACAGGGCAATGGAGACAAGGCATAGACAAACCAGATACAGGCAGAGGGTCGAGGCAGGCAGCGAGAATCAGAGTCCAGTGAAAACAGTCCAGGGTCAGGGCAGGCAGAAAAGGGTCAGCAACGATAATCAATGCACAGGTCAAAAATACAGGAAGCAAAGAAAGGAGAAAAACGCTCAGAAATGCTACTAACAGTAAAACAAGACTTCGCAAACAGTGAATGTGAACACAAGGTATTTATGGTGTGAACTAAACAAGATAATGAGAAACAGGTGAATGAGATGAGTGCTGATGAGTCTGGGCAGTGAGTTATGGGAAATGTAGTTGTGAGTGAAACATGAACATCTGGTGTGGAGTGCCCTCTGGTGACTCTCAAGGGCACTCCACCTGGTGACCGTTACATAGCCCCACCCCAAAGAGCGGCTTCCAGACGCTCAAAAACAGTCCAGGAGGGAGGTGGAGCGGAGGCGGATCCGGGGGAGGGATGGAGGGCCAGGTCCGTGGAGTGGAAAAGGACCTGCAGACTGCGGCAGAATGGATGGCCAGGGCGGAAACAACCCCTCAGGGGACCAGGGTGGAGCAGACTGTGCGGATGAACAGGGCGGAGCAGGTTGTACGGGCGGCCAAGACGGTGGAGACCCCTCGGGCGGCCAAGGGGGTGAAGACCCCTCGGGCGGCCACGGTGGTGAAGACCCCTCGGGCGGGCACGGCGGTGAAGACCCCTTGGGAGGCCAAGGCTGTGAAGAGCCTTCGGGAGGCCACGGCGGTGATGCCCTCTCAGGACCAGACACCAGCTCGGGCCCAGACACCGGCTCAGGAACAGACACCGGCTCAGGAACAGACACTAGAACAGAAATGGTCACAAGGACAGACACAAACACAGAAACAAACACTGGCTCGGGAGCAGACACTGGATCGGCCATCTTGTCCGGAGACACTGGATCAGCCATCTTGTCCGGAGACACTGGATCGGCAATCTTGTCCGGAGACACTGGATCGGCAATCTTGTCCGGAGACACTGGATCGGCCATCTTGTCCGGAGACACTGGATCGGCTATCTTGTCCGGAGACACTGGATGGGCTATCTTGTCCAGAGACACTGGATCAGCCATCTCGTACGGAGACACTGGATCGGCCATCTCGTCAGGAGACACTGGCTTGGCCATCTCGTCTGGAGACACTGGCTCGGAGGCGGCCATCTTGTCCTTAGACACTGGCTTGGAGGCGGTGATGTGAACAGTCTCTGAATTGGCAGAAGTAACATGAACAGTTTCTGAATCGGCCATATTGTCCGTAGACACTGGGTTGGAGGCGGCCATCTTGTCTTTAGACACTGGCTTGGAGGCGGTGACGTGAACAGTCTCTGGATTGGCAGAAGTAACGTGAACAGTCTCTGAATCGGCCATCTTGTTCATAGACACTGGCTTGGAGGCGGTGACGTGAACAGTCTCTGAATTGGCAGAAGTCTCATGAACAGTTTCTGAATCGGCCATCTTGTCCATAGACACTGGCTTGGAGGCGGCCATCTTGTCTTTAGACACTGGCTTGGAGGCGGTGACGTGAACAGTCTCTGGATTGGCAGAAGTAACATGAACAGTCTCTGAATCGACCATCATGTCTTTAGACACTGGCTTGGAGGTGATGACGTGAAGCGTCTCTGGCTCGGCATAAGTGATGTGAAGGGTCTCTGGCTGGACAGTCTCTGGCTGAACGTTCTCTGGCTGGATGGTCTCTGGCTGGACTGTCTCTGGCTGGACGTAGCTGGTGTGAAGCTCTGGGATGAAACTCTCTTCGCAAACGGAGAGCGCCTCTCTCCAGTTCAGACCTGAGAGATTGGGGAGCTCCCTCTGGTCGACCTCCTTAGCCCCTAGCTGGTAACACAGCTTAATTGCCTCATCACCGAGAGAGCAGGAGGCAGCGAGAGGAGCAAACCCCCAGGTATACTGGAACAGATCACGGCTATCCAGGGCCAAGGCCGCGATCTGACCAGAAAACTCCCGGATCTCCATTTGAGTACTCTTTCATAAGGTAAGGGAGAAGGGGGTATGCAGGGTCCCCCACGAGAAAGACAGGTATGGGCTCCACTCCATCCACTATCTGCCGTTCCAGTGAAGATATCTTACCAGTCTTGAAGTAGTTGTTCACTTTGGAATTTACAAAGACACATGCATCATGGACACTTCCAGGCCATTTTATGACCACGTCCATGAATCTGTAAGGCAAGCAAATAGCAAAATGTCTAAGTGCTTTGCAATTGACCCTTCGCAGAGAGCTTCATTGACAGTTGATCTGACCAATCATACTTCGCCATCTGCCATCTGGCCCGACAGGGGAGATAGTAGTTTAACATGGGATGATTTAAAAAAAAAAAAAAAAGTAGTGTGCTGATGCCTTTCCGCGGTTAAAACAACATTCCTTCTTATCTTTATTCATGTTTATTTGATGCCATAAATGAACTACACTGCGTGAAAAGAGCTGTATTCGGGCATGTAAAACTCCTGAGTACTCCTGTGTACTCCACAAATAAACGTGTGTATACGGGAGTTTGCTGTCCCGTCACACAATCCCGAAAACTCCTGGATATGTACCAAGTTTGGAGCACAGCAGGGAGCCACTAGGGCCATCAGTTACCATGGTGAATAATCCCCAGGTCGGGGTCAATGCAGGGGAACATTAGCATTTCACACCTTTGGGACACAAGGCAGTGGCCTCCTTCAATTGGTCAGAGATCTTACATAGGATTGGGTGCTCAATGCTTTGTCCCTCCTCTAAACCCCCACACTATTGGTCCAGTTTATGGCCTCATTTGGGTTTATTATTACTCATTATTAATATTCATTGTCATTGGTGTTCATGGTTATAATGTCAAGACAATCAGATAGACAAAGTTGAGTTTGTTATTTTTATTATTTGTAAATGACACTGGGCACATGGCATATATATTTATATACACACAGTCAAAACTCTATAAAAAAAAAACATTAGCACAGAATACATTTTACTATTAGTCATACAATAAATAACCCCATATAATATATAAGGCCTGTGTATAATATATGTAAAACAATATAATAACCCGAACAACCCACACCGACTTTCCATCCAATATGGCATCCTACTCTTCAGACATGTGGTCAACTTTTGCAGTCTTCCAGATAGCTGCATCTTCCTCTGTCTGGGGAACCCCAGTCCTGCAGCTCAGTAGCTGCAAAATGGGAGGGAAAAAAGTAATTAAACCACTGAAAATATCAAATGTGTTGGGATGGGAGCCTCTCCCAGGCTGAGGGTTTTACTCAGATTTATATGTATTTATATAAAATACACTCTTCTTTTTCTTTGTCTCATGAGCATAATGATCCTCCTGTCCTCCATCTTGTCTTTGTTCTCATCTTGGGCCATCCTGTAACCCCTTCTAACAGTTTCAAAATATGTCTTGCAGGATGCTAGAGAGATGGAGATAGAGAGGGGGAGAATATGTTTATTTGTAACTAACTAATCTATACAGTTAAAAAGTTGTAGCCTTGGTACATTCTCTTGTGACTTACCTTTAACAACAGCAGGATCTACGTCCGGTACAGCCATTAAAAAGATTATGACCTCGAGGTTGTGGGGAGAGGATAGACTGTGAAGCAGTAATTAAAGAAGCTTGATTAAAAATATAATTTAGAAGAAAAGACTGTTATGAAAGCATAGTTTTAAAGATATACCTTGTCTGTGCGTCATATTTGTGTATGTTGTTTTCCCCATTGTGCAATCTCCATACAGCTTCCTGTAAAAATCCAACATAGTATGAGGGCTCAATTCGAATAGATTTATAAATAAACCACACAAAGTTAAGCAGACACTGTGATGGTCAGAAAATAACTTACCTCAACAGAATTATTCCCAGCTCTCTTTAATTTCTTTGAAGCAGGCTCCTCTTTTGCCTCTTTGAGCTCATTGATGTCAGCCTCCATCTTATCCAACCTCATGTCCATCATCTCCAGCTTTTCAAATATCCTCTTCAAACTTTCATTTGCCATATACACCAGTCTGTTTTCGTTCGGACTCAGAGATTTAATAGCCATATTGTCCCTATGTAAAGTTGTAACATCTCCACTCTGCTCTCCGTAACACTTGTTGAAGATTGACCCAATGTAAAGCCTATCACCTTTCCTGAATACTAATGAGGGGGGCAGGGGAATAGGGGCAAACTTGAGCCAGTCCCAAAACAAATTAGCATTTAAAAAGCCAAGCCATCAACTAACAGCATGTGGTCAGACAAGTTCCTGTTTCCGGGCCTTTACAGGCATTTACAGGTACGCATAACAAAGTTCCAAAGATCCCTGCCAAACAGCACATTTCGCGGGCGTTTTCATTGTCCGAATTCTCCCGTATACACACCTTTTGACGCAGTGCTAGAAGGAAGAGATGATCGGATCACGAACAGTTTTAACTGATGCTCTACAGCGATCTGTCAAGACACATTAAAGAGCCACAAAACTGTATATATTGTTTAAATTTCTTTTTAAAAATGACAAAATTTGAAAGGTGACACTTAGTTTAATATGTTAAATATAAAAAGTAACCGAAAAGTAACCTGGTCTGTCAGCATGTTGTCAGTCTCCTCTCTGCTCCACGATGTAATTTTCACTGCGTGAGAACAGTCTATGGTGAGAATATGAGAACTGTGTATAGCTTGTTGGGCCATGGCGACAGTAACTAAGGGGACGGGTCTTTGCGAACAGTCAATTATATACAATGACAATACAGTGAAGAGTACATAGAAATAGCACAAAAGTACCTTGATTATGCCTACCTGTATCTGTGATCACACACAGGACATTCAGGGAAAACTTCCCCTTCCTATTTATGTAGTCCATGGCGTTGACGGCTGGCTGTTTAATTTCAATGTGAGTCCCATCTACCGCTCCCAAACATTGTGGCATTCCATGATCCTGCAGAAATCTGGAAACGAGCTCCTCTGCCTCGGGCACAGATAATGGCAACTTTACGTATTTTGGACCGAGATGAACAGTTATGGCTCTGCATGTCTGTCTGATGATGACCGACACAGTGGACCGTGATAAGCCAAAGGCGTTCGCAGGTTTTCTTAGCCGTCCCTCGTCGCTTAAATAATACAACGTACAAGCTACCTTTTTGAAGACTCCAACAGGTGCTCTCATGTTCGTTATTTTACCCATGATGTAAGGACAAAGTGCTCCACAAGAGGTGAAAAGATAATCTTTAGACATACGGAAATTTTCACGCCATGCATTGTCATCAACTACTCCTTCCACAAAGTTGTCCCACCATTTACTGGTTCTTCCAGGTCTCGTCCAAATCCATCTGGTTTGCCTCCAACGAATTGGGGCATCAACAATTTGATGGAGGTAATTAATGCGCCTTCTCTGATCAGTAATACTATGTGATATTATTTTTAATATTTAATATTATTTTGTGATATTACATTTTAGACGGGAACGCGACGGTGGAGCGTTTTTAAGATTTCCACTCTGGAGGGTGGTTTTACTTTTTTGCGTTTTCAAGCCCCAAAAAACGCTGTCGCCGTGTAAACGAAAGGAACATCCGAAAAAATATTTTTATGTTTTCACCCGGAATCGTTTTCGTAATGAGAGCTGTTTCAGTACTATGGTACGGTCTAAATCCTGAAAATAATCAAATAAATAACGAGTTGACAACAACTCTGTTACCCAATGATTCTATCTTGTCTAAAAAACGAGTTTTGTCATGAAAAATCACGCAATAAAACTAACCAGAAATGACTCGAAACAGCACGTGCGCCAATACCTAGAGAAGAACACAGCACGCCAATATGGACGTCAGACAGAAACTAGTGCTGCTGCACACTGTTTGCGCGATGATTTGCTCTGAGAAAAAAAAAATGCACAAAAAATAAAAAATAAGATTTACCCGGTGACCTAAACCCATCCCTTACTATGATTGGCCGTAGCTCAGGACATCACTGAGGTTGAGTTGCGCGACAGCTCTGGATATCTAGCATGGTAGATATTTTTCTGGGCTCGGCGTCGCACCTGCGAGGCGTCTGCGAGCGTCTTCGCTGCGTTGTTGGCTCTTTCAATTCACACTAACAGATTGGAAAGCGTTCATCGCCCGCTAATCACCCACGATTTGCACAAGATAACTCCCTGACCGCGAGCTCAACGATTTGCAAATCGGGCTTAAAATCCTGTAGAGTGAACTTGGCATTCTAACATTCTTGTCAACACTTACAGTAGCTGCTGTTTGGTTTTCATATTGCTGCTCTCCTTCTAGTCACTTCTGAACCTGATGAACTTGACACTTCTGAACTCCTCTTGATTAAAGCTCAGGGTGACGGGTCGTCAGGTATCACAAAAATAATAAGCACATATTGTAAAAATAGACCTGGGAACACATTTAAACATAACTAGTATTACTAATATTCCACAAAATTAAAAGAAAGTAACTAATTTATTATGAATAGAATAGTTCAATATAAAATATTTAGATATTATTAACTGATTGATGAAGGAAAGCAATGCGTGAGATTGAAACATTATTCAGCAACACTTTATTTAAAGTTTAAATGCACCTATGAGTTGTATTTAATATCAATCAGTTTTGGGAAGTTCATCAAAAAGTTGATAAGTGTGTTTTGTTTACTATATTTTGCTATCAAAATATGTAGTTAACCAATGGAACAATTCACCAAATAAAATAAAAATATTTGGGTTTATTTATAATACAAAGCCCTTTTTGTCGATTATTTGATGATAACTACACATTTAACTATAACTATATCGTCAAATACATTGTTACCGTGAAATAAAATTTGTCATACTGTAAAACACAATTTTGGTCATACCGTCCAACCTTATCCCCTGGGGAACCAACAGGGAAAAAGTTTCCCTGCTGCATTACCACAATAACGGACCATACATGTCACGGTGTGGTGCAGGCTGAGGAACCAGAGGACTCCAGAGTAGCAATAAAGATTACTATTAATATAAAAGACAGGCAGGAAGACAGGAACACAGGTGCAACACAGGCCAACATTAGACAACGACCAACAAAGACTGAATCAAACAGAGGGAACTAAATACAAGGAGGAATCAAACATAATGATGTGAAGAACAGGTGAAACAGATGAACAAGACGAGGAACAGGTGGCTGATGAGTAGGGTTGGGAATCGTGAGAAATTTTCCGGTTCCGGTTCCGATTCTGGTTCCGCCAAACGATTCCGGTTCCGGTTCCCATTCAATTAAAATATTAGTAAGAGAAAAATCCACAATCCTTTTTGTGTTTATTTCTTATAGTACTTGACAAATTAGTTTAACAGACTGGTAATGTAAACAAACTCAAAATATTATTAAGCAATCTTTGCAAAAAAAAAAAAATATATATATATAAAGGAAATTAAAAAATTCTGCATTCTCTATAATAATTTAGACCTCTCCTTTATTGTATCTCCAACAGTGAAGAATACCCTCTCAGAAGGAGTAGAATATGCTTTAACGCACATATGTGTGTAGAACAGATTATTTTTTAAAACAGTTTGAATGATTGATTCATTAAGACTTTACTTATTTCATTACTGGATAAATCGGCGCTCTAGCAGTTAATAAACAGAAATGCGTCTTGCGGAAGAACATTGTTGCCGGAGCTACTTCTCTCTGTTTATGTCCATGACGAGTCACGCAGGCATTGGGCTACTCCGCAGCAGCTGCGATCCGCCGGCCAGTCTAAACAAGAAGTCCGAGTATTAACGCGTATTATTTACGTAGTGATTCAAGATAAGACAAAAACACGGTTTGAAAAAAAAAAAACATTATGATGCACTCGCTCATTGTATATATTTTGTAAAATCTGAACACAAAAAATATACAGACTGCATCTGTTTTGACCAGTACCGTCAATGTTTACTCAAACTATAATCTCACTAATTCTGTAACGGATATCATTTGAATATGTGAAACAAATAAATATTGAGACTGTGTGATTGTAAAGCAGTTTCATATCGACAACTGCTCTCTCTCTCTCTCTCTCTCTCTCAGTGCAAACAGATTTGAATGTAGGCTAGAGAGTGACTCGGCGGTCGGCGCGCGCAGCGTGCGTGTGTCTGTGTGTGACAAATGCAGCGCGTGTGAGAGCAAATCGCAACTTCAGTGGTGAAGTTTTTGTCATTTAGGAATAAGACGGCGTCTTCTACTCCCAGCACTTCGCCCACATGATGATATCGCATCGGCATCAGAACCGTTTTCGGAACCGAAACTTAGGAATTTTGCACGGTTCCGGTATTTTTTCAAAAACACAACCGGTTCTGGAAAAGAACCGGTTCTCGGTTCCCAACCCTACTGATGAGGGAGTGAGTTCAAATGAGGGGACAAGAGGGTCCTGGAAAGTGGAGTGCAGTAGACGCAGACAGGACGGTGCAGACGCAGACTGTGACAGAACTCCCCCCTCCCGGAAGGCGTGGCCTCACGCCGCAGAACAGAGGAAGGAGGGGGGACGATCTGAGGGCTGAGCAGGCTGAGGGCGTGGCCAGGGCGGAGCAGGCTGAGGGCGTGGCCAGGGCGGAGCAGGGTGAGGGCGAGACCAGGGCGGAGCCGGTGGAGGGAGGACCCCTGGTGGAGCCGGTGGACACGCGGCTGATGACAACAGGGGGTCGACTGACAGGGGCGGAGCAAGTGGGAGAGGAGACCAGGGTGCAGCTGAGGGACCAACGACACAAGGTGCTGACGAGGGACCAAGGGACCATGGTGAAAACACAGGCTCAGGTGACCAAGGTGACGACAGGGGCACAGAGGGACACGGTGAGGATAGAGGGAGTGAGGGCTGACGGGTGACAGGAGGGAGTGAAGAATCCAACTGAACCGGGGGGGTGAAATGACGGGGCGAAGCCAACAAATGAAAGTCCAGAGGTGAAGAATGGGTGATAAGGGACCAAAGGGAATCCAGAGGGACGAGGGAGCCTGGCCGAGCTGGTGGACTGAGGGACCATGGAGGAGCTGAGGGAGGTAAGAGCCACGGGGAATCAGATGGGACTAGGGGCCGAGGAAGAGTCCATGGAGAGGAGGTTGGAGGAAGAGACCGGGGATCCATTGACCAGGCTGGTTTAGGGGAGCTGGCAGACAGAAGGGCTGACGGATGAATAATGGGAGGAGGTGGGAGAGGGAGGCTGGGAGGGATCCTGGTCTCTGGTGCAGGTTGAACGGTCTCTGGCGCCGGCTGGATGGTCTCTGGCGCCGGCTGGACGGTCTCTGGCGCCTGCTGGACGGGGCTGGACGGAACCAGCGAAGAGGAGAGCTCAGGCTCGGCGGGGCTGGACGTAACCAGCGAAGAGGAGAGCTCGGGCTCGGCGGGGCTGGACGGAACCAGCGGAGAGGAGAGCTCTGGTGTTGGAGTGGGGCTGGTGACGACATCCACGGTGAAAGAAGATCCACAGGACACCAGCACCCACTCCACACAGGCGGCGAAATCCTCGTCAGGACCGTTCCCTGGGAGGCGTGCCCGGGACCGCTTGCTGAGGCTGGCAATGTAGAATACACACAGCGAGTGGTCAGAGTAGTGGGTGAGGCACGCCAACTCCAGAAAATCCCTGGTGTGGGACTCCAGGGAACGGTTTTCCTGTTCCAGGCAGAGGAGGGCTACAGCTGGAAGGTCCATATTTCTTTTTGGGTCGGTCGTTCTGTCACGGTGTGGTGCAGGCTGAGGAACCAGAGGACTCCAGAGTAGCAATAAAGATTACTTTTAATATAACAGACAGGCAGGAAGACAGGAACACAGGTGCAACACAGGCTAACATTAGACAACGACCAACAAAGACTAAATCAAACAGAGGGAACTAAATACAAGGAGGAATCAAACATAATGATGTGAAGAACATGTGAAACAGATGAACAAGACGAGGAACAGGTGGCTGATGAGGGAGTGAGTTCAAATGAGGGGACAAGAGGATCCTGGGAAGTGTAGTGCAGTAGACGCAGACAGGACGGTGCAGACGCAGACTGTGACAATACACACTTAATTTCATCTTCTCTTCTATTTTCAAGTTTTATTTAAACAAAAATATACACACACTTGATCAATGTTATAATGTTTAACCCCTTGATTTCAGGTAAATTTGCCAAATAAGTTGTTCCTTTTTATTTGTCATGGTCTCAAAATGTAATTTCTGAGTGATGTCACTATATCAAATTATCATATCAAATTACTGAATATCAATTATTTAATCAAATTATAAACAGTGCTTTTTCTTACTCCATAAACTAGATTATTGGGTGAAACTTTTCCCACATGAAGAGCACTGATTGATGCATATTCTCTCCAGAGTGAACTATCTCAAGATCTTTCAAGAATGATGAATGAGAGAAACTCTGTCCAGAGTGTGAGCACTTTACAGTTACTCTCCAGTATGAACTCTCCCATGAGCTTTCAAGGATTTGAGTAAGAGAAACACTTTCCACAATGTGAGCACTTGTACGGTCTCTCTCCAGTGTGAACTCTCTGGTGTGATTTTAAGATGCCGGATCTAGTAAAGGTCTTCCCACAGTCAAAGCACATATATGGTTTCACACCAGTATGAATACGTTCATGCTCTTTTAAAGTCTGCAGTTTTGAAAAACTCTTTCCACAAAAAGAACAAAAGTGAGACTTTATAGCAGAATGAACATTAAGGTGTTCTCTTAAGCTAGACGAAAACACAAATGATTTATCACACTGATCACAGCAGAATGACTTCACTCCAGTGTGAGAGCGCAGATGTTCTTTAAGAAAGCTCTTGCGATTGAAACTCTTTCCACACTGAGAGCATGAGAACGGTTTTTCTCCAGTGTGGATTCTCATGTGCTCCTTCAAGCTTCCTTTCTGAACGAAACTATTTCCACACTGAGTGCAGGTGAAAGATCCTTTGACTTCAGTTTTTCCAGCTCGTTTTTGTCTGAAAGTCTTTTTGGTCCTTGAAACAACTTTATTTTCATTTATGAAATGAGGGTTTTCTTCTTTCACTTCCTTTGGGTCTAAAATCAACAAATGAAATTCCCACAATTCAATTAAAGGCACATGAGAACAAAAGCAATATACAGTAAGTGAACCTCAATTTAGCTCAAATCTAGTTTACAATCGAGTCTGCTAGTATCTAGTTTTAGATGTATAGTCATATGTCATTGGTTTTCATCTTAATGTTCCTCATCAGTCATTAAAGATGTTGAAGGAAAACACCAACCTATTTGTTCCTCTGTATCTGCATCTTTTGTTCTGCAGGGTGCTTCCTTAATCTCCATCTTTACAATAGTATGTCCGTAGTTTCTCCTGGAGTAATTCCTCCTGCTTGCTTCTTCTTCTCCTGTGGGAAGATGGGAATATTCCCCAGCATTTAAACTCTCATGAACCAGGCTGATCTCATGAAGTAGTGTGTGTATGACATGCCAATTCGTATTTCCATTTTTGGTGTGCTATCAAGACGCATAATCGCTTTTCAGCGTGTTTATGAACGCCGTTGACTTAACGTTATTACTGTAAATATATGACTTACCTCAACCCCGTCCCTAAACCTACCCGTCACTGGGGTTAATGGCATTTATGATTGTTCCCTTACCATCCTAGGAAAAAAGATTGCTCCCCAGATGTAGATCTACATTTTGCTTCATTTCGCGCGGACATTTGACGACATGTACAGACACGCGGAATCACTCTGACGTTAATGGCGTAGATATACACGCATACACACGGATAGCTCAAAATGCGTAGAGATAACACGCCACTTGACTCAAAAGTGGCGTGTATGTTTACGCAAAAGTCATGATGTCATGTTGCATGAACGGCTGTCGGAGCTTTACTGACTGAAGGAGTGAATTGTGGTCGTTGTTGCTCATTTAGCAGATGATCATCACACTTACAATCACTCAAGAAGATTATTCAGGTGCAAATATTTTGTCTAATAATTTAAATACAATTGCATTATTTCAGTTATTTTACTTCTATCATCAAGCTGCTCTTTTATTAGATATGGTTTAAATCCTAGAGTGATCATTTTTGGTGAGTTTTCTTTTCAAACACTTTCTTGCAACAGAACATCATCCAGACTGTATAGTGACTAACATCAGATGAGTGCTGCGTTTTTCTACTGTAAATTATTCTAATTTCATTAAGTATTTTAGTCATTTATCCTATGAAAAGTGATGTTATTATCAAAAATTACTATATTTCCAGCACTGTTAAAACTATTATTAATTCTTCGGTTCAGAAAGAGAATATTGATATGGGCTGACAGCTGTTACTGTAGTCAGACATCAATTAAACGTGTCTGAAATAAACTATTCTTCTGTTATTCATATTGTGTTACACGTGTGTCTACCACGTTCAGTTCAATTAGCCATTACACAAAATATTGCTAAACAATCTTTAACAACATGCTGTCAGTAACGAGCTTACGTTTCAGTGTAATGAACAGCATTGGTTAATTTTAGGGTTAACGTTAAGTATTTTAGGATTTAATAATGTCAGATTTAGATTATTCAAATAACCGCTACGGCTCGTTTATAAGTGTTGTTGATTCAGTATAATGAACCGGCTCTTAAGAGTCATTCGCTCGGGAATCAGACACTAGTCGAGCTCAATGACATGTATACGTGGACAGATTTAGATTTCTCTCAATAAATAATAAAATAAATGTACTCACACAGTCCGGTAAACAGCAGATAAGAATCTCTCTCTCTCTTCTTGAATGAACTAAGATGGACTGGACCGACAAGATCACGTGATTGAAATAAAAACAAATGTCGCCATCTAGAGGAACATCTGTGGAGCTGCCAAACTATTGCCACTCACGCATTTTATTCTGAAGATCAAAACGACACACAAATTCTTCCAAATATGACATACGACACTGTTTATAATCATTGTACTTTTACCATATTGTTGATCAAATTCCATGTCTTTAAAAGCTTAATTTATTTTGGTGTTAGATCAGCTAAAACTCTGTCCACATGTTAACACTTGCACGGTTTCTCTCCAGTATGAACCCTCCAACTCTGGATCTAATGAATACGGTGGCCGAGAGGTGCAAAACAAATCACAATTAGGCTATAAAAACACAAAAACAAGTCAGAAAACACAACGACAATTCAGAAAACAAAATAACAATTCAGAAAACACAACAACAAATCTGAAAACAAATTAACAAATCAGAAAACACAAAAACAAATCTGAAAACAAATGAACAAGTCAGAAAACACAACGACAAATCTGAAAACAAATTAACAAGTCAGAAAACACAACGACAAGTCAGACAAAACGGAAAAGGTAGGTATATGTGGCGAATGGAATACTGATCGCTAATTGGACGAGACATCTAAAGTCCCTATTATTTTATGGAAGGAGACGTGGTGTGTCATCCAAGCATTAATGGCAGGGACAGTCACAGAGTTTCTGTGTGTTTCTCCCTCATTTCTGCTCCGCGGTCTTGATTGTGGCATTTCTTTGAGGTTTTGTCTAGTAGGCTATATTCTAATTGTATCTTTTATGAATTTTAAAAAAGAATTTAACTCTGCCTCGTATATGTCCAAACGGTCAGTGTACTGTTGTGTTCATTTGTTTCCCCTTATTTAATCCGTAGGCCTAATTGCAAAACGAAAAATGAACGGTTGTTGTATTTTGTAAAACGCAGAGTTTAACACCAAAATGTTCATTTGAACTGTAGGACTAGGTCGAATGATGCGCAAAAATATATAGGCTATATATCGAACGCATTTTCAGATATTTGTTTGATTTTTTTGCCCCTTTAAACATTTAGGCCTAAAATATTTGACAAATGAATATGGAAAAAAAAAAAAAAGATTTTACTGGTTTTCCAGCCCGATCTCATGAAAGTTCGTGTCTATGGCACGAATGTCATTTCTCGTGGCATTTATACGCCAAAAACAGTTTTTTCGTGTATTTGGCACGCGATTTTCGCGTACATATGATACGCACTTTTTTGCGTATAATACGCACGAACTCCCCACCCCCCTCCCCCCTAAACCTAACCCAGGGTTTTTTAGTGCGTACCATATACACGAAAAAAACACTTTTGGCGTATAAATGCCACGAGAAATGACACTCGTGGTATAGATACGCATCTTCATGAGACTGTGTTGGTTTTCTGAGGCCAAATTAGAACCTGGAAATTATATTTCCCCCAGAGTGCTGAATGAGAACCGTAACCACAGCCTACAGAAAGGGGATTTATAGATGATTTATAAGATAGGGCCTATAATAAATGTGTCTGATAATAAAATAATATAAAATAACGAGGCATTAATTGTTTATTAATAAACTATTGTTTTCTAAATCAGTTTCTCCTAAAAACAAATCTCCATCCCCAGATGCACCTTTAGAGAGAAATACATAATTAGCTAAGCTACATAATTACATATGCCTAGTCAGAAGATATTGGCTTTTGATTCGAATTTGTTCGTTTTAAATTGGACATTTAAAGCTTTAAATATCCAATTTAAAACGAACAAATTCGAATGCGGTGTCTGTTTCAGTTCTCGCGCTTTAGTTCACGGAAATCATGAAGCGCGCCTGTTTGTTAAAGCACAAAGTTTTCTTGTTATTGTGAGTTTACGCAAATAAATGTATTTGCGAATAATGTATTATTATTTTCTGTATGACCAGAAATGAAAGAGTATTTTAAGTTGTTTCCACTGAAAGAACTGCAATGAAACTGCAAGTGTTCACATGGGCGTCTCGCAGCCTCCACACTAAGCACACACACTGGATGCGTCAAAATATTGTTTATTTGTGCTTTGCTCCTTTTTTGGATAAAAGCGTCTTCTACATATGCAGCCTATAAAATTTTACAATAATGATAATTATTATTATTAAACAGAACGGGAGAAACTCCGGTGCACAGATCTTAGAAGCAAATTTATTAGAGGTGCAACAATTGACTAACGTTTCGATGTTTTTTTTTTGCGAAATGGACGTGTTGCCAATGTGCGTATTTTCAATTGGCAATTTCAGTTTGAAGGGTGATGGAAACGCGCCTACTTTAACTGCTCTGAACTTACCACTGCGTTTTATTTCTATAAATTAATTTCGTTTCAAATTGGGTCCAACCAGTTATTAAAGGTGTTAAAAATTAACTCTGTATCTCGAGGTTGCGGCGCGCACACTCTATAGGTTAACCGAGTATTAACCGAAAGGGCCTCGGTTAACGGTTAATGAAAAACTTGAAAACGTGCAGCCCTAGTTTGCAGGTATTTGTTCGTCCTTTCTTTGTTGATGACGAACACAAACTTTCTTCTAAGAGCAACAGAGTCGCGCGATGGCACGAGCGTCATCACTAAAGACACACCCTTTACGGCATTGGTCCTGGCTTTTGTTCACACAGCGCGCGTTCCGGGACTGATTACGGCAATGTTACTAGGTCCCCAACCTGGGATCAATCCCAGAAGCAATCCCAGGTCGTGTTTGCGTTCACACAGAAGGCGTTCTGGCAATTTGCCGGCAATTTCCTGGGATCAACTCGCTGTGTGAAAGGGGCTTTGCACTGCTTTGTATTCTGATTCTGATTCTGATTCTTCTTCTTCTTCTTCTTCTGGCGTTTAATGGCGATTGACAAGCCAGTTTGTGGTGTATTACCGCCATCAATTGGACTGGAGTGTGAAGCATCAACGGGGAAGGAAAAAACATAACGTTTAAAACATAACATAAATATGTAATTTAGATCCTATTTTTTAGTCCTGTTATTTTGAGAAAACTTGGTAGTTCTTTCTGCATTTTTGGGCTTAGGCACAACTTCATTTTTAAAGATTAAAAATGATTAAACTTTTATTAAATCTTTCAGTTTCTTAATCAACTCATCTCTTTCCAATGCTGCACAATGTAGAACTACATGCTCAAAAGTCTCTGCTTCACAACAAGATATACATAATCCAAATTTAAGTTTCCCTATTGTGAACAATGAATGATTTAAACCTTATTGTGTACATGGCAACCCTAATGTCCTATTCTGATTAGTGTAATAATTATGTATTAAGCATACTCTCCCTTTACCAACTTGTTTTTTGGATAGTGTAGAGGTGTCTGTTCTGCATTTCTTGCCACTTTTTTATTCATGTGTTCTTTAATTCCTCCTTTTATTTCTGCTTTACTCAGTAGAATTTGTAATTCACGTTCATATTTTGTCGATTACCTTGTGCAGATACCTCAGGACTAACCATTTTCAGTAGGCTATTCTGAGCAAATTTATAAGTATCTTGTATAAATTCTTGTAGTATGCTTCTTTCTCTATGTATTTATTGGCGGTTTGCAAACTAACTGGAAAGCATGCAATACATCCCTCAATGATTATAGGCCCATTGCACCAACACCTGTAGTTATGAAAAGCATGGAGAGGCTAGTTTTGCATCACATCAAGGCCTGTAAAAGATTATTGTGATTTTAACGGTAAAAGACTGTAAACATGCAACAGTGCAAAACTGCTAATTGGCTAACAGAAAGTTTCCTTAGTATATATTTTAAATAACTGTGATAGATCTCATGTAAAATTAAATATAAAATACAGTTAAATTTACAGTTTTTGAAAGTGAAAAACAACTCGTATAATTTACAGTGAAAAAACGTAAATCGACATTCCCATAATTCCCTGCGTGACACTTCACATTTGATGTTTTGTCTTGAAATAACTACATTTCTTCTTAGTTTTCTTAGTTCTTGTCTAATTAGCGTTTTAGGGTTTATGTACATTTGGGTTTTATGTTATATATTTTTGTTATGTTACATTTAATGTTGTGAAATTAAAGTTTATTGCATTTTTTTAAATTTCAAGTGTTACCATGATGGTGTTTAATGTTTGTGCGAATGACTCTGTCCAGCTTCTGTATAATAATATCAAATTTCTTATGGAAGAGCTGCTTATGAACAGATTTATCATGTGACTCAGGACCACTGCTCATTCCCCATGTTATCACACCAGGCTACCAAACACATTTTTTTGTTTATTGAATATTTTTGCCAATGGAAGTGTTATTTTTCTAGTTTTGGACTATATTTTCCTCACTTCTACTTCTATCATCTCTTTTAGATTTGATTATCATCTCTATCAAGGTCATGCACGTGACATTGCAGTTTATTTTCTGCATGCATTTTAAAGCCATATCCGTCTAAATTTCGGAAATATGTTTTTTTTGAGTACACACATCTGAACCACGAGCACAGAAAGCTGGATGTCAGACGTGAGTTTCGAACTAAGCTCTCTTTCAGGATTTATTGAGCTTAAACTGTCAAATACACACATGGTTATGTCAAAAACATTCAAAGTTCTCATAAACTGTCAGTTATGTCTCTGTCTATGTAAACAGCAGGGAAAGAAATCACATGAGTATATTAGATATGTGTATTAAAGTGAAAGCAAAGTAATATACAGTACCTACTGCAATATCTCTGCTGTTAATATGAATCAAACAACAAAAGAAAAACAGAAAATCACTCACTGCTCTTGACTGAATAACTTTAGTAGCTTTAATAAGAATACATTTCTTACTTGAATGCTGCTGTTAAATGCACTGGCAAGGAGACAAAAAAGGAGAACTGTCTTCAGAAACTAGTCAGGGTCTATGGTAAAAACTGAAACACTGCTTATGATATATGGGGATTAAAAAAGGAGTGGGTGGATTTTCATAATTATAGGGTGATTGTGTACACACACTGCCGTCACACATTTATGTTCAAACAACATGTAAAAGTGAATTTTGCATAATAGGACCCCTCTAACTAAAGTCATTCTGTTGAAATTCCACCTTTTTCCAAATCTGAATATCAAATAATTTTCTTTGAAGTGATGGATCTGAATGTGAACTTTGCTCACTTACACAACTTTGGGCAATGCTTTTTCATATGAGTTCGTAGACCAGATAATTGGCCGAAACTCTTGCCACATGAAGAGCACTGGTGCGGTTTCTCTCCAGTGTGGATTCTCTCATGATCTTTCAAGGATGATGAATGAGAGAAACTCTGTCCACAGTGTGAGCACTTGTACGGTTTCTCTCCAGTATGAATTCTCTGGTGTGATTTTAAGTCACTGGATCTAGTGAAGTTTTTCCCACAGTCTAAGCACACATGAGGTCTCAAACCAGTATGAATACTTTGGTGAATTTTTAAATATTGGAGTTGTGAAAAACTCTTTCCACAATCAGAGCACAGATGAGGCTTCTCATCTGCATGAATTTTCATGTGTCTTTTCAGTTCCGCTTTCAAAATAAATGTCTTATCACACTGATCACAATGAAATGATCTTTTTCCTAAGTGAAACAGCATGTGAGTTTTGAGACTAGTCTCCCATGTGAAGCTCTTTCCACACTGAGAGCATGTGAAGGGTTTCTCTCCGGTGTGGATTCTCATGTGATTCTTCATGCTTGATTTAGTTGTGAAGCTCTTTCCACACTGAGAGCAGATGCAAGAACATTTCCCTCCTCTTCTTTGAGTGTTTTGTTGAGGTTTCTGAAACTGATGGAGTTTCTCCTCCACTTCACTTTGTTCCATCAGACCTAAAACGAACATTACATTTCAATATTAAAATAAAAGCAATCCATAGTTCATTTATGAATATTTATCGGATGCTAAACGTACCTCTGAAATTATAAGTCATCAACTCTTGGCAACAACTTGAACTCAGATGCATTTTACCTAACTCATCTTAAAATTACACAAACAATAGGATAATATAAGAGCTGTAAAATAACATGATTAACTAGGAAGGAAGTGAAAGGAAAATACTAGATGTGTTTGGGAAATTGTGCCAATAAATCCATTTTCCCAAACTCATCTTGTATTTTCATATATGTTCCTATGTTATTTTACAGCTTATATCATTGTTTAAATGAGGGTTTATAGCCATAATGTTCTTCAGAGGTTATTGATAAAGAAACGAGAATGGACACTGACCTATTTGTTCCTCTGTATCTTCATCTTTAATACTCCAGGATTCTTCCTCTAAATCCATCTTTACAACAGTATGTGAATAGTTTCTCCTGCAGTCATTCCTCCTTGCTTCTCCTGTGGGAAGACATGTTCAACAGTATTTTATTAGGTCGATAGCTGTGTGATGCTTAACGTTTAGCATACTAGCCTAGCCGTTAGCCTTGTTTACACTTTCGCCTGAGTGATACAGCACCCTTTAAACTGTAGTGACTCTCCACTCTCTAGTGATGGGAACACAAATCCTAGCTACATATGCTTCATATTTAAGATATTAAATGATTTGTAGATTATATAGATAACGGTTTCACGATGAAAACGATTGCTTCGAAAGAGTGAATCATTCGTGAGTTTATTCTGTGTACAAAAACCTCCGTTTCTCCCATCTTCGCAACTTCTCCCCAGGCTGCAGCGCACAACCGTTTATTATAAATGAACATGAATTGTTGCTACATAAAAACGAACTCACTTTATAGACTCCAGCTGAAGATTTCACCAAGATGTTGTGGGCTGAGGGAACAACATTCGTCTTCCTCTATTGTAGAACTATTGGCGGGTTCTGAACTAACCACACAGTCTGCCATCTACTGGGCTGGAGTGAGAAGAAATAAGGCTGGGTTCATTTGTTCCTTTATTCTCCGATACAGACCCCGTCAGATTATGGCAGAAATGCCTTTCACCCTGTTACGACTTGAACCAGTGATAAGATTTTGGAAACATTATTTTAAGGTAAAAAATGTTACATACATGATTGCTTTAATATGTGCGCACAATCATAGTTTTTGTCCTTTGAGTGTTCTGCATGTTTACATTTTACGTGCCAGCTTTGTCACGGTGCTCACATTGTTGTAACTCATTTGCGTGCTGTGTTATGTATATGATAATATATATATATATATATATATATATATATTATAATGATATCTATGGTCACCTGTATAGAGCATCAAAGTCCCGCCCAGAGAGCAAAGTAAATTTCCCATTCATTTCTCCCATTGACATTTTGTAAAAATCCATATCTAAAGAGTATTAGAGCATGTCTGAGGATAACCAGCTACGGCTGAACTCATAAGCATACAACATATCATTTTGAGTGAAAAAAAGAAAAGAAAATCCCAAAAAAGTCAAGGGTACAAGCCTGTGTACATATTTTCATCTCCGAGCAAAGGAACTACTCCTCCCATAAACCACCACACCTCACTAAAGCCTGAAGCCACCGTAAAAGAGCCTTTTGAGTGACTTCCAAATCTGACGATGGCCATGGGAACTTTTTCCTCCAGTGAATTATAGTGAATGTGCATGGAAACTAGCCTGACTTCGTCATACTCATATTCTTGTCGGAATATGAGTCTGAAACTGCTCCGTAGGACTTTGATTATGAGGCGTGTCTCAACCGAACCAGGAAAAAAAAACCCTCAATTGCACTCAATTGAATAGTCGGTAAACCACAACCAATCAGAGCAACGCAGTAAGTCATCTACTTTGCATATGTTGTCAACTACAGAACTTACTTATTTTAGAAGTTAAATAACGAGTGTTGCTTATTTTACTTGGTCCTCCATGAGTGCGACCAAAGGAGAAACCACAATGACCACAGGCTTTTGATTACGTCCCATCTTCTTAGCGACCGTCAGAGCCAGCTGATAAGTTACACTTTTGCCGAATCATGTGGGAAGGAGGGCAAAAATATCTTTCCGATCGACAAATGCCTTGATTGCAGTTCTCTGTTTGTCTATTAAAATTAATGCGCTTTCGATTTATTTTACAAAAGACGCGACAGCAATCTATACATCTCAATTCTCCAGCTGCAGTCACCTTTGTGGGAAACCAGTTAAGCGCTCTTTGATAACGTGATGATTACGTCCCTGCAGATCATCTGTCCATCATCGTATAAAGCCCGCCCTGGCAATTTGATTGGCCTGAACGTTTTATGCCTGATCATAATTACTCCTCAATGGATCGAGTCCAGACAGAACTTCCCGACCAAAAAATGTTGTGGGCGGAGTTCGGGCTGGCATCCAGGCTACATCGAAACTCCTTTTCCTCGCTTTACTGAAGCAAACGCATTTGCAGCTCCACATGCTAAAACATCGAGAATCTGGCTCGCTCATTGGCTGTGCTGCGGCAACTGCACATCCAATGGCGCGAGGGCGTCTCCGAGGTGCGATCAATGAAATTAGCCCTACGTCATTACTCGACCTTCAGTCTGTCACATACCTTCGCAGGGTTTCTGACACGTGACACGACCTCCACCAATCAGATGCATCACTGTGGGACTGTGGGATTGTTCAGGATTGTGGGTAATGAAGTAGTTATCCAATACATCGCAAATAAAAGGCATTTATCTTAAAACAAGGTTAGTGCCCCATGAACTTTTGGCGTTTATATGAGCACATACAGTCGCTTAGTACAGCCGTAGCTGGTTTTAAGTCTACCATGTACAGTATATGGAAAAGAAAATTATTTTTCCATATAAAGTATTATTTTTAAAGTAGCCCATTTACATTTTATAAAACATATTTCAAAGTTAAAGATTCAATATTGTGATAAATGCATTGCATCAGTTTGCATTGTATAACAGTTGATTCGTTTATTTTTGACAAAACATACTATATATTTAACATATGAGCAAAAACTGTCGAACTAAAGCTTATTTGATGTCTATTTTATTGTAAAAACTTTATAATCTATTTCGTCTGTAACAGTAGGCTATGCATCTGCGCGTTCGTTCATTCACACACCCGATTCATATTTAAACAGTCTTTTTGGTTATAAAGATCAGTATAGAACAAATCTCAGTCTATATAGTCTTACTAATGTAGGAGCGAAAGTGAATGAACGCCCAGCGCACCAATATAGCGCAGCAACACAGGTACAGGTTAGATTTGTGCGTTTTCATGGCTTGCTTTGAATAGCGCGCACTATCAATGGGCGGGGTCACGTATTAACACGTCATACGCTATAATTAGGTGAAAGGAAAAAGACTGACATCTCTCTCTTTTCATACAGATTACATCTACTGAGAATAGTTGCTTTTTTATATATATATTACTTAATTTAAAAGAAAAGAATTTTAGCTTCATAAAGAGAAACTTTTCGTGTCTCTGTGACAAGTATTTAATGAGTTACAGTTCATTTTCGGACGCGTTTCAGAAAGATTTTTGCGGAGACAGAGTGAGCTCAAAGCGCACCCTGTTTATTTTATTTATAGAGAGCCTAAGTCCCGCCCCTCCGCTTCCGGCTCATGGGACCTTATTTCGTAAAAAATATGAATGGTAGTCAATGGCGAGAGACAACTTATCTTTTTATTCCGTCTGAACTGTACCCTCAATTACACATGATGTTTGTCAATTTAAAATATAATTCTGAAAGTCAAAAACGTCGCAGTTTGTCATACAACAGAAGAGTAACATTTAGTTTTATGTGAAAATCGCTCTATGAACTTCATCTCCTGGGAAGCGAAACGAGATCCGCTGCTCATGTGTGTGCAGTCTGGTACAAAACACTCAGGTATGATGGCGTAACGTTACGATTATAACGTAAGACTGTAGAAACAATGACCGACATTAGCCTCAGTAAAGTTAGCTTCATTCATTGGGAGAAAATGTGCGCCTTTGGGGTTTGTAGTCTTTGTAATTACGTATTTTCACAGTCTTATACCTCAACGATTTTACATCAAACTGCGACTTTCTTTACTTTAAAATGTATCTTTTAAATTGTCAAACATCATATGTGTAATTTAGGGATCAATTCAAACGAGATCAAAATATTTGTTGTCTCTCGCCATTGACTACCATACAATATTTTTCCAAAATAAGGTCCCATGGTGGTCGACCGGAAGGGGAGGGACTTAGGCTCTCTATAGAGGGAATGCGCGTGACGTCACCGTCTGCTGGAGTGCCTGCAGTTACTCACAGTGAGTGGCAAAAAGACTGAGCGGCTGTATTTGTTTTCAACGTGAATGCCGCGAAAAACAGGCACAACACATATAAAGTGGGAAAGAGCTTTGCGATTGACTGTACAACTAGTATAGGTATATTTTACAGACTGCTATAGAAAGAGGAGCAAATGGATCGCTGCAATTCACAGAAACACAGAAACAACTTTGCAGTCAGTGAAAGGTGGATTTGCAGTTATCATTTTGTGTCAATGCTGAATTTAGGTGTAAAACCATACCCATATATGTTGTATTGTTATATATATATTAACAACTCATCAATTAAATATTTATCATTGCATATTCTGTATTATTGGATGTTTTTTAATAAACACTGACCAAAAAAAAAAAACGATAAAGTTTTAGGGCTGGACGATATAATGATATAGGCTATATATAACACTGATATGATCACCCAGATTTAGACCTACCTATATTGTATTTATATAAAGCGTTCACAGGCAAATTTGCGCGTATTTGCGCGTATTTTAGGTATTGCTTTTATTTCCCCAGTATCGAAATCAGGCAAACATAAATATCAGTCAATATCCATGGATTACTGGATCTTTAGTAAGTTGTAAGAAACACTATATTGAGTTCAACATTTAGTTTAAATTGATAAAAATGTTTGTTTTAGTCGCATCCCAGCATTTGCCACTCAGTCAGGTTGATGGGGGTTGTTCCGGCGGGAAAGTGACGTCAATGCATTCCCTCTATTGCCTTAAGGACAACAGACAAGGCAAGGGAGACTCTGTTTCTGAACTTATAATCGGACCACAAGAAAAACAACATAGAGACAAACACACCAGCCTTGTTTCTCTCAAGCTGAATTTTTCCGAACTCACCGCATTATCTCTATAAATGCCGGTGCAAAATAAAACAGCAATTTCAAAACAATTATAAAGAGTCTGTGTGCTAACTTTGATTATGGTTGCACTTGCAATTATTGTTTGAACTTCAGACTTCAATGAGTTCAGTTAGGAGGTCACACACAGTCTCAGTCAGAAGTTCTAGAAGCTCTTAAAGGAGCAATGTGTGATTTTTAGCGACATCTAGTGGTTCGGTTGCGAGTTTGCACCAGGTTTGCACTAAGGGCTCAGCCCACTGCTCACCCCTCCCTTTCGAAGAAGCTACGGTTGCTAAAACGGGACAAACATCTCGTCGGCTGAGACAGCGGAGAATAGCCAGAGTAAGCCAAGAGTGTGTAACATTGTCACTGTTTCTGTACCACAGTCCATTATAAACCACATCATGAATACTGTTTACAAAGTCATAGTCAGGTGAGGATCAAGGGTTTTAATATATAATTTAATAAAATAATATTAATCAGCTGATTGTCTCACAAACGTAACCAGCAGCACATTTATCCCCACATACTGTAGCAAACCCATAATACAGCGAGGGAGCAGCTATATATTTTTTCTAACAGGGTAGTACTGTGGCTGAGCTGGGACTCGTCCGCATGAGTCCAAAGGTCGGAACTGCGCGCGCTGTTACAATCATGTCATCTCCGCATCCCATAGATACTATTTACTACACACAATAGGCTTTTTTCTCTGATTTTGAAAACTCTTCGCGATCGACTTTAGTGATAAAAGACTTTAGTAAAAGTCTCTATCGACGGGTTAGTGATTCCTGTAACGTACTGTTTTTACGGTCAATGACATGAATACTAATCATCAGCTGTCTCACGAACGTAACAGCACATCTATCCCCAACATAACAAACCCATAACACAGCGAGGGAGAACTAAGTTACATGAAACAATCCCAACTACATATTTTACACCACTCACAAGGGAAAAGTCACTACTCACGGAGTGTAAGGCTAGCTTCCAGCTTTCCGCTACTTCTCTTTCAAGGTAGTGATGAAACGCGTTCTGTAACACTGTGTGTTCGCGTTCGGCTACGGTAGGAATATGACGTCACAACATGGCGACCTTCATAGAAGGGGATTCCCGCGGTTATGGAGCTATTAATGTCTCATTCTAAGGTAATAAAAACATTACGGCTAATTAAGTAAGT